>NC_140927.1:22731871-23301229 GCF_045865225.1 Trachurus japonicus
GTATAGGTTCCCAGCTGTAGTTGACCAATATTTGCATAAAACATAGAAATGAGAATATGATTGGAAACAGTTAACACTATAAAAAAAACAGTGCAGCAGAATGAAATGGATAATGAGTATGAGTATCACACAGCTGCAGAGCATGGCAAGAAATGCAGCAGTGATAGAAAAAGAAGCAGCGGTTTACCTCTGAGGTTCATGAGGTGTATGATGGTACAGTAATCCCTCATCGTATAAAACATTGGTCCACCTTAAGGTTTGCAGCAATGTGATGAAAAAAAAGTTGCCCTTGCTGGTCTTGTTGCTTCTTTCTGAGTTGCAAAATAAAAACTGCAACTTAAAATGATAATAGTCTATTTTTCAATTTCCCCATATATGTGTGATATTAAACAAACTAAACAAGACACTGGAGTGTCAATAACAATCAGTAACACATTCTTTGAACTCATAATGATGGATGGTCATGGTCAGATAAAACTGAAATTTCTTATTTGTTGTGTTTTTCAGATCATGAAAAATGAAATACGTGGTCATTGAATGCATTTCATATCAAAGTAGGTAATGAAAAGTGACTCACACAGGTTTCTGTTGCACTGAGTGACTACTGACTGTTTTGAAATTGCGAACTTATTACAATTGAGAAATATGTTACCAAGTAGGGTAGTAGTCAATCTGTGTATTTAAAAAAAAACTAAAGCAGTCCCATGTGATTAATCTGAATTTTGTGTTAATGGAAATATTTTTTGGTTCTCTGCACTTTGTTGGTCAATACTTTAGGAATTATTTAATTTAGTTTATAGGCTAATGATCAACTATAAGACTAGTGAGACCAAATAAAGTTATAGTCCCACAATGCTTAAGTAACGATACTATATCACTTTAAATAAAACATTGGCCTATTGCATTAGATACACATAATACACAGTATAAATGAATAAGAGTCCTAAGTATTTAAAGTGTTGGTCTTTGTCCCTCCATAAAACCAAGACCACAAGTCCACTGGTGCAAATTACTGTTATAAAGTAACCCGATGCCTTTAGGGCCTCTGTGAATCAGAAATCAGGGATCATTTAGACCACTTGGGGGACTCGGGTCTCCCAGATCCATACCGGGAGGAGGAAGAGGAGGAGGAGGAGGAGGAGGGGGAGAGGGGAGAGGAGGAGGAGGAGGAGCCTCGGTGGAGGAAGTAGAGCTCCACAGATTGGATGTGGTATGTGTGAGTGTGTGTGATTGTGTATGTGTATGTGTGTGTGGAGCAGTTCACTCCATGGTGAGAGTGTCGCTAACCACTGGACTGTGAATCGAGGAGTTAAAGAGGACACCCTCGGGAGGAGAAATAGAAGACTAGAGGACTTTTTTTCTCCTTTTCTTTAGTTTTTACTATTATTTTTAATTTTTTCCTCGGTACAGGTTGAAGCGGTGCAGCCGGTCCAGAAGAAGCGAGCAGTATGCATTCAGACTGCAGGCTGCTATGGGCAGAGCGGTAATGGTGGGCAGGGGACCGACAGGGGCCGGGGTTCTCGTCCTGTCGATTCTCATCATCCTCACCACGGAAAGCTGTCGAGCGCAGAAAGGTTGGTGCACAGCTGCTGTCTGGAGGAGCTGGAGCCGAGCACAGCACAGCACAGCACAGCACACGGACACGGACACACGCGGCCATGCTGCTGTTTAAAAAAAAAAGAAAGAAAAGAAAAGTAGCCTAAAGAAAACGGCGTTATTATAACAACACAAGACGCTTTCTTTTACAGGGTGTTTAGACACACGCACAGGGAACCGTGCGCTGTTATTGTCCGCCAAAGTTAAAAAACACACCTTACATGGCCGTGTGTGTGTGTGTGTGTGTGTGTATGTGTATGTGTGTGTACGTGGAGTTCCGCCTGGTTTACACAGCTCTGCCGCCGCCCGTCGAGGTGTTTTTTTGGAGAAAAGACGGGTGTAGTTGAACCAGGCGAACCGGTTCTGCAAAAAAGCTTATGATAGCAACAGGATAACTGCTGATCTGGTGGACAAGTTGTTTTCCGAATTGGCACAAAGGGTTTGAATGGTTATTTAAACGTTTTAAAACACAGCCTATCCCTTATTTACTTCATCTAATAAGCTATTAATGTTTAAAATTGATAGATTTTTCAATGAAGTCTGGCTTTAAGCACGAGACAACAGCTCGTTTTGGTAGCTTGTGGCCTTGTTGTCCTTTCCAGGTAGCCCAGTTTGCATTTTTCTTTTCTTTTTTTAAAACGTGGACTTAAAACTACATTCACATCAAACTTAGTATGTTTTGATTGGTGGTGCTTTAATTAACAACACATTGTACTTAGATACATGTATTTTGTCGGTCTTTTCCAACCAGGAGGCAGCAGCCTCAGGTGGTCAGAGAGATTGGGGGTAGGGGGAAGCAGCCAGAGTGGGGGTATGACTGTAAACACGTGGACACAGTTTGTCACAACTTTAAATGTCTCATTCGTTATAATTGTTGCTTTTTTTCCCACACTAATGGTCTCATGTGATATGGAAATACGTTTGTAGATACATTTCTCTTTGAGCTGGTGTTGTTTTGGTTTGTTTTTAATGAGCATGAGGTGCTACTTCAGGAACTCCTGCTGAATACCATGCAGTTGTTCAGAAACATTTGTGAGTCAGAGTGAGGGAGGCACTTTTTGTTTTTGTCCTGTTCATCTGGATAGTGTCCACTGAGGGGCTCTTACATAACTCCAGGCCCACAGAACATACACTTTAGCACCGTGAAGCGTGACTGTTGAGTGTTATCTCAGAGCTCACAGCATCTACAGACACCATGTCTGTAGCTTTTCTGACAGCTCACAGCACAGACTGGCAAACCCCAAACTACCTCCTTTAAGAGTCTGAGGTCATAATTGTTGTAAAATTAAATTTAAGAGTCACTGAATTGTCTTTTAAATTTTTTAATGATGTGGTCTTTAACTGCCAGAAATAAATAAATAAAATCAGATAGCTGTTTCTTAAATTTTTTATGTTTTGGTCAGAATTAGATGATGTCCCGTGCAGCGCAGCCAAAAGGTTTTGATTGGTTATAAAACCCAAAGCCAACCTAATGCTCACAGCACTCTGCTGAACCCAGTTATTACATGACACTCGTTTGGCAGATGCCTCCATCCAAAACAAATCACGTTCCTTTTACCCCACATCTGCACACACACACACACATGGGTCCAGTGTCTTGCTCAGCGAAACCTCAACATGTGGACGAGTGTCAAACCTGCTGCTGTTAATGATGTCCTGACATGCAGAAAGAAACCAAAACAAATCCACAAACACAAACAACCCTATAAAAACTATTCGATTTTGGCCACCAGAAACAATTATTCTCATTGTTGATTATTAAGCTGGTTGCTTTTAATCAATTCATGATTTTATCTGTGAAATTCTTAGAAAATACAAAACCAGATTGAGTCTTTGTCAGAGCAACTCTTGAGTCCCATAGAGATTCACTATATGATCATATAACATGTAGCATTTGTGCTTTAAAAAAAAGCTAATGGATGATAATGAGTCTGACATTGAATAAATGATAAATGGCAGGTGTTACAATAAACACTTGGTTCTTCACGTTTCTTTTTTTTAATCTGTGTGTTTGTTTGCTCTGCAGGTGATGGCTGTGGCCCCAGTGTGCTCGGCCCCAGCAGTGGGACTCTGTCCTCTCTGGGTTACCCAGGGACATACCCCAACAACACAGTGTGTGAGTGGGAGATCAGCGTTCCCCGCGGCAACAGGATCCACTTTCGCTTTGCCGAACTGGACATAGAAAACAGCGACTGCCAGGTCAACTACCTCTGCCTCTACAACGGCATCGGACCTGAGAGGAGCAAGATTGGTGAGACTGACGAGCAGAAACTCTCTGGTCGCTGCTTGAACTTAAAAGGTCACATATTGCATAAAACAAGGTTTCCATGTCATTTTTACACTGAGAAACTATGAAAACGCGCAGTCTCCAGAGAAATGCACGCAGCCTATAATCAGAAACTGAGCCTAGATCACGTTAATTTAATTAATTATATCATCACAAATTATGTGCTTCTGGGAAGTACTGGAAAAAATGTGATATAACAATAAATAATTACTGGCCAAGTTGTTCCCACTTGTTTTCCAGTAAAAGCAGTTCTTAGATCACATTCTATGTTTGTGAAAAGTGATCTTTAAAAGTCTGTAATTTTGCGAACTCGCAGAAACCCTGACGATCATTTGATTGTGTGAAACATTAACAAAATCACTAATTAACACAACAATTCTCACAATCAATGACTGTGATCGCTCACAATACAGCTGTGTCATCCTACCCCAGATTATAAGGGTACTGTTATCATTGTTATCCAGTGTAATCCATGTGAAATGATAGGTTTTTGTTGTTATCTTTTGTTAAACTAAACAGACCAGTGTAACTAACCAGATCCTGTGTCTCCTGTGCTGTTTGACAGCAAAATACTGCGGCTTGGGTCTGAAGGTTAAAGAGCTGATCAATTCCACTGGCAACCAAGTCACTGTCCAGTTCATGAGTGGGACCCACCACACTGGCCGTGGATTCTACCTGTCCTACTCCACCACCGAACACACAGGTAACAAGCCCTCGGATCACACGGTGGTGTTGTGTTATGTTATAGTCCTTGGTGTAAAAAGTTGTTTTGGAGCTTGTTGTGTGAGGCTGTATAAAGTCACAGCTGTTTCACTCTGCAGCACATTCTTATGTTTTTATCAGTTCTGATGTCATTAGATTGTCCTGGAAAGACTTTTGCACACAGATCCGTTGTTTGGCAGCTCCACCACTGTTGTCGTGTGAACACTTTCTATTTCTCCTTATGGCAGGTTTAAAGAAAAACAGGCTGGTCTGCGGATTGATTTTCAGAAAGTTCAGACCTGGATTTGTAGGAATTCCTTCTTCCTCTTTTTTTTTTTGTCAAGTTGTAACATGAATGTTTTGACAGCGACACTCGTCTCTTTACCACGTTGCTCATGAAGCAAAATCCTGCTGGTGGTGTCATTAGAGGAATAGTGCAAACGGTCCATTAGTTGAATTATATTATAGATAGATATAGATTATTCAGATTGGACAAACCTGGCGCAGCAGTTTAGTGAGTGTGCAACAGTTTCTGTTTGCTGTGTTTGTGTTTTTCGAGGTGAGATGGAAAGTGTTTCTCCTATTTGGGTTGATTGCATTATGGATGTCTTCTGATTTATTCTCGGGTAAAAGCAGTTCAGGCCTGACTGGTCTCTTCCGGATTCAATGGATCTTGGTGTTGGTTTTCCATCTGCTTCGATTTGGATTGGTTTCAAACTGTTTTTTATCTTACCTTTTTTCACCTCTAAACCACACTTCAGGATTTTTATAAAACGCTGTTGTATTTTCCTGTTTTGTTTATGTGTTTGTTTTGTTGTCAGGGCCAACATATATTATTGGAATAAAGCAGACAAATTACATTTCCAATACATCCTGTGAGCAAACAGTGTTGTCCGTTCATAAAATGAAAGGGAGATTTAACGGTTCTGGACGGCTCGAGTTGAATGGACGATTATTGTCTGTAGTTTTTGCGGTTGTGTTACTGCAGGGCAAAATGAGATGAGCGTTTACAATGTGGTGTTTGCTCGCCATTGAGTGGTGCATTTGAACACAGAGAGCAGATAAGGAGCTGCTCTGTGGTGAATGGTATATTCCGATTAGCCACATATCTGGAATTCCTGCTGAAGCGTGCAGAGTCGTCATGCTTATGGGCATTTTCACAAATTGTTTTTTTTTTTTTTGTTGTTCTGTTTTGTTTTGTTTAGCCCCCGCCACCCAAATGAGAGAACAGAGAGTGGGGTGGCACCAGCAGATTTGGTTATAGCTGCTGAGACAGATTTCTCAATCCCTGTTCACCAGTGAAAGTGTCTGTGTCTGGCTTCTGTCAGATTGCACTGCAACAGCCTCCATGTCTGCTAAGAACAAGGTTTCAATTTATTTTCAATATCAGGGCTGGCAAAGTTAACACAATAATGCAAATTCCTTTTAACACTACCATTTTTTAAATGCATGATTAATACCGTACATGTTCAGTTGTGACTGTTTGCACCAGTCACAAGCTTAACTGTCTTATCCAACAGTTTCAACTCAGAGGGAGCTGTCATGTTTTTATTTGAGCATATTTTTAATGCAGTGATGTCAACATTTGTCATAGTTTTTGGTGAATGTATAATGAAGTCACATTTGCATAAAGGAAGCATAGTTTTTTTTCCATTATTAGCACTTGAAAAATCCCTTGGAAGAAACATTTTGCGATAAATGACAATTTACTATGGACACTCTTGTGATTTATTGAGATTAAATATCTAAGTCAATTGACAGACCTCGTATATTTGTGTTTTTTTTATCAGTTGCTGGTTGTCTTTCAGTGGCGTGTGTCTTATAAAAAAAGTGTCAGGGAGAGTGGAGGCACTAGGCAGATATTTCAGGAAATGCTAAGAGTCAGTGACAACTTGAAGCCGGTGAAATGAGAAGAATGAGAACAAGGGGCGAGAGGAAGTGAGAGTAATTGAGAGTGGAAAGTGGTAATATTTAGCGGTTTCCCCTCAGTGAGAAGCTGCCAACCATCGTGTGATGTGATATCACAGCACTGTTGTGGTGTGATAATTAATGTGTGTATGTGAGAGACAGATTATTATACGAGAAAACAATGTCTGTCCCCCCATCCTAACACTGGGGTGTGGATAGAAGTCATATTAAAAAGATTCCCAGCAGGGACTTTCCTTATTCTTGCCATAACATTTACCTTTAAGAAGTCTACAGTGTTTTTGCTGACATTGATATAGTAAATGCTATAATTCATTTGATGTTAAATTTACATTGGTATAAATCAGAGTGGAGCAACAAATCCTTACATTTTAGAAAATAAAGTACAAGAATATGACTTTTTTGTTGTTTTCGCTAAATCACTGGACTGACGAGTAAATTCACAACAAATAATTTTCAATCACTTGACTAACTGATGTTGATTACTGGACTTGAAGTCCTTGCAAATACAGGAAAATAAAACCCCAGTGGCATCAGCAGGTTTGTTTTAGGAACTTTGCATATCAAACCTGTGGGTAAAAACTAGTTAATGACTTATTTGATTCAAGTAGAGTAAATATACAACTATTGTGGCTGCACAGGACAAGCAAGACAGTTTGATAAAGATATCATTCAGCTGATGCTAAAATAGCGACCTCATCTGAGAGACTGTAACACACCCTGATGTCTTCAAATTGTTGAATTATCTCTTTTATAGGAATGTTGTTGGTCAGTGTGTATTTGAAGGGCGAGCTTTGTTATGTGGAAAGATTTGTGTGACTTCAGTTAAACGGATAATTGAAGCCACAAGAAGAGGGAAAAGAGCAGTGACGTGTGAGCAGGAGGAATATAAGTTATAATCTTGTTGTGGTCGTGGTGTAACTGAATCACACTAGGAGGCAAACAAGTCCATCACTTCGTTTTTCCACCAAAGCACCGACGCGTGTGTTTGCTTTATTGATGTATCTGATGGGCCGACAGTTGGTATAGCTAAATAACATGTCACCATGGCGACCTGGGGTGGTTCGAGGGGGGGTTGTATTTGTCAGATTGACTCACAGGTTAGTTTATTTGGGTTTTTTGATAATGTGGTCAAGACTCACAGAGACTGACCGCCACCACAAGGTTTATATAGGATTCCCAGCAGCCCCCACATGTCCTGTTGGATGTGTGTGGCGTGGCTCATCACTGAAACACTGAGGAAACACCAACACACATTTTCATTTTCATGCAGACTAGCCACTTTAATGAGTTGCCAATTGAGTAACTGGCTCCACTTTCTCAAATTCAATATTTTCCAAGGAGGTTAAATTAGGGAGTGAGTAATAGGGTTTTATTTATTATTCCTGATTGTATTAGTTATCTGGAAAGCCAGTAAACGAGTTACTCCTGCTTCATGAGAACTCCCATAACGGCTTCTAGGTGTTTCTATTATTTTGTCCACCCCATTTATATCACTTAATGTAGGCGCTAAATAACATCATCACCTCCGTTTAATGTACCACAGCTCTACACACCACATCCTCCACAAGGATCACACAGTTGAATCAACAACTTCTTCTGCCTAAAAATATTTTAATAATAAAAACTGAACATTAACGCAGGAAGACTTGGAAGTATTTCTTTTAGAAGAAGAGTGGTCAATTCAGTTCAAAGGTCTGCACCGGCTCCTACCTGGCTAAATGAAGGCTATCCAAAATGTATATCAGTCATGTAATGTATTTTAGTAGATACTTCATGTAATCAATGTTGCCTATTGATCGTACACATGGCGCTCTTCAGTATTCAGCTTTAATAAATGATCAAAACAGCAAAATTAGTGACTTTGTTTGGTCTGACTCTGTAGTTGTTGTTTGGCGTCATTTTCCCCTCAGTTTATGTTATTACCTGTATTATTATATGTTTTATATGTTTGTCCATTCCTATGTTTTGAAATGCAAACAAAGAAAATGTCGAGTAGAAAACTGAACATTGACTGAACAGGACTGTTCTTATAGACAACACTGCTTTCAGCCAGGTGTTCCTAATAAACTGAAAACTGAGTGCATGTTAATGATAATCACTTGAATGCACGGGCGGGAAAGGACCCAACTCAAATTAATCAGTTGCTTTTTCATGCAGAACTGATTCACTGATTTTTCATTTAACAGTTTATCATATTTTACTGTCACTTTTTCCTTCCTCTTCTCTCTTTTTAAAATGTAGCACATCATATACGCTTAGATCCCAGTAAAAGGTGTTTTTTTTGTTGTTTTTTTTACTTTGACAGTTGTTATCTAAGCAGAGAGAGGCGGCGGCGGTGACGGGTGATGGGTTCACAGGAATGAGCAGAAAAACCAGTTCTGACATTGTTTGTTTGCCTTTGCAGATCTAATAAGCTGCCTGGACAAAGGAAGTGATTTCCCCCAGGCAGAGTTCAGGTAAATAACATTTGCTTTGCACGGATATTTGTGTGAGGATCAAGCTGTCAGATATTCACTGTGCTCTTTCTTTCTTTCTTTCTGCCCAGTAAATACTGTCCAGCAGGCTGCCTCACATCTACTGAGGAGATTTCTGGAACTATACCAAATGGATACAGAGAGGTGAGTGCGTTCACGTCCACGTGTGCAATAAATATGCGCTTTTAGTCGTTTTCCTCTTGTTGTTTCTAGTCACCGTCTCCAGCTTCACGTTTCCAGGTGAGTCACGGCGCCCCCACTGGTCTCCCGCTGTCGGGTTACAACCCCTCCTCCACCCACCCACCACATCATCAGCATTTGCTTACTCATGTCTTTTGTCTACATTACTGTGCTGCAGGTTTGTGTATCTTCCCCGGTTGATTCAGTCAGGGCTGGATTTTAATTCCTCTTGAAAACAAGAGACGAGGGGGGGTGGGGGTGCTCTGTTGTGCACGAGTCCTGGGCTGATGACCTCACAGCGCCCCCCCGCTGTGTGTGAGGTCATGGGTGCCGAGTCTCTGGCTGATGACCTCATGTTCAGAGCTTGAGGTTTTTGTGTGAAGCGAGGGAGAGAGGGAGGGGAGGGAGGGGAGAGAGGGAGGGGTGTTTCTGGCCCGATGGAGGACAGAGCAGCAGGGTGGGGGTGTCGGGGTGTGCTTCAGGGAGTGAGGCGCCCCACAGGAACAGAGGAGGGGCAGGGTCAGCGGGTGAAAGGGAGGTGAGATAATAGTTTGGCCGAAAATAATAACCTTCTAATCCAGTCCAGCTGCAGGAGGGTGCAGAGCGGAGAGCTGAGTGCTGAGAGTGTGTGTGTGTGTGTCGGTGTGTGTGTGTGTGTGTGTGTGTGTGTGTGTGTGTGTGTGCAGTCGGAGGCAGGAGGCTGGAGAGAGAGAGTGAGAGAGAGGGAGTGTGATTGAGAAGCTGGAGAAAACCTCTGTGCGTGCATGTCTAGGGTTTGTGTATGTAAGCATGCGAGTCATTCATGCTTGTGTTTTTGCATGTGCGTGTGTGATGCTAGGCTGTAATATTATAGTGATTATAGAGGCCTGATAAAGTATTATACTGCGTTCTTCAGCCTGTATCTCACAGGGATCAGCTGCCCCACCCAGACCAGACTGTGCAGCTCGGTTTTCTCTTCCTCTTCTCAGTTCAATTCTGCCTCAGTATCTTTTTTTTTTTTTTAACGCTGATCCATGTGCTGGTTTTGATATTTCTACATCCCACTTGTCATATCTGTGTGTCTATATATGTGTGTGTGTTCGTGTGGTTTCCTCTGTTGGAGGCAGGGTGCGGCGGTTTGGAGCAGAGCTTCATGTTTGTGTTAGCGGTTTGGTATGGCTGCCTTTAGGATGTGGTGAGTGCTTTTGAGAAGTTTTAACAGTCACAGGGCAAGTGTTGATTTCTTGTGGCAGGATTTGACTGCCGTGCATGCATGTGTGTGTGTGTGTGTGTGAATACATGCGTACATGTGCTTTTCCCCCCACAATCGTGTCGGCTGTGAATTCCAGTGTGGGTCGTTTCCAGTAATAAAATTCCACCTCAGTCGAGCAGCTGTTCACGGGAAGGAGCTCGTGTCCTTTTCCCAGTGATGTGGCAGCAGGTTTGGACAGGAATGCAGCCGGCAGTGAATCATTACCAATGCCACTCGGATGTTCTCTCAACAGAGAAGTGACTTCACGCTGACTCATCGGCCTTTATCTGTCTCAGTCTGAAGGTTTAGAGCTGACGGGCACCGTCCTCTCTCATTTATCTCAAACGGTCCCAGTTTGCGGCGGTGGTACCAAACGGCACGGTAGCATCTGATCAAAGGACAGATTCATGAAACGGCTTCTGCTCGTTGTAATCAGGTCACTCTCAGTGTGAGTGATGGTGAGACAGATCATGCAGCCTCCTCCACCTGAGTAAAAAATGTGTTGAAATTTTGCATCAGTTTAAGACTCAACTAAACTCTGAGTGTAGTTGAAAGTGAGGATGTAAGGATGCAAAGCTGCTTCTTTTACTAGGAAGTGACTAAACCAAATCCCACCTACACTGGAGGATCGGCATGAAATAATTCTGGAAATGGAAAAGTTGATTTATAATAAATGAATTTGCACTAAATGGATCCCTCCAGTCTGAGCAGATTTTGCATGACCCCATGTCCCGTTCCTCTTCATAATTAAAATGCACGCTCCCTTGGTTTGAATGTATATAGTTACTTGATTGAGAATCAAGTAGAAATTTGCACATGAATGTAAGTTATATACATGTAGGTTGGTGGAAAAATAGAGAGTGTTTGTGGGTAAATGTGTTTAACTTGACTGAAGTGAAGCTGGAGGTTTGGAGGAACTGAGCTGCGACAGACAAGAACTTTTGATTCTTTCACTCCTCTTCCTGTTGATCTGCAGGTATACTTGTAAACAGAAAACTGGGCTCATGAAAAATTCTTTGATTCTTTTTTTGTTCGCTGACAAGGTCTTTTTCAAATAAATAAGAAGTTTATCTGAAGTGACGATGATGCTGTTACTATTTGACAGAGCAGAATCAAATAGAAATCTTCATAAGTTTTTAGTCTTTTGTGTAAAATGCTGTTGTTTTGTTCCTGTGCTGCCACCAGAGTTTGTCAGGAAAAGACAAAGAGGGAGTCTTTCTCTACAAAAACAGTGAATCTTTGATTTTGACAAACTCAGACTGCTGCTTTCAAAAAAGAGTTTTGCCCAAAACGAGGACGGTTGATTTTGTGTCTTACCTTGAAAGCATGGCAGGAAGCGATGTCTTTAGTAATCACAGTGAACAAGGAGGAAGGATTACACCGTCTACACACCTGTTCAGTCTTCATGGTACTGTAGTTTTCAAGGTCCAGTTCACATCCTCCACGCCCACATGTCTGCGTGCAGCACAAACCCTGTGACTGCACCAACAAAACAGAGTGAAGAGATTACATATTGGTATTATTGGTTCATTAGTAACTTAAAAAAAACATTCTGCAATTTGTTCTTACTTAGCGCTTGTGCTAATATGTGATGAGCTAATATGGGCCTGGTTGTTTGTCAACAGATAACCAGGCATGCAGGTCAAATCCAGCTCATTAATTAGAAATAATTGTATAAAATCCAGTAAGTATTAAATAGTTTATTGACTAACATCATGGACTAATACACCAGTACAAGTCATGCGCCTGCTTTAACATGTTCAGCTCTCATTCAGGCTGCAAGGACAAACGGTGGCAGCACGAATCAATATCAGGGCTGGGGATGGAAATTTCTTGCAACTTTGCTGATTTTGAAACAAAGTCATGCAGCCAACTTCCTGCCAAATCTGATAGGAGAGAGAGTGCAAAGGGAACTGACCCATCCAATCAAACATCACACAATGAGTCACACAAGTAAACAAACAAAAACAAAAAAATGGAGCTCTGTGATTACATTGTTTTTGTTTTGTCTGCTGCTAAAATCTAGTTTCATTCTGTTGTCCTGGATTCTGCTATCACTTTCAGATTCAGGTGGAAAGCTGTGTAATATTCACTAGCGTAAGTTGCACATAAGTAATCTGTGTGTGTGTATCTCTTTTGTTTTGCAGTCGTCCTCTCTGTGTGTGGCAGCCGTCCATGCAGGTGTGGTGTCCAACGCTGTGGGAGGGAGGATCAGCGTGGTCAGCAGCAAAGGCATCCCTCACTATGAGGGCACACTGGCGAACAATGTCACTTCCACTGGGTGAGAACGTCAGAGCCTCTTCTCTCGCTTGGTCCTCCAATGCCACGAGAGTTTATATCCAGAGGTTGAAAGTTAACACATGCACTTTGAATGAACTTCAAATATCTCAGTGATTATCTTGAATTTGAGTCTTATTTTCTGCAATAAAGCAACCATAGGTTAAAGTCATAACAAAAAGTTTCAACAGTTTAGTGAAAATTGTCAGAAACCCTCTGAAAACATAGTTTTTTTTAAATGTACTTCATGTCTAATCCTCTAATTCTTCACTTCTCTCCTCAGAGGAACTTTGTCAAACAGCCTCTTCACCTTCAGGACCAATGGTGAGGTTTTTTTAAAGCCCATTATGAGGTGTAATAGCTTTGTAAATGTTTGCATCTGGATTTCTGAGCAGAGTCCCTCAAACTGTGCAATTACAAACACTTACACAGAAGTCGTGTTAGGACCTTTTTAAATCTCTTTCACTTTACCAAACAGTTATTGTTGTTATTAATGACGGTGGCTGTGTCTGTCTCTGTGTCGTGCAGGCTGCTACGGGACGCTGGGCTTGGAGTCGGGCGTTGTTGCGGACACTCAGCTCTCTGCTTCGTCTGTGTGGGAGTGGAACATCTTCAGTCAGCAGAGCGAGTGGCTGCCGTCGGGGGCACGCCTCAAAAAGGCCGGGCTGCCCTGGGCGCCGTCACACAACGACCAGCATCAGTGGCTGCAGATCGATTTCAAAAGAGAGAAGAGGATCACAGGTACAAAAACACAAAATCACACGTAGAAATAGGTTTGGGGAACAATAGATTACAGGTCTGCTTGCCTCGATTCAAATGAAAATATATTGTAAGTTAAGGATATAAAAGCTGCTGCCAGTGGCTGTTCACCATTATGGCTGCTGCTTTTGAGAAAAAATACTTTCTCTGGGCTGAAATTTCACCATTATGTTGTGTTTAAATCAGATAAAAGGATCAGTTTGTCTTTTTAAAATCCAGTAGGTTGACACTTAATGTGTTAAATAATAGTGTTTGTGCTTTTAATATAAACTAAAACAGTATTTCCTGTTTGCAGTGTAAAAGGAGGAGATTTTAGGAGCAGACAACACACTTTTATCATCCAAAAGTAACTGGAAGTAATCAGGATACATTACTTTAATGTTGTGGTATTCAGAATAACCTACTGATGGCATATTTCAACTAATAACTAGTAACTGTATGGGGTTACATTTTTTACACTCACTGATGTGACTGTGTATTTTAACCAGTATCTTTAATTCAGCTGTAAACCACCAGTTAACTTGTTGTTTTCTTGGGATGGTAAAATCTGATGGTTGCACCACAGGCTGATGTACTGAAATATAGAGAGTGTGTGTTCTGGAGACAAAAAGCTAAAAGAAAGTAATTAAATGTTATTTGAGTAGTTAGAGGAAAATCTCCATGTTAAATGCACTGTTTTCTGTTTTTTTTTAGTCATGCTTACAGAATCGCTCAGTGGATTACAGCATCATCTGGTTCACTACTCTGCTCCAAACTGCAGAAAAAAACAAACAAAAACTGTTTCTGTGAAATTGTGTAACAAACAATTCCCAGTGGAAAAAACTTTTTCTCTAGTTTTACAACTGAAAAGCAAACAGTAAATAGAGATTTCAGACACAGTGTTACTTTGTGTCATCACTGACGATATTTTTCACTTCTATAAAATGCAACCCATTACATCGTGAGATTGTTAACACCAAATAGTGTATTATGTCATTTAGTGTGCACATTTTGTATTCAACTGGGGGCTTGTGGAGGATATTTGAGGTTGATGTCTTGTATGAAGACTGTGATTTACACACTCTGTCTCGTCTCAGTTGAAGTAAAGTGGTTGCCCGTAAAAACACAGTGCACTTTACAGTAAGCAGGGAGTTGATAGTGGACGCAGCCTTAGTCTTGTTTAAGCTTTTCAGTCCAGTCAGCTGCACATTAACCCCCCCCCCCCCTCGTCTCTGCTCTGCTGTCTGTCCCACCAGGCATCACCACCACAGGCTCCACCCTGAGAGAGTATCAGTACTACGTCTCGGCCTACCAGGTCCTGTACAGCAACGGGCAGCAGTGGTACATCTACAGGGAGACTAATTCTACACAAGACAAGGTAATCCAATCACAAAATCAATACACTGCGCTTCCTCAACATTTACGTCATCGGCTTTTATGCTTCTCTTTTTTTTCCCTTCTTCTTCAAATTAGTGCAAATGGACAAAAATGTCACTTTAGAAAGCTGCAGGGACATGCAGCTGGACTGTGTCCATAGCAACTGGTATCGACTAGGGAGATGTTTATGGCAGGAAATAAGAGGAGTTGGTGGTTTGAGTTAAGTGCTCATGCTTTAATAATGAATGGATATGGATTCAGTGGCCATGTTGTAAAGATGGAGCTGCTGTCTACGAGCACAGGCTCTTATTGTGGAGGGAAGTAGTTATTAGCTCGCCAAGTTGGGAGAATAATCAGCTTATGGTTTATAGTGTAATTGTTCACAGTCCAGTCTGAAACAAGAGTCGCTCTGGTGAACTTTCTTCTAAAATACTACAACTTGGCCCCACAGTTGGGTTGTAATCTCTGGCTGGAGTGAGACGGGTTCATTCTCCCTTTTTTTTTTATGTCACTAGATTTTCCAAGGCAATATGAACTACCTGCACGAGGTGAGGAATAACTTCATCCCTCCAATCGAGGCCCGCTTCGTGAGGATAAAGCCCACCTCATGGCACCAAAGGATCGCGCTCAAGTTGGAGCTGGTCGGCTGCCAGATTCCTGCAGGTAAACACACAAACACACACACACACACAGACGCAGCTGGTTGATGGAGCAGATAAACAAACATTTGTGAGTATCCAAGTGCCCTGAGGTTTCAGTTTGGTCTGTTCTGGGTTTTTTTTGTTTGGGCAGCGAGGACAGATCCCAAGCCGAGGCCCAGGATGATCACGCCCTCTCGTCACACTCCACGCCCCGCCGGGACGAAACGCCCGCCTCACCTCGGCCAAACCACACACACGCCAGACATAAGAAACACCACTATGCCCCCCAACAGCCATAAAGGTGCGTCAGAGCGTTGAGGAAAAAGCTGTTTGATTCTTGGTGGAGTTAATTATCATCTGGTGTTTACTGAAGTGTCTTTGCTCTGTCAGATGTGGCGCTGGCAGCGGTTCTGGTTCCTGTGTTGGTCATGGTTCTGACTGCGTTCATCGTGGCCGTGGTCTGTGCTTTGCACTGGAGGAACAGGTTTGTATTCTTCTTGTTATCGTTCATAAAATATCTGGAAATGCATAACAAAAAATGGGAAAAACTTACATTTGAGTAAATGTATATTAAGTAGTTACTGTGTTAATTTAATTTGAGTAGTTTTACATCCCTTTTTTTGTTGTCGTTTGTTTTATGTTTTTTTTACTTTTCTGTCCTGTTTTGATCCTGTTTTATTATGTTGTCAGGTTTGTTCTGTCCTTTGTTTTCCGTTTGTCTGTTTTGGTCAGTGTATTGTCAGTTTATACATTGTGTATGTTATTGCCTGTTTCCATTAAAGAAAAAAGACAAAAAAATCTGGAAAATCTCCCCTTTTGCCCCCATGACCTTGTTTTCCTCTGTTGGCAGGAAGAAGAGCTCTGAGGGAACGTACGACCTTCCTCACTGGGATCGCACAGGTACGTCATTGCTCCTTACAGGCTTTTAGGGCCTTCTCTATCATCGCCCCAAAACTCATTAATTCCCTCCCCCCCCACATTTAATTCTCCCCCACTGTTGACCTTAAAACCTACTTCTCCTCCTTTGCTTTTAACTGTAGCTGATTTTGTTTTTCCTCCTATAATTATTTTTTCTATTCCTTTAATTCTACATCTTCCTGATCTTGGCCTTGTGTTGTTTCTATCAAACTCATCACTGATAGCTTTTATTTACATTCAGTTTTCCTTTCTGTGGTGTTTATTCTCCTTTTTGTTGCTGTTTTTGTATTCTTTGTACTGTGAAGCACTTTGGAACAATCTGTGTTGTGTTTAAGGTGCTATATAAATAAAGTTGAGTGGAGTTTAAACTGAGCAAAAGAGATTTTGCTTGTGCACTTAGTTGTAACTCACTTTTTGCCTCTTCTGCTGCAGACTGGTGGAAGAGCATGAAGCAGCTGCTGCCGTCCAAGATGGTGGAGACGGAGGATTCGGTCCGGTACAGCAGCAGCGAGGTGGGCCGGATCGCAGGGAGAGTTGCTGTACCGAGGCTACACGCTGAGCCTGCAGGTAAACAACATGGTGACTGCTGAAGTAAACAACTGTTCTTAGTTTAAGCAACTTTTTTTTTGTGTTTCTTGAGAAATGTTTTCTTCACCCTAATTGTCAAAACAAGCTGGTCTATTTACATTCAGTGTTTGCTGAAATGCAACATAAAAGCTCATCTCGTAAGAAACAATGCAGATGCTTTTATTTTTGAGCTCTGTGAAATGTCAATTTCAGCAGTTCTGTCTTTAAAAGGGCATTAGAGCCGCCAACCGCTGAGCACAGAACTGTGTGGAAATGAGGAATGTCCTACAACTGTTGTTGTTTGACACGGACAGTCTGTGAGGTAAACACCAGCAATACTGGCCAAGCCGTCAGATGACTTAAAGATGCACAGTGGAGTTTTTCCTGTAAACAAGGAAAACTTGTTTGCATTCAGCGCCTCTGACAGTAAGGGTTGAGTGCACTTCATTAAAACAGTTATACATTATCTGCAAGCGCAACTTGTAGACGTTGTCCTGTTGATGAGTGAAACTCTCACCTGCCTGCATCACAAACACAAATGTTGGTCCTTGTGTACATGAACAATACAACTTCACAGGGAGGTAATCGCATATATACTGATACTAAACAGAGCTGATCACATATCTTACATCTGTGATTTGATTTTTCATGTGTAAACTTAAATAGAGTGAAGATGGTTTAAGTTGTGATAGAAACAACATTTATCACATGACACTCTCAAGTGCCAGAAATAGAGGCCAGATTCTTATCATGTCTTTCTTACTCTAATATTTACTCTTTGTTATGTCACATCAGTTATTACTTAAAAAGAAATATCTAAGTATCCGTACACATTCAGGTCATTGCAGCAAATTCTTTTTTTAAACGTTTTCCTTGCTTGCTTAAAGGGATAGTTCAACATTTTGGCAAATTAGCCCATTTCCATAATCCCTATAGTTTTAGCAGTAGGTTCGTTACCTTTAATTGTCGGTGCAAGCTATTTTTAGATCGGCGGAGCAGAGCCGTGAGCTGCTCAGAGCTACACTACGGAGGCTCATGGAATTTCTTGTTTTCCCTCATCAAACTCATCAAATACACAATCCAACAACTCCAAAACGCTCTGGTGGACAAGTTGTGACCTGCACATTCACCACGCTATGAGATAATAACGGAGCGTTACGAGACAGAGTTGTTTTAGAGGCAAATGCAGAGACTGCTTGCCGAAAAACTCGTAGTGTGGTGAATGTGCAGGTCACAACTTGTCCACCAGAGCGTTTTGGAGTTGTTGTTGTTGGCCAAAATGTTGAACCTTTAACTTTACAGAAGCTGTGTCGACCCACTGTAACATCCCTGATTATTATTATTGTAATATAATGTATCATGCTGTCTTCTCAGAATATGCCCAGCCTCTGGTGAGCGGTGTTACAACATTAGGTGCACGATCAACCTTTAAACCAGACGAGGGGCCCGACCCCGGGTACTCAGACCCGGACCTGTACGACGCCCCCATCTCACCTGACCTGTACCACGCCTACGCGGAGCCCCTGCCCGCTTCGGGATCCGAATACGCCACGCCCATCGTGGTCGACATGGGTTGCCACCCGTCGGGCGGCTCCTCGTTGACCCAGCCCGCCGCTGTGTGTAGTTTCATGGGCGCCGGGCCCAACTCCCTGCTCACACGGACAGACAGCGGCCAGTCGGGGAGGTCGGCGTACGACACACCGAAGAACGCCACCGGACAGGTCACGCCCACCGAGGATCTGACGTATCAGGTGCCTCAGAGTTGCACTCAGAAGCCATCGGGACAGAGCTGAAGAGGACGCACACACGGCTTTAATCAGAGCTCGCCCACAACCCCCGCTGGACAAAGACAGAGCAGCGGGGAGGGGGGAGTTGTGAGAGGACGAGGAGGTGTGAAACTGAGAATGAGGCTCGAGTCTCGAACGAACACTACCTTAGCTTTAGATTCATCTGGAGATGTCTGTATTGCCTTATTGTCTCTGCATGGCCACAATCCGCTTGTGTAGTGCCATTACAGTCCTATCACTGAAACCACAAAGATGAATGTGCTTGTGCCAGGTGGGAGCGTCGGAGGGATGAAAAGGAGAAAGCTGACTACTATTTGCTAAAGACTTTGTCCCTGTTCTGTGATTCTTAGTAGTTCTTGCGTTCTGTGAAACTGTGATTTCCATTAGTCCCTTATTATTCTGTTACACACTAAAAAAAAAAAAAAATCCAGGTCCAGCTGAAATGTGCCTGAGCAGTTTCCTGTGATCAAACCTAATGGTTCTCTTGCTGCATTAATTGCATGTTACCTTAAGTAGCCCACGTTCATGGTCAAAGAATTCCTCCTTTCTAGAGAAACTCTAGTTCTCATGGTACGTTTTGTCTTACCTTTTTTTTTCCTCAAATCTTTTTTTAAAGCATGACTTGAAATTGTGTACAATTCTTGTAATTCCATTAATGCAGACCTGTCAAAACTCTCAAGTGATTTACTGATATTTATTTTTATTTCACATCCTGCTGATAAGGAGAGACTCTTATTCAAAAAAAAAAAAGAAAAGAAAAAGAAAAACCCACCACTACCCTTACTGACGACAGATCAGAAATTTGTGGTTACACTGTTCTAGACATCTCACTGACAAAATGAGGAGTGTCGGTGCATTTTTGTTTTTGTATGTCAACCTGCAGAGGCTGAATGGGAGAATAAAATCCAAAATACTCCCCAAAGAGAAAATACTTTTTTTTTTTTAATGAAGTATTTTGAGACCAAATGTTGCCCTTTTTCTGTGTTTATGCAATGTTGATTCACAACAGATTTGACTCTCACGACCGCCGTGCCAACATCGCAACATTAGCCAAATAAACATTAATTATAAACAGTCTTAATGTAGGGAAGAAAAAAAAAGCATTTGTAAAGAGCTAGTTAGAGGTTGTTGTAGAGAATAGGTACCGAGAGAAAAGGTAGATGGGTAAGTTTGTTTACTTGTGCATCATTGTGACTGTCTCGTGTTGAAAAAGGGTGATTGATGTGTCTCATTGCATTTGGGTGTGACTTGTTCCTTCCTTGTTGTAACTATGTGCATCAACATCTGTATGTGTGCTCAGCTGGTTCCATAATTCAGTCCTGTTTTTTTTTTTTTTCCTGTTTTTTTTGTGTGTGTTTTATGGACTGGCGATGTTGTGGCCTGTAGCTGTAGTAGGATGTGTCCAGTAGGATGTTGTCCTGTCATTGTCTGTAGCACCAGTAGACTGCATTCCTCTCCTGTCCACCTGTGGTACTGACCTGACCAAACACAACGTGGCAGGAGCGTAGATGGAGGAGAAAATGGGACAAGCTGCTTTATAACTTTATAAAACAGCAGCCCCACCCTCACCCCCCACACCACACACCCCTACCCCCTCCCACCTGAGAGAGAGAGAGAGAGAGAGGGTGGAGGGTGTTGTTCACACAGCTGTGCCACCAAATCATGCTTTGATTATGCTCAATAACCAAGGTGATCAATATTACAGAGTTTGGGTGCTCCCTGGTCACAGAGGGGTTTTTGTTTATGTGGCTCTCACTGATTGTATATAGAGAAATAAAGAGTTTTTAAAAGAACATTTTTATTACAATCATCCGGTGTGGTCAAAACGTTCCTCCACAATTTACACTGCAAATACAGTTAAATAACAACACAGCATTTTTTCCCCCACTTGATCAACAATGGACATACAAAACTAAGCTAAACCGCATCAACGTTTTGGTTCATAAAACATTTTGATTGTTTGGTTAAATGTCTAAATTTAATGGCATCCCCATTAGCTTCAGCTACAATTAGTGCTAAAATGTTTTTTTTAAGCACCTATGGTCTGCTATAACACTGACATGGCATCAGTGTGAACTACACTGCACTAACCTTAATGCTGCTAACATTAAAATTCTGATTCAGTGTTAAGAAATAGTGTTACAGGGTTTATCTAAAAGCTGGTGTCATGAGTTTATACAATAAACGTTTCCATTGTAAATTAATGCCATGAAATGCAGCCTTACAGGGACAGTTTGGTGTTTGTTTTTTTGACATGGTTTGTCTGAGGTTCGTGTGCAGAGTCGGTACATTACCTATGATCAGTGCGAGAGCTGACAGTGACACCGAAAAATGAGCCAAACTATGTTTCAGAGCATGAGGCCATGAGAAAAAATCAAAACAATCAAATGTGGAATATTTTCAGCGGTTTATGTTCCCGTAAAAATATAAAAAAAAGTTAAAACAACGCATTTAAAGAGATATTAAATTGTGTCTGTGGGTTTTTAAGTGTCTAGAACATGTTTTTTTTTCCTGTGGTCCAGTGCACAGCAACACATGGATCTGTTAACACTGATCACAATCTATTGCCGCTAATGTACCAACTATGTATGACTACTGTAACCTCACACAACCTTGGCCGAAAAACCCCCCCCGAACTACACATTTAACACCATTTAGACTGCAAATATATTATAATTATTTAAATAAATATCAACAGTACATGAATAAAATGGTGTGTATTTAAAAAAGAAAAAAAAAAAGTAATGTTTATCAAGTAAAAACGCACCCAGCTTTCACAATAGTTGTTCAGAACAACATCATCACAACAAAAGCCATCACACATGTGGATCATTTAGTTGATTGGGAAAGTCATTTCCAGATGTTTAACTAAATTCTTCATTGGTTTTCCTGCTAATGTTGTTATGGTATTGTACCAAATTAACATTCTTTTTCTAAACCATTCTCCTCTTCCTTCATTTGCTCACATCAGTGTTCGTCATTAAGGATTTGATGTCCATTTAAAGCAGCTCAATAATTATTGATTTCAGCTGCTTGAGAGTTTTTTTTTTCCTCTTCCCAGTTCACTGCTCCAAGTCCCATCACACCTCTTCATTCCTTCATTCCTTCATGCGCATGCCGTCCTTCCCGAACTTGAACCAGACCACCGTGAGGACGACGGCGATGAGCAGGATCAGGCTGCTGGTCACTAGGTAAGCAATGGGCAGGAAGTGGTTCTGACCTCCGAACCAGGTCAGCGTGGTCAGCACCACCTCCTTCCTGCCTCGGAAGTACTGCACTGGGAAGTCTGGAAAGGGCAAAGGTCAAGGCTCAAAATAGGTGATCACACATGAGAAGCTCAATGGAAACTAGCCGACTTGTCGTCTTAAAATAGTCCCTAAGACAATGGAAACAGAAGCAGACAATGGGACCACATAGGGCCGTCGCTGACAGCAGAGAGAGGATACTGTAGCATATGTCGATGCTGTATTCCCCTTTTGGAAGCCCGTCAGCGAAGTGTGTGTCGCCTCTGAGTAAAACCCCGTAGAGCTTCTTGAAGTTGGGGAAGGCCGCCTCTCTCATCCAGATGATCAGGTCGTCGTTGATGAAGCCGTTGTTGTTTGGGCCGAGGCTGTCAAGTTCATACACCGGCTTGTGCCAGTACAGCGGCTTCGCTGTGCCTGAGGAGTAAAATGACACAAAAAAAAAGACACAATGTTGACGGACATCTGAAGTAGCCCTCTGACTGGAGACTGACTTACGCATTGTGTTTGAATATGTCTGTATGTTTACCTTCAAACACTTGATCCAGTGGCTGGTTGTCCTGCGTGGGGTTGCGGTACTTGATATTTTTGTCGGTGTACCAGGTGATGCCTCTACGCAAGAGAGGGACCTTAACTGGACCACCAGTGAATCCATGATAGTACACAGTGAAGGAGTCTGGGAGAGGAGAAGTAAATTAGCCCTATATATATACAGTATATTTGGGGCTTTTTGCCTTTAATTGATAGGATAGTTGAGAGAGACAGGAACTGGGGGGGCAGAGAGAGGGGGAATGACATGCAGGAAAGGGCCACCGGATTTGAGATTTGAATCGGGGCCGGCTGCTGTGAGGATTGCAGTCTCTGCATATGGAGCGCTTGCTCAATCCACTACTACCTCCACTAGGCTACTCCCTACAGCAGCTACTATACCACTGCTACTGGCATACTACAGTATATCATCCACCACCAGTGATGGGAATAACGGCTTTTTTCAGTAACAAGTCATCAAAAAAGTTACTGTTTCCCCTGTTAAAATGCCTTTACTTAAATCCGCTGTTACTTGACTAAAGTGAGTCACAAAATAATACACCCGTTAAAGTGTACGTTACATAGGCTACACATTTTTATTTTAGTCCATCAACTAGTCGGAAAAAAGCTGTTTATAAACAGGGGGTTAGGGTTATGGTTAGGGGGACGCAATAGTTACTTTTCCTGGTAATTAGTTACTTTTATAATGTAGTAAATCAGTTACTAACTCAGTTTTTGGGTAAAATAACTAGAAACTCATTACTTTTTAAAAGTAACGGGCCCGACACTGTCCACCACCAACTACTACCTCTACAAGTGTACTGCTGCCTCTGCTACTACCAATAGTTGCTAGTACTAATATTACCCACAACTTCTACTAGTACACTAAACTACTACTACTACTGTTGCTGGATTACTATTACTGATACTACCTACAGCTGCTACTATATCAACAACTACCACTACTACTAGCCTACCACCACTATCACCTATTCCAGGAATTGAAACCAGGACCATGTTGGTAGCTACTGTCCCACTGTGCCACATGACTGCTGCTTGCCAGCCCACTATCACTAGGTGGCTTATTCTGTGTGGCCAATGCAGCGGGCGGTGGGGAAAGGTGGATGAGGGAAATGACTGTGAGTAGTGGTCTTTACCGTTGAACATGCTGTTCGCCACAGCACCGCAGGGAGCAATGGGGAGTCCGTTTGGGTCTTTTGCAAATGGCTTACAGTACTGACTGGGATTCTAGTGAAGGAACAATGTTGGAGAGGAAACACAACAACAATGTAAAATAAGCCAGAAAACATTGGTGGGATGTAGCTAAATACACTTAATTTGCTACTGTGTTTGAGTAAGTTTATGTCATATTAATAGTTCAGTTTTATGTTGATAAAACAGTGTATAAAGTAGTTAAATTTAGCTTAACCTCCATTAAATCTACACGAAAGTAATGCGTTTGCAAAAATGATAGAAATAGAAATAGAAAATGTATTTATTTGACATATTCTGGAAAAAAAGAAGTACATTTCTATGTCAATATTTATTCACTTAATGACTTCAACTTGACCTGCAAACACAGCAGCATATTAACACTTTTGGTTTCATTTAAGCTCCCTAGCTGGGGGCAAAGAGGATTTAAGTGTCCTAATGACTTTACTTTGATTAATTCACACCCAATATCGTGGAGCTACCTTCAGGTTTGACTTCCTGCCAACCATCTGTCCATCGTCTCTGGAGTCCATGTACCTACGGAGGTTCTGGTGGAAGTTTTTCAGGCCGTAATAGAAGAAGACGTCTCCCTGAAACAGGAAACAGGTCATCACAGGTGTACAAACAGAAATGCTGAATGCTGTCTTTAATCCACGACAAGCACAATATACATACAGAGATTTTGAGTGAGGTTCTTGACCATCACCATTTACAAAGTTTTATGAAGCATTCAGCCGTACTTTAACAGCTGAGCAAATTCCATCCATTCATGAGGATTAGGTGATGGAGGTGAATGCTTGTGGAGAGAGCTTGTTATCGAAGACCTTCAGTTACATTGTATATGACCACCAAAACTTAAAAGTTAAGTTACCTTGAATGGTTTCTCGATAGAAAACTTCACTGTGCAGTTGCATTTATCTCCTGCGTTGCTCACATTTTTACGCATTTCAAAGCATTCAGCACAGCTTTCGGCCTCGGTGTAGTCCAGCTGAAAAGACAGCAGAGTCGATAGTAAACTGTTGGCAATTCATTCCTGTTTACCCAATTCAAAAGCAAACCATGGACCTTTCCTCTCTTTGTCACTCCCTGTTTTATTGCACACAAGGGCATTCGACCTCTTCCTCTCTCTCTGCCTCTATTACACTCATACATTGTATGTGTGTGTTTGTGTGTATTTCCATGTCTATCAAAAAACTACTAAACAAGAAAGTGTGATTTTCACCAACAAAGACACCCACCTTTATTTCCTGTGTGCTCTGTACCGTGAGAAGCAGCCACACTCCCAGCAGCATACATATCAAAGCCATAAAGTAGAAGAAAGGCAGCACAGTGTTGGCTGTCAGCATGGGCGACCACGCAGGTAGCCTCTGCTGTTTGAAGGCTGAGTTGTCTGGCCTCCGGGCCAAGGGCCCAGTCTTCTCTTTGGCCATGAGAGGGACCTTCGGTTTGGGACAGGAGACGAACTTGCTGCACAGCGGAAGAGCCAAAAACCGTGTAGAAGAAGGCTCTGCTGTCTTCTCTTCCTGTTCTTTACACAAGCGATATCTCTCTATGCGCACACACACACACACTGCTTGCCAAGAGATTTTCCCAGCAGGCCTTGCAGGGCGGGGGAGACCGTTGTAGCCTGTTACTTATTAACCACAATCTTTTACTAACTACCTCTTTCTGTTTCCCCTTCCATTTTTTTTCTGATTACGTTGTGTCCTTCTTCGCCACTTCCTTCTTAAAACCTCCGGGTTTTCTGTTTATTTACACCAAAACGTCGAAGTAGAGTATTCTATATCTTCATTGCCGTTTGCTGTGGGATATAATCTGTTGATTCCTGGCTGCCTTTGTGCTGCTTTAAAACGCTTTATCAAAGGATGTTATGATAAATGGGGCTTCCTAGTGGGCAAGTAAACACATGATCTCACATTGTCAGTGGGAGGGACTTCCCAAGGTCGAGAGTAAACAAACAGAAGGATGCCGTTTCATTCGGAGTCCATTTATTCAATCCATCACACAGAGACATTGTGCTATAGACAGCAAGAGTGTACAAACAGCAGCACACATTTGACACAGCCTTTGAAAATAGGAAAAGCACAGCACAGGTTTCACACTTGACGTGAGGTGGAAACAAACAGGCTGAAGCTGCTCGGCATGTTGTCAGGACCATCAGTACATCACCTTAAAACGCCAAGCTGTCATGTATTATGTGTATTATCAGCAGGCTTACAATGTGCAATTAAAAGAGTCCAATTTTGACCTTGTCTTCTTTACAACCACCCAAGATACCGGTCTCCAGAAGCTTCATAAAGTCCAGTTTGATCTGAAAGAGACGGACAGAACCAAACAAAAAAGAACATTTATGCTTCCAAAGAGAAATTGAAATATTGTGCTGAACACAAGATGTTTTTTCTCATTAAAACAAATAAATAATAACAGTCAGCATCTGTGCACATCAGCTTCCTGACTAATTAAGTGTCACAAAATTGTGCCTGTATCCAGTTTGGCAACTAACAATTACATTAATTCATGATTAATCACCAGTGAAATATTGATCATAATTTTGTAGCACACTCAGTTACATCTTCCAACTGATTGTTTTGTCTGACCAAAAAATCCACGACTTTAAAGAAGAAAAGAAATGTTGCATCTTCACCGGCTCAAAAGATTATAAAAAGGGAAAAAATGGTTTCAGATTATTTGTCTGTTGATTGAATAGTAGCTAATTAATGTAAATTGTAGTAGCAGTTGTACAAGAACAGATAAAACATGAACAGTAAGAAACTTTCCTCCCTCAACAGATGAAGTGAAAACAAACCCTGATCGTACTCTGCACAGCTGAGATCAAACATACAAACTGTAGTAATATTAGTAACAATAGAAATAAAATCACTTAAAACACATTTTGAGGATAAGAGTGTCTTTTTTTCCCCTAAAAATGCCTTTTGAAAATCATGAAACGTGATTGTTTCAGTCCAGCAGGGGGCAGTAGCTCACCTCAGGAATGTCGACCATCCTCCTGAGTTTCTGGTCCCTCCAGTTCCAGTCCAGAACCACGTACTTCAGGGCCTCCAAGTTCAAACCCTCTGGAAGATAAAGAGACAAAGAGTATATCCACAGATTACGACGGGTTTAAAGCTGTGAAGTCAAACAGAGGAACTGCCATGTCCACACTTACCTTTCTCAATAAGAGCGCTGATCCTGCTGGGCGTCCCGACTCCGATGTGGGCGACTCCTTTCTGCAGCAGTTTCACCTGCTCCTCTATCTAATAGACAAACACAGCGGGAACTTATTGAATTCAATCCAGATGTGGAAATTTTGGAAGATGTTACATGATGCATTGTTGAAAATACTTGGATATAAGATTCCTATGTCTTGTACAGAACTGGATTTGTGTAACTAATGTGAAGAAAATATACAAGCGAAGGACAGATACTTTTACTAACAGTGGCTAAAAAGCCATTACGAGGAAATGGGGAAAGGAGGACACCCAAACACAGGATCAATGGACACAGATTGTAGAGGAAATCTACATAATGGGAAAAATTACGCACCACCTCAGACTACAGGAAGTGCAGTTTGAGAAATGGATGAGATGGACAATATTTAAGACCAAACAGCGACAAAGCACAAGAAAATGGGAATATGGACAGATTGCTAAAACAGTTACTCCCATGTGTTCATATTTGTTTTTGTACCTGTATAAATTTTGGTTTTACATCTGTATAAAAGAAAAATTCTCAATAAAAACTAAAGTGACAAAAAAAATCCAATCCAGATGCATCATAATGAGGAACTGTCCTCCTGAATACCTTGATATGTTTCGCAAAAAGCTTTACTGCTTTGGCTTCTCCCTTGAACGTGGTCAGCTGCCTGGGTAAAAAAACAAAACAAAACAAAACACCTCTTATGAAAGTCTGATAAGGAAGTGTAACATGCAAATTTTAACAAATATTACAGCTGTGTCACGTACTTGATGAGCTCAATGGCTCGGAGAGCGGAGCTGCAGACGATGAGCAGAACCACAGAACTCTTTGCCGTGTGCTGCTTTTGAATCTTTGCCCACTTAGGACAAACTGAGGGCAAGAGGAAAGAGAAACGTGCGTGTTTAGAAGTAAAAGGCGATAAGAGGATTCATCCAAACTAAATCTAGAAGCATCACTCACCCTGTTTGAGATAAGAGGAGAGGCTATGTGTCAGGTCATTACTGGACAGGAAGCAGGAGTCTGGAGGAGGCAGGAGGGCAGACGGTGACCTTGGTGAATCAACACATCAGCAGATATTGACTGAACTTCCGAGTTAAAGGGGACTCGGTCTGACTCACCCTGCAATTTGAGCTCCTCCTGCTCGATCACAGAGCGCTTGTCTGCGAAGAACTGCGTGACCAGGTTCTGCAGGTCGGCCGGAGAGCCCGGCTTTGGCTCAGAGGTGGCCAAGACATCTGTGATCGTCTTCTTCTTCTGGAAAACAAAACATATTGATGTGAAGTCCAGTGACTGTTAGTGTGCTGTTACTCTGTTCCCTCTCTGCACCAGCAGGTGTCGCCAAACTCACCTTCCTCTTCTTTTTGGGTTTAGCCGACTTCTCAGCCTCAGATTCTGTCTTCTGAGGAGTGATACACTCGGTCTGAGAAAAGAGAGCAGACAAAAGGCACAACTCAGGCAAAGTATCGACATAGAACATGTATAAATCATTTTAATTCTCAGAGGTAAAAGTATATTTCCACTCATTCTACTGTATATTATGATATATAGCAAGCAAAATGATAACAAACCAAAAGCTTCACTACAAAACATACAAATGTCCAGTGCGTGACAGTAGTATAATTAACACTACTCATTTTTAATTAGTTAATTTTTTCTAAATCAAAAAGTATTCAAACCACAAGTGAGTACATCAGTCACTGAGCCTGCTGTTCATCTTTCTGTGGGCATTGTTAGGGGAACTACTTTGAGCTGTGCAAGCTACCAATTACTTTACATTTGCAAAAGTTGAACTATTTCTGCCTGTGGAATTTCAACCACAGACAGAAATTCAACTTAGCTAACTTAACCTACTTAGAAAAAGTACTATTTTGTAAAGGAATAAAAAAGAATAAAAAAAAAACCTCAATGGTGAAAAAAAATCCAATCTGGAGAGTTGAGTGTCTACTTGTTCACAGGTCATACATGAATAAAACATAATACAAAAAAAATCTCCCACTATTTATGGAAACTTGCAGTACAATGTCAGTGTTGGTTTGGTAAACAATAAGAGATTAAATGTGGCCATGATGAATCTTCCTCAGGCTCAGGTTTATTCATGATTATACTGCTGCTGTGTGAACACTGAATAACACCTGCCCTTGGCTTTTGTAAATACATTACAAGTGTGTGGTGGTGTCCGCACTCATGAGTGCAGATGTGTTGCCTGGACACAGCAGTCAGGACTGGTCCAAGTGGATTCAGTTACAGAAGAGAAACAATGATGTAATAAAAATAAGAGTAAAAAAAAATATTGTTCCCTTTTATGGCTAAAATCGTTTGTAGTTTCAACTGTTTATTAACTTCACAAAAAAGTAAAAGAACAACTGAAATCAATGTGCACATGAATGTAGGTACTGAAAATGATGTTAAACCACTAGTTTAATTACATGTAGTTCGTATCTCCCTAATGCTGGTGGTGGGTTATGTAACAGTCCAGCTTTGTTTTAAAGTTCTCTCTTTTTCGAATGGGTAACGTTACGGTTTTATCTCATGCAACTGGAGTTGTTGTGAAAATCCCTGTGTAAGTGAGAGGATAAGCCGTTACAGCACAGAAAATACCTGTTCACTTGTTTTCTTCTTCTTGGCTTTAACTGTTTTCTCTGTTATCTTTTTCCTCTTCTCTGGTTTCGCCTTTGTGATTGTTTTTTCTGTTGGCTGTTTCTTTTCTTCTGTCTCCTCTTCTGACTCACACCCATCTGGAAAAAAAAAAGAAGATGGAGAAAAGTCCTTTATAAGTCTGGATTTTTTGGGGTTAACTTGCAACTGGGAGTAGTAGTGCAAGATGAGGAAACTGTCAAGATGAGGCAACTCAGAGCAAAGAATGAATTTTGTATCAGCCAAAATCAGATTTTCCTATGAACAGACGAGGCGAGCCATGATGCCATCTTGAAAACAGACACTTCTGATGTTCTTATGGCGAAAGAATCCGTTTCCACGGTTTGTTTCGCCCTCTGAACCCGAGAGAGAGATGTGTACATTGTGTGTCTTGTTTCTCCACACATACACGGTTTGGGGTCACTACAGAGAAGCAGACGTGCACAAAACGCTACCTGCGATAACAACAACGCAGCAGACCTCAAACAACGCATCTGGTTATATTTAGCCTCTCTGTTGCTACCACTTCTCAGTGCATACCTCTGGTCTCATGCTATGATGTCATGTATCGGCATGCTTATTCAAAACATTTCAGCTTTAAAAAACAGGCGCCGGAAAGAACTCTGCAATAAAGCTGCAGGTTTTATCACTGTGTCCTTGTTGGATACGCACTTATAAATTACTGGTTCTTTTTTACTCTGCAGCTCTTCCTGTGGATTCTTAACAAAAAACAGTCCACCTTCCACTATGGGATGCAAATTACCCACAGGTAATGACAATAATAGTTTGTTGCAGCCATGGCGACGATATAACCCATTAAGTACAAGAATGAAAACAAAGCCAAAAAAGGCAAAAAAAAAAGCACAGATGTCCTAACTGTTGGCAAAATGGCTGCAAGCCACCGTCACCATGTGGTAACCATGCGGTAACCATGCATATAACCATGCAACACCCCCATGTAAACACCTGCAGCCTCATTTCCTTCTGTTTATTATACTGGAGCTACACTTAAAGAGGAACTATGCAGGATTTTCACCTTAACTATGCTACATTTTTTACCTTAATTAAACAACTTTGGAGTAATTGTGATAGTTTAATAAATGATTTGTAACTTGTTACGAGGAAGAATGGAGGCTCTCTTTGCAAGATCAACGCCGCCGCCCGGTGTCCCACCCAGCTCTTGTCTTTGCGGCACAAGCACATAACCTGTAATCTCTTGATTATGACAGATTAAGACTACATAAATATACACATCGTAACATCGTATGTGATAAATAACATTATCCAACCCTCTATTGAGTGATTTCTCTCCAGCTTCGTTGAAAAACAAACGCACACAGCCATGAGGAGGGTTAGCAGAACAGTGGAGAGTTGCATAGTTGCTCTTTAAAGCCACAACAAAGGAAGGAGCCAGAAGTCTGGGAGAGCTCCGTCTGTGAACATTGATGAACAACACTTGAACATCTGACACCTGACCTCAGATCTTTTCTGCTTCGTCCTCTAGTTTCCCATCTCACAATCGATTCACCCAGTTCTTATTATCCCACCCTTCTGCTGCTGCTGTTGTCTTTCCGTCCGTGAGGCCATTAGAGTCAACAACCATATAAAAGACAAGACACTGTGCGAGATGGATGTGTGTGGGGGGAGATCACAGGTCCCTCTCTATGACCACTCCTACCCCCTCCACCTCTTTCCACTTCATCTCTCACTTCCAAGACTTTCATCCTTATTTGTTACAGTCGTCTGTCCAGGCGTAGTACACCCTCTTCTGCTGAGAGACCAGCCCATATATTGATGGGCCAAGCCAACCATTCACCACTCTCACTCTTTCCTCTGCTTCCTCATCCCTTTTCTCAATTTTTTTTTAACATCTGGACTGCTGTATTGGAAGGAAAGGGAGGATTAACAGGTGCCAAAGATTAAGGAGGAGAGGACAAAGGGGAAGAAGGAAAACTAATTACAGAGAAGAGGAGGAAACGGACGACAATCAAAGAAGAGTCTAATGAGGAGTCCACCTGTTCTGCACAACGTGAGTGATTTCAGCCCAGTTGATACTGGTTTTATCTGAGTCCCCATTAGGTTTTATTGTAAAAAGCTGCTTTACACTAGCGTGGCACTGATCTTTAAGCATTTAAGTACGAAAGGGTTAAAGAGGGTAACGATTAAATCGGCTTTAATGTGATTCGCTTCATCCACAGACGACGCAATTTACGTGCGCTCCAACTGACAACACGAAATGCAATCACCTGCCTCTGTTGTTCTGTGCTCAATAAGCTGTGAAATACCAAACCGTCAGAGGACCAGAAGGTGCTGACAGGGCAGCCACGCTCCCTTCAGGCTCCAAACACATTTCCAATCTCTAACCAGCGGCACAAAGGAAAAACCCCCCGAACACATTGGTCAAGGAGCCACTCAGCATCAGTCTGAAGGGTGATGAGCTGCTGATTCAGCATCTTTCTTTTTGATTTGATGTCATGTGGAGAAATCAGCCATCTGGATAATTCATTGTGCGTGTGTGTGTGTGTGTATACTCCGTGCAACAGAGGCGCACATGTGTTTGTGTAGATATGTGACAACCATTTAGAATCGCAGAGGTTGAAAAGCATCAGAGGTTTTGTTTTCCCTAATTTAGCACGATACTGCTTTGACATTTAAGCATAAATGGCTGTGTAGAGGAGAGCAGATGGTCTGTAAAGAGCTGATTGACCCAAATGACAACAGAACATTTAATATAGTGTCATATCAAAACAAAACAAAACAAAACAAAACAAAACAGGTTAATGTACACTCTGTTTGCACTTTAGCGACAGACGTTTTAAATAGAATTTCCTTATGTTGTGAGGACCAGGAATTCATTTCTATTGACTTCATTGTTGTGAAGTGGAAGCAGTATGTTTAGATAAATCAAAATCTCAGGAAAAAAGAAACAATTTACATCCTAACCCATGGCCCAGTTACTTGTTAAAACACGGTTATCTTTGTTAAAAAATAAAAACACCAAAGCTTCACTGAGGCCATTCAAGGATCAGGAGTAACAAACCAATAATGACCTTCGTTTTCCTTCATCTTTGTAAATGCTGTCAACACGCAACATTTATTAAGGAAGCTCCCAACTCTGCAGACGCTCGAGGGTCTAATTTACGTTAGTTCTTCCAATATGCATTTGCAATCTGTCTGTAATTAGCACCTGACTTATTAAAGCCTCAAAAAATGCACGGCGAGAAACACACACCATAAACATCTGATGGGAAGCAAAGACAGTATCACTGTTTTATTGATAGTATGTGTCCACAACAACTGCTGGAATAAAACAGCCCAACTGACCTGCCACAAGTGCCACCCGTTTTCAAAATATATTTACTTCACTTAACGTTTTAAGGATTCACTGGCCCTTTAGCTATTTGCCGTGGCCCCTCCAGTATCTTCAGCATCCCTGAAGCCTTTTCCCCTCTCCAATATCCTCCACGCTGTTTGATCCAGATGGTGGAGGCTGGAGGAGGGAAAGTGTATCCTTTTCAAAAAACAACGATCGCAGAGCTCAGATAACCAGAGATCAATGAAAGTCAAAGGCTGTGGAGAGAGGAATCGCATGCGGCGGGGGGGAAATGGGGCAGCCTGTTTGTCTTTAATGGTTGATCAATAGAGGTGACTGCTTCTAATGGATGGTCAATGACAGAGACTGGTGGTACGTAATGAGGACGTGGTTAACTGGTTTCTATGGTTTGAATGGCTGAGTGTTTTCAGTTCCACGCAAAAAAAGAAAGTCACAGAACAGAGACTTGGGGCTGTAGTGTTCAAAAGTGATGCGGTCGCTGGTGTAAACTGGCGGCGTGCCCACACATCTGCTGAAAACATTGTTGGCAGTGACCTCCGAAAAAAGCTCTTAATCACCACGGTGGTTTCCACTATTAGTCTGATTCTAGATAACACTGTGGCCTGTTCAGTGGAACAAGACAAACCAATTACACCTTGTATCCTCCTGTAAACCCAACAGCCCTGTTATATACAAGGCAAGGACAACATCTCCCACACCCCCGAAGATACTGTGTGGATGTTTTGTTGTTATATTGGTGCTTCTATGAAAGAAAAAAACAAAAAAACAATACACGCTATACGCTTGTTCAACAATCAATAACTCATCTCAAGACATGAACTATTGGCTAATCTTGGGAGGGGTGTGGGTGGGGGAGTGGGTGTAGCAGTTATTGGTTTTGGGAGGCCTGCAGCTTCTTTTAAACCACAGTTTGAGCATGTGTTATTGTTAAATCAATGGGAACCTTAGGCTGCATGCACAAAATTAACAAGCGGGGCCACGGCGGAGTGACTGGAGGAAAGGCAGAGCAGCAGAGTGTCAGTCTCTGATTACAAATTCAGATGGCTCGCAACACTTAGCTGTTCAGCCACTGTCTCGGCATCTCTGCACTCCTGGTGTCTGTCTGTTTGACACCTTTAAAAAAAATATTTTCAGTCTTTGTTAGGATATGTAACCTTTTGCCAACAACAATGCTCTTATCTTACACGATAGACAAATAAAACATGCAGGGATACAGTATCACCAGCAGGAGGAGTATTGGATTCACTTCACAGTAAGTGTGACACTGATTTCCTAGTGAGGTTTCTAACAACTATATTTTGGATACACAAAAGTAAGACAAACTGGGAAACTACAGCAGACTACACACACGCTCTTATAAACAGGCTCAACCCCTATTCATTTACGAAATCTGGACAACTAAACCTGCTCTAAAACAATACACACAAAGAACTACTCACATTAAGCACAATGTTTTAAGCTATACACATACTATTTGACTCATCTGTTAAATACCTTGCAATGCAACAAGCAAGTTCTGGTTGTGAGCCAGGAACTTCTACTGTAGTTTAGTTGAGTAAAACCAAGTCTGATTCAAAGAGCAGTGTAAAGAAAGAAGCTGTTCAGTCATGTTTTTAACATTTGAGAAATATTGCCAAGGTTACGGTTAGTCTTAAATTTCAGCCAAAAGATCTGGAGGAACTCATCCAAGCTTTTATTTCCTTCTGTCTTGACCACAGGAACTGTCTATATACAGTAGTATACCTGTCTGTCTCAAATCAGAAATCAATCCACTTTCTAGAGTCGGTTCAAAATGCTGCAGGTCAAAAAAGATCACAGCTGTTTGAGCATCCTTATACTAGCTGTCCATTTTATGGGGGAGCGGATTTCAATTTCAATTCTATGAACTACTTTTTAAGGCCAGACATGGACCGACCTCTCTTTATACTCCTGTTTTTCCATAGCCTACAACTCTGCAACACATTTTATAGGACAAAGAGCTTCTATTGTGTGATGTTTGATTTTAGTTCCATTTTAGTTATTTTACTTTGATCTACTCTCTGTTCTTTGATCTCTGTTTTTTGTTGCCTGTTGTGAAGCACTTGACATTTATTGAAAACTGCTTTAGTAATAAATTATCATTATTACTATTATCCAGCAAGAGTGAGTCAGCGACAGTGACAGCCTTCATTTTCTATTCTTTTGATTGACTGATCTGTGTGGCATAATCCTCCAATTTATACTGGGACACTGTGACATTCATGTATTTAAGTGAAGCCAATCCTGTCTGGCAGAGTGTGATAGGAGCTGCTGATGATGTCGCACTGGAGGTGCTAATCAGAGATACGAGGTTATGTAAACAAAGCTAAACCTTTTAAGCTTTAACAAGGACACAATGAGGAAACGCATTTCTCACCTAGAAGGAAAACTGCACCTTATGTCATGTAGGTCTTGTTGGTCAAAAAACAAATTAGGCCAAACTTTAGCTTGAATAATTTGGTTCTGGCAGCATATTATCATAACTGCTCTGCCCCATTTTCTTTGTATGTACAGGCCTAATCCTAATCTTTGCATCTATTCCTCTCTTGCTCTTTTCTAAATCCCCCAGTGGTAAGTATCACATGGATGAGATTAGTAACACAACTCTCATCTTTCATCCTCTATCAATCATCGATGCAAGACTCTGATGCAATACAGCTACAATGAATCTAGTGTCTGATGTCAGGGTTATGAGAGGGGTTACATGTGTTTGTGTGAAAAGTGACTTCCCACGTTCGAGCACGTCCGCGGACACCAGCGAGCACAACATCATCGATAATAAATGTTTGAATTTCACGTCTTCATTATCCACTGAGGAAATCTTCCACCACAGAGTCTTGATGAACAAAAATAAGCTCTTAAAGGACAGGGTTTACATCAGGACGCAGGAATGTGACCATATTTCATTAGATCACAGGCTGCTTTGTTGGTTGTTGTTTTGCTTTCCACAACTATGGTTACCATTTGATTTATGAATGAACTCATTTAAAACAAGAAGACCACCGACAAGAATTAAGCCATACGATATTAAAAAACAAAAAAAAACAAAACACTGATTTGGAAAGTTAACTAAAAAACAGTAATTAAAATGTCAAGACTAATTTTAGCTGTTGTAAATAACATACTGTATATATTTACTGTTCATGTATGTCATGTACACAAAACCACAGCACAGTACTGAATTACCTCATGCTTTAAAACCTTTTAGCTCACCCTCAGCATTTTATTATATTTCTAGTCCAACCAACACCACCATAATCTCAGCTTCAAATGGTAAATGGTAAATGGACTTGCATTTATATAGCGCTTTTCTAGTCTCTTGGACCACTCAAAGCGCTTTACAATGTAATGGTCACATTCACCCTTTCACACACATTCATACAGCACTGTATAGTGCAGGAAACTAAGCATTCACACACATTCATACCCATAGACACATCGGGGGGCAAGTGTGGGTTCAGTGTCTTGCCCAAGGACACTTCGACATGTTGACTGGAGGAGCCTGGAATCGAACCACCGACCTTCCGGTTAGTGGACGACCCGCTCTACCTCCTGAGCCACAGCCGCCCCTTCAGAGATCACTTAAAACAGAAGTAAGCGATCCGGTCGTTTTGGCTAACTTCTTGTCAGCAGATGGAGTTAGCAGCCCCCGCCCTCGTCCCTACGTCACCACATTCACGCGCATCCCTTGGCTGCACACACAGAGAGGACCGCCCCTTTATGCCGTTCTCTCTCACTCTCACAATAAAGGTTGTAGGATACAAGGAAAGTTTTCTCCTCGGCTTACAGCAGAGCAGAGTGACTGACAGACCCGTGTTTCAGACCAAACACTCTATATAAGTGATTGCTGTCGGAAGATATAACTATTTAAGACTTATATTAACACAAACATTCCGCTTACTTCTGCTTTAAGGCCCGACAGCCGTGTGGCAGCATATGATGGCGCTAAAGTGTGCTTTTCCTTCACACATCTTGTGAGTGTGTGAGCGGGAAAAATGTTGTATTCCATGTTGAAAGTTCAGATGAAATAAGTGAAGCCTTCAAATTAATTTATATCATAAGAAAATGTTTGCGCTCTTTCATCAACCCTAAAACCCTAAAACCCAACTTTCCTTGTTCCTGCACAGACGGCCGGAACATTGGCTGATGGAAGCCGAAGTCGATCAGCCAAAAAAACACAATGAAATAATGAAAAAGGCATGAGGTTTAAGGTGGAAAATAACAGTTTAGAGTCCAATATAAAGCATGAGGAAATAAATATATCAATCTAATCTTGCGGGTGTAATAGAATGAACAAATAATGGCAAAAATAAATAATTTATGTTGCCGTCCAGCTTTTCTTTTCTGAAGCCACGCTCCTTGTTGTCTCCATTAAGCCGAGGTGCAGAGTCTAAACTGAGTCAAGTTGACGATCTGCTCTGAAGCTATGAAAACTAAATAGAGAAACACTTTAAGCAGAGCAGAGTCATTAGGGACAGTGATTATAACACTATTGCAACGAAGGTGGTAGTTTCATCTAATGCTCCCCCTTTTTATGCAACAGTCATCAATCATTTAGCAATGTGCAGCTTAACCACGCTCATAATCATAAAGTACAACAGTGGCATTCCTAGTGACAAAATAAATTTATAGGCTGTACAACATCCACCGCTCCCTCTAGCTGGCTTTGCTAACTGTATAATTTCTCTGTTATAACGCTCTTAGCAACCAGGCCTGCAGTGCTGCTGCTGCTGCCAAAACATACATCAGCCATACAGAATGTGAATTACAGAGAGCTGTGCCAACTTGACCCTGGAAACTGGAGGCCGAAGATGACTCCGGGGCACAGACTGAGCCAGCCTCCCGTGACAGGTGGATATAAAGTGGATATGAGCTGCCAGCTGGGAATGAATAGCCGGGGCAGGGGTCTCAGACATAAATTACCTGAGGGCCATGGGCCAGGTTGTTTGCTCCTAAGAGGGAGAAGAAAAAAAAATACAGTGCTCTTTTCTGACAATAAATTTAAACCATTGTACTCACTCCAAAGCTGAGCCACGCTCCTTGGCCTCTCCGCTCCCCCTGTACCACACAAACTGCCGCCCCCGTATGCTTTGTGGAGTAAAGGTCTCTACGAAGAGCTACGTCTTAAATCATGCATCAAGTGTGTTTATGGTGTTAATACACACTGTGCTTGTTTGCAGCCAGTCTCTGAAGGAATACACCTGGTTGTTCACATTACAAATGCCACAGGGAGTTGATGGAGCCTCTATCACGATCCAACTACTACTACGATATGTAGCTTAGAGGGAGTAAAAAATTAAAAAGATTGTTGCAGCAGAAGCAGTAGGCAGTAATTCTGAGCTAAACCTTGAATAAGAAGTTAGAGTGTTTGTCGTCCTTCCCCTTTATCTTCTTTCAGTTGAAACTACAAACTGCCAATTGGTGCAACAGCATAAAACCACTGGCAAGAGCCTAAATCACGTCACAAGCTGAAATACCTGTGTGTGATACTATTAGACTAGACTCCACTTTTGTCTAGGGTAGACCCGAGACATAAAAGGTGCTATCCTTTCTGTTGCTGGAATTATTCCCTTCAACTGACAGTGACATTACTTTAGTTTTTACAACCAAATCCTTCTCTTTAACCCCTTTCAGGGAGTGGTGGACGTCGAGCAGGGCCTGCTCCTGGTTGTTTGAGGAACTGATCAGGAACGATTGTGATCTGTGGTTTGCTGTGCGTGCGGAGCCTGTACGTGACTCCTTGGCAACAACCTCTGTAGAACTAAATCAGAGAAGATAAAGTTGTGTTCGATAAACTTTTCCTTGTAGAGTAAGAATAGTAAATGAGAACCACATAAGTTCTCCTTTTGTAGAAAATGAAAACGCTGCTGCGTGAGTTAATCTACCTGACTGGACAATGTGCGTCCTCCGATGAGACCGTTGCATGGCCCTGAGATGAAACATCGTGCGGCTCTGTTTTATAATAATAAAAGTGAAAAAAAAGAAGTCTTTGCACGATTACACAAAAGACTGAGGGTAGGAAAAAATTGAATACAAAAAAGAAAAAGATAACTTGAGCAATACACTGAGGCAATGCATTCTAACATGTAGTTGGCGTATGAGGTTGTTGGTGTTTTTAGGATCCCAAAGCTAGAAACAACAACAACAACTGCTCTAATAAAAACTGCTTATTAAGGTGGCAAACCTCAACTGAGCTGGTTTGACAGTGTGGAACAACAGGTGTAACTACTCTCACAACAGTTTTTGACTTAACTGCTAGTTTTCGACTGAGGGAGAAAGAGAGATAGTTTTTCGTGAGTCTTAATAGTTTATTCCGCCGGTGCCCTTTCTTTCGGGTATAGACGGGAGGGGTCCGGGCACGTTGCCTTGGGTGGCGTTCAGACGTATAAACAGAGGCGGTCAGTCACATGTGCTGCGGCCAGCGAGCCTGCCAGTGGACAGTCCCTCTGTGGGGCAACGCTGGCAACAGCCATTAAGGCCGAGTGTGGCTCCGAGCCAGAATTTAAAGAGGTATTTCCACACACACGCCTGGCATTGTGTGGGAGTGGGCTTAGACATCAGTATGCATTTGCATGTGTTTGTCTAGACACAGTGAGCACACACCAAAGAACACAGTCTGAGTCATGTCGTGTGTGTGCGTGTGTGTTTGAGAGAGAATTTCAAGGTGGTCAGACCCCATCAACATTAGTCAATTGAAGGCCAAGGGCGAGGAAACAGCGGCACGTGTCTTGGCTCGACTGCACGCATTAGCAGCGCCGTCAAATGGGCAGAGTAAAGAAATATATACACGCTCGTGTCCAAGGAAAACAGACCCCAGGCCGCCTCAGAAAAAATGTGCCAGAGATCAGATCACCATCTACACAGCTCCGCTGCACGTCTCCGTCTTGATCTGTACCAACCTTGGGCTAAATCTATTCAAGCTGACTGATGAAGGCCATCTCCGAGTTCGAACCTTCAACCATTTCCCATCTTTGAATGTGGGCCTCTTGGCAAAGAAGAACACAGAGCTGAACAGCTCCAGTCCGTGTGGTGTAATAGTACGTCTTGTTTATTGTGGTGACTCTGATTGAGCGTGAGTCCTGAGTGCACCAAGTCTTGATACTTTAAAAGCGACCTAATGAAAACTCCTAAGCAATTGTGCTAAGAGCCTCTATCATCCTTTCCTGTCGCTGCAAACAAGTGGGTCAAAGGAACACAAGGACAGCCAAGACAGCTTCATCTGTCTTCCTGATTGATAACGAGAGGGTATTAAGAGGAAGGGAGGGAGTTTGAGAATGTCACACTTTTTTTTCTTTCCATTCAGAGGCCAAGAGAAAAATACCTCCATGTAGACGCCGTCCAGTAAGAAAACCAACACTCTCACAAGGATTCAATATCCTTGTGAGATGTTACGAGCTACAGTCCGGACAAGCTTTCTGTTTCATCTGTTTTTCTTGCAAAATGTTTTTTCCTTTATGTATCAATGTTCATCTGGTTTACAGAGTCTCAAGGTCGCTCTCGGGCCTCGCTGATACAGAGAGGGAGAGACGGAGACTCGAGTCTTTCGTGTTCAGATGCCGAATGTCGAACAGGCAGCAGTAAAAAGGTCTCAGATGTTAATCACAACCTTAAAGCAACTGCACTGAAAACATGACCTCTAGATGTTTGAAGAATTTTCACCTAATTGCTTTTCTCAATTTTCACAAGACAGGCAAACACAAGGACCTTCAAGTTACTTATCCAAAGAAACTTGACCAACAACTGGGGAATAAAGAGGTGGGTTTTGGCTTCTGTGAGCGTTTTGGCTGGAGACGCAGAGCTGAAGAACAGAGAGATGACATCATCTTTCACTAATACTAACCTGCTTTGCTTTCTCTCTCTAAATCTGTGTTGCAAATGTCGAGCCAGGGAGAGCTGGCTAGCTAATATAATGCTGTATGCTTCACGTACACATGCACATAACACCCACGCGCATTTAGTTCTTATGTGGTCAGTAATCAACATCCTACTCTTTGGCAACCTTGAGTCCTTTTGTCTGCCAAGCTGACAGTGATTGCTGTAACTGTGCTAAGACTATGCAATGACATAAGCCCTATGCAAAGTAATGCCAAGCGTACACTTATCTGTTTCACTAACACCAAGTGTTATGACAAGAGGCCCCTCTGACTTTAGATTAGCCCAGAAAGGCTTATTTAATCTGTATCAGCTGTTCGCCTATTAAAGCCACATAATAACCATTTGTACTGTAAGGACACAATACATGACCACGTTTAACCTCTGGGATTGGAAGCTGTTCAATGTTCAACTATGAAACCCTTCTGGTAAAAAGCAGCCATGTGTTTTTTTTTTTTCCTCCAGAGAGAATCGAGACACAGGGACTCTCTTCCGCTGCTATCCAGAGGGACAACATGCGAGACAAGAGGGAGAGAAGACAAGACCTGTCCCGTGATGACCTCTTGTTTCTGCTCAGTCTCCTGGAGGGAGAGCTACAGGTACAGTGCTGAGAAAAAGTATTTCCCCCCTTCCTGATTTCTTACTTTTTTGCTTATTTGTCCCACTTCAATGTTTAAGATGATCAAACAAATTTTAAGATAACCCAGGTAAATATAAACTGCAGTTTTTAAATGATTATTTAATTTATTAAGGGAAAAAAGCTATCCAAACCTAACTGGCACTATGTGAAAAAGTAATTGCCCCCCCTTGTTAAATCATGAACTAACTGTGATAAACCTTTTTTTTTTTAAAAGCTGAGTTCAATTTCACTATTCACACCCAGGCATGATCACTGCCAGACCTGTTGAATCAAGAAATCACTTAAATAGAACCTGTCCGACAAAGTAAAGTAGGCTGAGAGAAACACATGATGCTGCGATCTAAAGAAGATGAAAAACAAAACAAAATCATTGGCATCTATCTGTCTGGAAAGTGTTACAAAGACATTTCTCAAGCTTTGGGACTCCAGCGAACCACAGTGACACTTTGGTCATTTATCCCTGAAGGCATCATTTAGAAACTGCATTTTATATTTACTTGGGGTATCTTTGTAATTTGTTAATTTGTTTGATGGTCTTAAACATTTAAGTGCGACAAATATGCAAAAAAAGTAAGAAATCAGGCGGGGGGGTTGGGGGGCAAATACTTTTTCACAGCACTGTAGTTAAACCCAACTCATGTGAAACTAAAAAGTCACAGTAACAGCAGGTAGCATACTATAATATATTTAATAAAACTTATTTTTCTACTGCAATGTTTGTCATGCTAGGCCAGAGATGAGGTAATCACTGTGTTGAAATCCGAGAAGACGGACTTGGCTCTACTGGGGGCCCACTACGGTCTCAGCCCACCAGAGAGGGTCCTCCGTGCCCTGCAGAGAGACTCCCTCCAGGCCCAGCGGGACCACCTGCAGGATGTGTATAAAAATCCAATTGCTAAGGTACTGACAGCCAATAGTAAGAGACCAGACACCATATGGAGCAGAAAATCAAATCTAATGAGATGAATGCATTACTGTCTGACAAAAGAGCATCTATTACTCCTGCATCATTGCACAAATTTGTTATTTTCACACAACAGGTGTTAACATGTACTGGATCTGTTCTTCAGCTATGGTAATGCATTGAACAAGTGAAGCACTATTTTGTCTTGCTTTCTACAAATCTACAGTCTACCTTTGTGATGATTATTTCTCAAAGAAATGTAATACTTGTACTGAAATCAAAGACTTAAATTTCAACTCACGCCGCAGTAGGGCAAATGTTAAAATACACTTTTTGAAATCTGACTTTGAAAGTGACTCTACAGACCAAAAACTACAGTATACTGTTTCATTCAGATTGAAAGACATTATTATACCAGCTAATCAAATAAATATGACTATGAAGAGAGTAATGCCACAATAAAGAGCTATAAAAATCAGGGCTGCAACTTTTAAATTCAGCCCGTGGTGCAATTTGTGTCCCTTTGATCAGCTCACATCAACTCAATAAAACATTTTGTCAGTTGTATTATTATTACTTTCAAAGGCCTGGGATGCTGAAACGCTTGTTTTACTGCCAGTAATCTGGACATTTTAATGACATTTTAAATGATTCAGCAAACCTCAGCTTATGAATTACAGGTCTATATGAGCAGCCAGTGATGTTCACCGACCTAGTCTGACAGCTGAAAGATTATTCCACACTGTAGGTATTGACGTATTTATGCATTTATTTATTCCACAATTTGTTCCAGAGGCATTTTTATGCTACAACTTGAAAAACATGACACGCCACATAACAGCAAGCCATGCAGGTTACATGGCCCAGTCCACTAAATATCAGTATCATATTGGTATTGGCAATATCAGACAGTGTTTTTAACACAGTAGGTAAAATAGGAAGAACATTAGCGGTATCCCACACCACTGTTGTATTAGCTTGACTTGCCACATTTATACTACGTTGACACTACTTCCTAACCCTGAACAACCCTTCTTCTAGTCAAGGTACATTAACCACATGTTTGGTTTCTCCTCTTCCCTCTCCCTCAGTTTAACCATGTGCTACAGGCCCAGACGCGCTCCTCCAAAGTGATGCTGCAACGACTTACAGAGGTGTCCAGCTTTCACAGTGACACCCTGCACAGGCTCGAGGAGCAGGAGACGAGCCACAGGGCTTTTATTCACAAGAGCAACTGCCTTACCACTCTACTGGAGCAGGACAGAGAAAGGTTGGTGCTCTTTTGAATGCTGAAGAAAAAAAAAACACACACTGATATTTTACCATTTCCACTAAATTCAGGGATCAAGAAGACTTTTTTTTACCAGGACTAGAACTTAAAATTGTAGGAGCACAAGCAAAAAATTTAGGGTGCATACCATAAATAGATTTGCAAAACAAATATTCACATTTCCTATTCATTCATGATCCTCACACACAGTGGCCTGACACCTGTGATGACAGATTCTTTCACCCCTTTTACACCTGGCATTAATATGCATCTCCAGTGTCCACATTGAGATCCAATCACATATTTGCGCTGGTAAATTAAAAAAGAAAAAGAAAATTAATAGAAGTATTTAGTTGTATGTGGATACACAACGCATTACCATTTACACTTGTGTTAAATGTGGTCACAGTGTGTCCCTGACCACCTTTGGAGGTGGATTGGCCGATCAGATCACAATCTGATCACTTAACATGTTAATACCAGGAGTAAACGGGGTGTGTAACGCCACATTATGTAATGAAGTTGCATTATGTAATAATGTAATACATTTTCACCTCATGATGTAATAACACTGCATTTTGTAATTCTTAAACGCAATAGGTAATAAACTTTGCCGCATTTTATAATAAGTTATTACATATTGCATTAGTTATTACAAAATGCGAGTGTTGCACTTTTTATACAGAAAATGTAATAATTTGGTGCAATATGTAACAACGTATTACAAAATGCGGTGTTATTACTGTACATCATGAGGTGAAAATGTATTACATTATTACAAAATGCAGCGTTATTACATAATGTGGCGCTACAGGGTGCTTGAGTCGCCTTTTCCAATGTTGAAAAAAAGAGGTAAATTTACTGGTTGCACCGTCTCAAAATTTAGGGGCTTATGCTCCCATTTAGGGGCCGTCTCGAGCCCTGAAATTGGTAGCCTGCATTGAAAGAATATCCACCTATGCCCCCTGATGAGGATTTATGGCTAGTGTAGAAGAGGCTGAGGGATTAAAGTATTTCAGTGCTGCAACAAGCCTGACCTGAGCTCTGTGACGCGCACTTGTGCAGGCTTAGATTGTTTTAGTCTATGTTCGTCTGTAATGCTCTTCATGGCTGAGTGACAGCGCCAAGGCACCGTCGACTGCTGCTTTTCTACGAGACAGTGTGTGTGACCTCAAGACTGTTCTTAGACTAACTCCACTCAGACACAGTCCATTACATCCTGGACTTGGTTAGACCTTGCGGCCAGCCTGGCTCTGTTCACTCTCCCTTGTAAACACATAAACATGCACTCACATGCAATTACATGTACGGTCTAAATTGGCACTCTTCGACAATACCACACTGCAAAGAGATGAAGCCTTCTTCTAAACTAAGTAAATGGGCTGAGGGTTTTTTTTTGCTCGTGGTTCCCAAATACAGAGCACATTGAGCTGTGGCCTGTGGGCATAGCTAGGTCTAACATGAAGGTGGCCCCTGATTCCCCCTATGCAATTTGAGGCCCACAACAGGGCTGTTGTGCTGAAGTCCCCGGGTTGTCTCGGCTCATGTACCACCAGAGTCCACTCTGTAATCTAGCTGTATAGAGACTGGACCCATACTGGGCTTGAAGCCTTGGGAGGAGACTAGTTGTCTGCATCTGTGTGCCAAAGTGAAAACTCTTTACTGATCCACCACAGGCACACACACAATTAAAGACCAAAAATAGTCATGCCTGCCGAGTGATTTAGTTTACTCGAATACTGTCGATTCAAATACAATGCGGAAAGCCTGTACATGCACACATACAGGCTCTGTGGTTCATCTTGGCCTAATGATGATTAATACATGAGTAGACAGCATGTCTGTGGTGCAGTGTGAACCCTGCGTGGCTCGTACATTCCTGACTGCTAAAACACAAGAGGATTTTCATCTGCCCGGCCTGCCCTCCTTTACCAACTCCCTTCAGGAACATGTTTCTAAAACATCACACTTGAATTGGTCGAATTAGTGAAAGTGAAGGCTAGCTGGGTGGAAACTCTTGGTGGTTTTCAGTAATTTGTTGATGAATTGACAGAAATAAGTCAACAGCTATTCTGATAACTAATTGTTTCAGCCAGATTCCAATTAAAAACACAAAACAAACAAACTGGGTTCACTTCTAAATGTTAATGGATTGTTCATTGCCTTTTATGGGAGTAAATTGAATAGCTTTGTGACTATATTGCTTAATGATGTTTGATAGAACAGAATCTTTCAGTTTATTTTGCCTCTCACACAGCACAGAATAAACACATCTCTTTTTAATGGCGCCTTCCTGGTAACTTCCCTCTGTAGAAAGCAGCTTACGTTTGTACAAAAAGTCACTAGACTTGTCCCCAGCTGCTTTTTTTCAGGTCTGAAAATAAAAACTGTTGTGGATCAGTAGTACATGTCCCACTGATGATGTAATGTTCACTCCAAATCTCTTTGTAAGACCTATGGGCCAACAGGAAGTCCAACCAATAGTGTAACTTCATCACAAACTTAACTCGATCACTCTCTGACATTCGGGGATGTGGCTCCAGCCAATAAATGATCTAATCCTCGCTGCACATGAAAAATCAATCCACACACCACCAATCACAAGTATGTATTTATATTTGTTCTGAGGCACACTTGGAAAATACTACATTATTCCCGTTCTTTGCATTCCCGACTGCACTTTCTTGAGCTTGGTGCAAATAGGTTTGAGCTGAGTCAGTGCTTGCATTTATCCGCAGGGTAAACAACACAAGGCACATGGTGATACGCCTGTCCCTTTCATCCCCCTCGCCATCATCTCCTTCTTACATCTTGCTCTGCAGTAGCCTAAATATTTAACCGAAAGAATTTCCACTCCTACTCCAAATCCTCCTCAACTACCTTTCAACCTCCCTCGCTGCTGTTTTTCAAAGCGTATGCTCAGAGTCAAGAGAGCCACTTAAAATCAACACCACTCTCTCTCCTTTATTTTCCTGAAAAAAAAAGAAGAAGAAAGAAAGAAAGAAAAAAAAACTCAACAAGGTGCCATGTGCAGAGCAGATGACCCGTTGTAGCTGTGAACTATTCGGTAAATTCCAGTCACGGCATATAATCACTTTATGCCATAGTATGATCCCTGTTGCGTGTTAGAGGATGATTACATCTGTACATCACAATGCAGCAGTGTGATTGTTCCAACCTCAGCTATCTGTGCATTGCTGTGTGCCTGCCTGCATGCGTTTCCTGTGGTCTGTCACTGGGCCGACAGCATCTCAGCGTGAACCGCACACATATGTTCAAACTACAAAAGACATCAATGCTCTCATTTGTCCACTTGAGTTCGGAATCACAAACACTTCACAGACTCAATGCTGAACCCACAAACCTCTTTTGAAAGCGGCATCATGGTTTCACTTCACGACTGATGTGGCCTCCTCCTAAGTACGTTGTCAATAAGTGCTACAGATATAGGAGAGGAGTACACATGACCCGTGGAAGATTACTTTACAAAACCAAGCATCCACAGACATGCTAACAGCGCAGTGAGGCACAGCATGACTTTGACACAAATTGCTTCAGTCAGCATGCAAATATGCTCTCTGTTACAATACTAACAGCACCTACAATGGTTACTGCACTAACCATTATAGTATATTAGCATGCTAATATTTGCTAATTGGCAAATACAACCTCAGGGGGTGACATGAATATCTGTTCCAAATTTTGTAGTAATCTTTATTCTAATTAATGTACATACAGTATTTCACTGAATATAATTTAATTTAATAAAATTTGAGACTGTGCAAGTACATTTTTACTTTGCAAGTTGATTTACAGTGTGTGTCTCTAAATTTAAGTTAGGAGCCACTGTGCTCCTAGTAGAAAAAAGTTAGTCTGGAGCCCTGCTAGATAAGGAAAGGTCTGTTTTTGGTTGATCTCATCAACCTGCTGGTGGTGCTAGACGTCAGAGCAAGAGTCAACAAAAGTCAAACTCATTAGGATTACCCTTTGGGGACCATTAAAGTGGTTGAGCGACTAGTCTGATGGACAGAGTGACACCACCGTCCCGAGAGCCGCACTGTCTGCTAACATATAGCCAATAAACAATCAACTTGAGAAAAAACAAAACAAAACAAAGGAGCATTTTGTAGATGAAAGAAGAGAGGGAGGTAAACTTGGCTGTGCAGTGACGGAAACCCGCAGCTGTTTCCGTCCATCCCTCACTCTCAAACATGTCCGCCATCTGCCTGCTAAGCCAATAACGTGTCAGAGGAAGATCTCCATAAATTACCATAGGAGTCTGGCAGTGCATCACTTCAGAGCAGAACTGCAGTGCTGATTGCAAGCTGTTGGGCCAATTCATTAGCTATACTGAGCATATGAGGTCAGTTTAGTCATTCCTTCAATTTTATTAAACGTGCTGATAAATAAAAAAGAAAGCCACCACAGACTGCCTAAGCATCTGTTTTTCTTTTTTGGATCTTCACTATGCCTCCTCTATGACCCTATAGAGCAGTGTTTAGTACAACTGGAGGATTTGTCAAAGGCTGCAGCTAAAAAAAAAGCTCAATATCTTTAAATTATACCCCTGGTTGAAAATAGGAACTATGACAACAGAAGAGACATTGCTCCTCTCATATAAGGGGAATATTACATATCGGCAATGTTTGAGGGTTTTCTTGGAAATGCCTTTGAGGGATTGGATCATGCTTGTAATTGAGGACAAGCGGTGCAGATGCCAGCCCCTCCTCTCAGGGACCTCGTGAACTCTGGTTTGGGAGTTGGTCCCATGGAATTGCAAGGAATGAGGAGGATTTTTTCTCCCACATCCCACAACAAGAGAAGCATCTCATCTCACTAAGAGCCGTCGGAGAGTGTTCAGGATTAGGGCAGAGTAATCAAGCAGGGTGATTTATTAACCACACCCTCTTCTGATTTGCAGTTTACTACTGGGACTTGTGGCTGATTTGTGGATTGAAAAAAACAATTGCACATGTCTAATATGGTACAGCTCTATCTCTCTCATGTATATATTGCCAGTATCAAAGACTATCTTGAATGCATTGCTATCATGGGACAGCTTTAGTTTTGACTGGAAGCTGGTGTGACGACTCCTCCCTCAGGGCTCTAGGTGTCTGCTGGTTCCACACATGCACTAATTTCCGCCTGGTAAATAATTCTGTTCCCAGTCATATTGCCTCATACATAATTGTGAAGACAGCTGCAGAGGCCGCTGGTCTTGCAAAGAGTATGTCTTGACGCAATGTAGTGATGGTGAGCACAGGGCTTGGGACTACTGTGGGTACAGGGGCGATGGCGGTATGTTTCTGTCAGTCCTCTCCACGGTAAGCTGAAAGAGGTTGCAAGAAGTCATCCGTGGAAAGGAAACGGGTGCTGCATGGCTCACAACTTGTAGGCTATGCTCATAGCTCGATTTGAGAGTCTCGTCGGAGTTCCTTCTTTGTCCCAGTTTACATGCGACAGGGTAACTCGAATAAATGAAGTGTCCACCTCCTCAACATACATGGCGATATGCGTCATTTCAGAGGGTTAATACGGACCCCTTTCCTGTCGACTGAAAATAGCCTATATACAAATGACTAGGGTCTGTCCACAGGCTTCCTGTAAAAAAAAAAAAAACACACATCCTCTCGTTGGTTTGCACTGTGTGAAATGCACTGAATCGGCGCTGACGCATCAGCCAAGGTGCTTTTTTTTTTTTTTGGCCGAGTTCGGACCAGCTTTTATGCCACCCGTGTGCCATCGTTGTGAAGCATGGGCACATGCATTGTCCAGTTATAGTCAGATTAAGGCAATATTTCTTTTTTTTCAACTGTCATGTAAACGTACTGAGTGGAAAATCCAGTAGGAAATGTCTTCGGTGCTGCACGATCAGTCAGGGCCTTGTGTGAAAAAGGAGGTGTCCAGCCACAGTAAAACATAGCATACATGTGAAATCACGGGAAATCTGAATCAGACCATTAAGTCAGCCGACTCCTCTGCTCCCCTTTCATGCTACTGCACAGCCATCGAAATTCATCCGCCAGCTTGTGTTGTCTGAGGTGGTTAACTTTCTGCATGTCGATGTTCCACTTTCACACTTAAAGTTCACAAAGGAACAAAAACGTTAGAATAAAAGCATTATAAACCGTGCTACAGAGTATAAGGCAATAAACAACAACACCTTGACAACATCTGGTTGCGCCTGAGGTGGGCATTTTCATCTGATGCCTTAATTAAATCACTGTTTGTGTTGCGTTATTTACCCCTACGGACTACTGAGTCACCAGATGACTTCTTTTACTTAAGGGAGGTACAGTAACATAACTCAAGATGGTTGCAAGCTGTGGAGCAGACACTCAAGTTGCCATTTTAAACTTATACAGCCTCATACAACAACCCTGCATGGATCCTTCATTCATGAAAGATTACACTATTCAATTGGCCGAGACAAAATATCAGAAACACTGCTGAGATCAATGCAATAAAACTCAACTGCACTACACATCACAGCCAACAGAAGTCTAACCAGAATATCTCAACAAAACATCACACTTCACATATCTAACTTTAAAAAAAAAAGAAAGTAGAGCCGGAATGTTATCAAACACGGTAATCTCTGACTTGCTGCGCTCAATCAATTAAAGGATTAAAGAGAATGCCAAAAAGGCGCAGAATACAAGCCTGACATCATTAATTACGTAACTGGCATAAAAAGAAACTTTTTGAGGCTTGTGAACATAAATGTTTGAAAAGTGAAGTGTAAGCGTGTCTTCTAGGCTGTTCTGCAAATTCTTGTGTGATGTGACAAGAAACAGGGGAAACGGTTCTCCTTTTTAATTGGGGACTAGATGGATTTGTTTGACAGAAAGAAATACCACCCGCATATTTCACTGTGAAAGCTGGAACTATACGCGCCATAGTGCCAGGAAGCGCTTCGCTCGGGGGGAACGCGCATCACACGCAGACCTGTATGTTTGTTTTGTCCTGCAGCGCTGGTATAGTGCTATCATCTAGCAAGCTAAAATATCATTTATTTTTCCATTATGACTTTTGTCATTCTTCTTATGACAGACAAGACTATCAGTGAGAATAATGAGAGTATTATCCGTCATCCCTCCTTGCTCGACTGAACACATAGATTTATTTGAGTAATGTCACAAAAGAACACAGGGATACAAAAGAAATTGATGACGCCACAAGAAAGGTAAAAATTGCGCTTGCAAAAGAAAAAAAAAATCCATAAATCCATAGTGTAAAGCAAAGAGGCAAGGTGAGGAACTAAATGACAAAAAGAAAACAAGATAGAGAAGGGGTGTGGGTAAAAGAGACAGAGAGGGAGACAGAGAGAGAGAGAGAAAGAGAAAGAGACATATGGATGTAATTGAGGGCCGATGAACTGATGATGTCATCTCCCAGTCAGGTTATCAGGCCCCAGGCAAAGCAGCTACAACTCACAAAACATGTCTCTTCTTAAAACATATGAGAACATCACACACACACATGCACCAACACACACACACACCCTATTAGATAAGCAGGGCCTGCCAACTTTGGCTTGCTACTTATGAAGCATAGTTAACGTGTTTGCTCAGGCTAATCCTACAAACTGAGAGTGTGTTAGCCTTTCAGGTTTGAATTGTGATTGAAGCTTTAGTTTTCTTCAGACACACACACACACACACACACACACACACACACACACACACACACACACACACACACACACACACACACACACACACACACACACACACACACACACACACACACACACACACACACACACACACACACACACACACACACACACACACACACACACACTCTGTCCTTCCCATTAGCCTCTTTGGCATGGCTACACAATGACCTCATCTGGAATGGGCTGAACTCCAGTAAAAACACACAATCTCTCTCTCTCTCTCTCACACACACACACACACACACACACACTGACACACACACACACATAAGTAGAGCCTGTACAGTCCCATATAAGGACTTGCTGATGATGTAATGGGCGCCACTGACTGCGAGTGAGACTCCGTGTGCAGAGCACTTCTCATAATGTTTGGTTTTCCGGATGGAATGTCCACATCACTGGGATCTCCGGGAAAGGGAGAGGAGGTGAAGGACTAGAGACAATTTATTCTCTGAGGACTTTGAAAGGACACGAGGCCAAACAGCGCAGCACAGGTAGGAACATTGGAAAGAAACAAATGTGTATTTAGAAACATTTGTCACTTGGAAAACTTGCGTTGTAACTGCAAGTTGAGCTGTTACGGATAAAGTAACCATTAGACAACGCTGCAGGGATCAGATCATTTTCTTTTTCCAGGTTGCTGTTAGATAACCAAAAGCACCCTTAAAAAGGTATCAATGTTGTATATTTAAACACAGTACTTTAAATCTCTCTGAATCTTCTCTTTTGCAATGAATTGTGAATCATGACTTATCTCATCTTTGCAATTCTCGCCCTTAAAAGATTCACTATTTATAAAACTACACGTAAGACATTATATAAATAAATCATGTGGTTAAGTGATGTAGGTTATTGATCTATGCATTCGAGGAAAATTCTGTTTTCTAGGCCGATTGCGCACGCCATTCAGAACATTGCTAATTTAACCCATGCATGCTAGAGTTAAGTATCAAGTCAGTATTTTAATATAAAAAAAGTAGTATAATGTCATATAAATTTCACTTAAAAACCTTAAATACAACATCCAGGTGCATAATTCACACTTAGCATTGATCACTTTGATCTTATCCACAAAATAATGGAAACTTTCCACAGTCCACTTATCAAGTGAAAAAAAAAAAAACTACAAAAAATACTTGGGAACATTTTTCAACACATGCAGGAATATTTAAACTTGCACCTAAAGACAAACATAATGTGCAGATTGTGAACATAAATGCAAGCAGACTTTAAAGCCGTTATACGCAGTGTGGCTGAAAAATGTGATGGATTTCCAAATAGTTAAAATGCACAGGGGGGAGACATAATTATCAAGTGTCCCTGTCTTGCAGTAACATTTGACACAAATTTGTACAGTGTGCATTAAATGTATTTGGACATGCTGGTATGCGGCTGTGGGAGCATGAGGAGTGACAGCACTCGGTAAATGTAGCCAGTCTGTAATTACTTATGGAACAGGGGGGGATTTGTGTCTCTCGTAGCTGGAAATGGGGGGGAGCGTTTGAGGCACGCAGAGGGAGGGTGATTGGGTGCAATGTTGAGGGTACTCAAGAGTAGAGGAACTTCTTAATTAACAAACACTCCCTGCCAAGGGACCATCTGCCATGCTAGTCACAACATCCTACAGAGCCCTGCCTAGAGAGAAGGGCAGAACAAGGAAATACATATCTTCATGTTTCAGGGTGCACAGGTAGGCACAGACACAAGTGAGGCATGTAGAAAAGAAAAGAAAATACTCCCAGCTTTGCTATTTGAGTAAAGGAGGACATAATGATTTAAATTTTTTCAGAAATAAATGTTTATGCTGGAAATACACAACCCAAGAAGTTATTTGTGTTTAAAGGCTGTGACCAAGAGGTTAAGCATAAACACAAAAAGGGTCCTTAGAGACTGAAATAAGAGTAAATTACACAATAAAACCAGACCACAAGACTCTGTTTGACATCAGCGTCATTTGTTTTTTCTTTGCAGGCTCAAGCTCCTGATTGTTAAGGAAAGAGAATACCGGGAAATAAAGGAGAAGATAAATGAAAGAGAAGTATCAACTCTAAAAGAGGAGCTGATCAAGCTGAAGGCTTTCACACTGCTTGTTGTAAAGGAGCAACAGAGTCTGGCTGAGCTGCTGCAGGAACAGAGGCGCTGTGTCAAAGAACTGACCGCCACCGCTGACCACATCAAGCGGGACGTCGGTGCTGCTTACCCCAGTGCAAAGAAGGAGGAGGAGCTGGAGCTCAAATCCCTACATTTGGAGGTGGAGCACCACAACCAAGTTTCCATCTTCAACAAAAGCCAGGACAACATGACGGCCCTGAGTCTGCTGTCAGAGGTGGAGGTACTGAGGAGAAGGGTGCTGGAAATGGAGGGGAAGGATGAGGAGCTGATACGCATCGGGGACCAGTGTCGGGACCTGGACCGCAGGCTGGCGAGGGAGATCAGCCACTGCCGCAGCTTGAAGGTTGAGGTGGATAACCTCAGCGGCAGAATCGGTAAATTAGACCGGATAGAGGAGGCTTTAGTTAAGAGCAAACAGGACTGTAGTTCTCTGAAGTGCAGCTTGGAGCGAGAAAGAGAGGTGACCAAGATGCTGCTGGGTGAACTCGACACTATGAAAGCCAGGGTGAGAGAGTTAGAGGCCGCAGAAGGCCAAATGGAAAAGAGCGAAGCGACGATTAAACAGGACCTGGCCAAGCTCAGGTCACTGACTGTAGCCTTGGTGGAGGACAGAAAGACCATGGCTGAGAGGCTGCGGCAGGCTGAGGAAAAACTCAACAGGAAGGAGGGCAAAAGAAATGAGCAAAGCAATTTGGCAACAATAACAGAAAGGCTGAGAGAAGAGAGGCAGCAGGCGCTGAGATCTCAAGCAGATTTAGAGGAAAGGCTTCAGATGGTAGCAAAGGAAAAAGACGAGCTCCAACATATTCTACAAACAGAGGAGGGCAGGAACATAGAGCTACAGAACAAGATCACAATCATGAAGAGAAAGTTACAGGTCTTGGAAAATAGGAAAGAAAAAGAGGAGAAGTACACACACTGCTCTGTTCAAAACAACTCCAACCATCACTGCCAAACGGAGGACAACAAAGTCAAAGATCTGACCCAGGAGCTGGAAAGGCTGCGAAAGAGACTCCGCGACAAAGAATTGTTGGAGGGAGAGCTGCTGAAGGTGGAAGAGGACTTTGAGTCCTTGGAGAGGAAGTTCAAGGATGAACAGAGGAGGTCCCGCGCTCTCACAGAGGAACTGGAGGCGGCAAAGAGGGAGCTTTCCCGGTACGAACAGGCCGAGAAGCAGGAGGTCAACCAGGAACACCTCCTCCTCTGCCGTCTCCAGAAGGAGCAGGTTAAGTCCCGACTGTTAGCCAGAGAGGTCGATTCCCTGAAGGAGAAACTCCAAAACCTGATGGGGACCGAGGAGTCCATCTGCAGGGTGCAGACGGATCACTCCTCGCTGCAGAAGAAACTGACCCAACAGGAGGCCAGGAACAGAGAGCTGGCCAGAGAGATGAAGGAACTGAGCAGCGAGTTGGGCAGATACAGACAAATCAAGAATCCGAGCCCTGACGCTAACAGACAACACTTTTCAGACCTTCATCAAACCACCAAAGAGGTGCAAACCGAGCCTGAAGACGGCCTGCCCCCTGACTACAGCGAGCACGCCGAGAAACTAGATGAAGAAAATGACGACAAGGACCCAAACCACAACGGACAGGTCATGAACAGAAGAAGCTCCCTCGTCAACAACCTCAACAGCTTGAACAGTGCGAATAACAATGTAAGCCAATACAGCAGCGGCAGCAGCAATGGCATAGACATGCACCAAACCGTAAATGGGGAGGTGATGATGTTAACGCACACACCGGGGCAGCCGTTGCACATCAAGGTGACGCCGCATCATATACTCAACACGGCCACACTCGAGATCAGCAGCCCAACCGGAGAAGCAGCAACATCCTACACCAGCACGGCCGTCATCCCGACGAGCCGAGCCTCACCCAAGCAGAGGATCACCATCATCCAGAACTCGGGTCTGCCTGCAGTTAATACCAAAACCCCCCCTTCAAGCCCCGATCGCACCATCTCTCCACTTCAGGGCAGCAACATCTCTCGGATGTTAAGCCCAAACTCGTCACGCTCTGCGACACCTGACCACGGCAACTCCCCCATACAGATAGTAACAGTCAGGACCTGCTCTCCGGAGCCGGTCGAGGCCGCCGACCAGGCCGTGTTCTGCAAGACCCCGCCGGAGTGGCAGAACAGCTGGCAGCATCAGAAGTCCAACAGTACGGACACGAGTCCCAGTATCATCACCACCGAGGATAACAAGATCCATATCCATCTGGGGAGCCCCTACATCCAGTCTCTGAATGGTCTGACCCACAGCCTTCCCCCGTGTGTCGGACCGTACTATCTTCGACACGAGCAAAGGACTCAAGTGCTCGCCAACGGCTGTCATGTCAAAGGGGCTGGCAAGATTACAAGTAGCATCACTATATCCCCCGCTACCTCCCCAGCCTCACACTCCTCAAATATAACAGTAAGTGGCCTTTGTGATTAGGTGAATATACGTAGATTCTGAATACACAGTGTTATGTTTTCAGTCACATTCCTGGTCTAGACAACTATCCAATGATAATCCCAGAGTTTGTTGTATTTAGTAACAATGACCATATAAATTCTTTGTGGTGATTGTCTTACAAGAGCATTGTAAATCTTTTATCTAATGTGTATACTCAGACTTTAACAGCCCTTTGTGTTTGGTATTACGACATGTGTGTCTGTTACTTGTACGAAAGGTATCACCCCAGTCAAATGTGTGATGTGCTTTTTCGTAATTTTCTGTTTCACTTATGTTCATTTTTTTTCTGTTCATTAAAAATTGTTTGTGTTTTGAGTTTTTACTTGTTTATTTTGAATATCTTTGAGAGGGACATGGCACCAACAGAACTACGGGTTGCTAACTAAATGAATACAAAACAGTTTGAAGCAAGAAAATTTTTTAGAAAATTAGAGGTTTTTCCTCGCTCTCTGTGTTTGTGTGTGTGTGTGTGTGTGTGTGTGTATCAACCACATCAAATATGTTGGAAAGCTCATGTTGTTTTGCTGTCAAAATAAGACCTAGTGGCATTCAGGCTTTCAGGTTTAGAGGTTAAGTCACTAACAAAAGCCTTTGGTAATTTTAACACAAATTATAACTTTAAAACTATAACGATCCTAAGTGTTAAATAATTTGAAAATGACAGGCAACACACAATGCTGCCACAGCAGGCAAAGAATTCAACACGTCATCTCCTGCCAGCCAAACCTCTCAGTGCAAAGATAAATGACATTGCAGCATAATTTTACAGCTAGTAAAGTCACAAAAGGTTGTGTTTATGAACACTTCCTGTTTTGTTTACCAGAATTTCCTGCTTGTAAAACGTCTTAAAAAGAATCTAACCTTCAAAAGTGCTCTGTAAATCATGTAGGGGACAGAGATAGACACCTATCCAGAAGTTGAAAAGTAAAGAGGACTCCGTTTCTAAGTGTAATGGAAAATAAACAGGAGAGTGCATGTCTGAGGGCAAGTGCACTAATGAGGAGCAGTATAGACAATTTATTTTGGAGAAGTATAAATCTTGCATGTGCAACCTCTAAAATAACAAAACAGGGATAAACAAAAGGAGACATTTTTTTGTATTTTCTGTATTTAGGTCACCATATTTGTTTTAAATAAATTGAAGGCCAGTAGTACCAGAGCATTCGAGAGATGAGAGCACAGAACAAGCGTCATATCAACTTTTTAAAAGGTCAACATCACAAGATATAGTTGTGACAGTTGCTATCTGAATAAGAAACATCGGACAGTATTGGGGGATACCATATAATAAGGAAACACTGGCAGAGAGGTGACTTAGCAGGCATATGATGACAAACATGGAGAAACATTAACTGCCCTGACATCACCGGCTGGCAAGGTGGAAACCAGACGATGCGTTTTGATGACAGTTTGGCAGCGGCTGCAGCATGACTGAGGCTCTCACGAGAATCTCTCATTAGTGTGAGCATTTAGCCACAAGACACATCACCATGGACGTCATACTGCGTCTCATGTATATCTGCCTCATTCTTGAAACTTCAAAGGCATTCCCATGCTCTATCTAATAGACCTCAGTTCTCCTTTTCTGTCTTGTCAGTTTTCAGTCAGCCTCACAGCTTTTCTGTCAAGCGTGTGAGGATGGGATGTCAGTCAGGTTAGAGGGGCCGACCTAGAAAAAGAAACTGCAGCAAAAATGTCTCCATCAGAAGTATATTGGGTTCAAATTTGTAGTCTCATAAAAGCACAAGTGTTAGGCTACATGTTGCAGTAAAGGGACCTAGTCAGTTATGGATGTATGTTGCTTTTGATTATAGTTTCAAGCTGGGGCCAAACTAAACAAGTAAGCAGTGCACATGCTCATAATTTGATATCAAGTCGAAAATCAGATGTTTTCCGGTTTTAATTCTTGATGATACACCAGATAAACATCAATGTTGAAAAAAAGTGTTTTTTCTGACCCTGGGAAGTTGATTTTTTTTCTCAATTCAACAAGTGAGCCAAACCTCCTGTTTCCGTAGTAATAAAATTGTGTAAAATGCACACCAAGAGGCTGTATCGTAAACACATTTCACAAGTAATAAAATCAAGGATTTATTTTCCTTGGCAAATGCAAAATGACAAAAACATGAGACATGAATATCTTCTTTGGCCTACATGTGCAAAAGAGTTGAGCAAGAATTATCGTTTAAAAAAAAAAAAAAACTTGCACCAGGATTATGCATATTTTGAAAAATAAATGCTAACCCAGGAAGCCATGTGTGGACTGTCAGTAGCAGATGTTTCAAACTACATACAGCATATCCACTTTAATTATCACAGACAAGGCAGAAAGTGAGAGTCTGCTCACTAATTTATCTGCACTGTTTGTGTTGACAAGACATCAGCCTGATCACTGCAGACAGCTGTTAGCTACAGTGCTAGCTACCCAGCAGGGACACACTCGACTTTCATGGCCTCACATGTCGTAAACAGAGATAATATCTCTTCAACAAACACAAACAGAGCGCTCAGATCAATGCGCATAGTCTCGTGGATGTGATCTGAGGGGTCTCGTCTGTACAGACTGGAGCTGTTCATGTCACAGTTTACAAGACAGACATGACTCGAGGCGGCTCATGTAACCGGCTACAATCTGTTACTTTTTAACTTCAAATAACATTTTTTGTGCCGGCTGTTGTTTTAATAACTCAATTTCCACAAAGCAGACAAATAACACAGTGTGCAGCCCAAACTAAACCAGTTTCAACTAAACTAAATGTTTATTTTTTTGAGTTAAATTTTTTTCCAGCTTTATCACTGATCTATTTGTGCCATGACACTGAATATCCATGCTGATGCAGAGAGAAACCATTACAAATCAGGCATGCTGCCAAGATGAACTATGATATCAGCAATAAAGATGCACATGATCATGGTTCATTACGCTATGACATGGCTATAACACAGTGTACCAGTCCTATGGAAACAATTCATATGTTCTTCCTTTCAAAAGTGCAATGCAGACAACAAATACTTCAACAGGAGAAAAAATGGAAAAAAAAATCTCCAGGAGTGAACATCTGTTGAATGCTGCCTAACAGATAGTTATGCCTCTTTTCTCTAATCAGATTCCTCGGGGATCCCTGCAGAAACCTGGTCCAACAAGGATTCCCACGACCAAAGGATACAGCACAAACAGAAGAAGCAGCATAGCTCTCAACACAGGACAGAAAAACAGAAAACCTCCCACAGTGCACACAGGGAAAACACTGACCTGAGAATACCCACCAGCCCACAACTACATCATGTTTAGAACTGCAGCTGTTGTTAGAAAATAAAAGATTTTTGTGATGAAAAAATGCTGAGTATATGGAGGAAGTGTGGTTTTAATGCAGATAATGTATAGGCAGTTTTAGGGAACGCAACAAGAAAAGAATAACAAGCACCAACAAATTATCAGCTGAATAAAATATACATGTAGTCGATTTTTGATGTAGCACTAGCAAGACAGGGAACTCAGCGCATGTCAGAAATGTGGTGAACTAAAAAAAAAAGTGTGTGGTCTTCTCAGAATTAAATTGACATGTTTTACCTGAGAGATGTCAAAAAAAGATGAAGAAAAGAAAGTGAAGCCAAACACCAATGATAAACCTGTCAATTGAATGCCGCCGCTGCTGCTCACCTGTAAACGTAAACAACTCACTCAGCCTCAGACACATTATTTAACAAGGGGATGTGGATGTAGGTGGATTGTCGGTACCTCTGTCACTTACAAAACAAAACTTACAATTTTGAATAGTTGGGGCCAATGAGAGTCAAGCAAAAAATAAAAAATTACTAAACATAGTCAACTTGTCATTTTCTGTTATATAAACCTGAGTGAGTTTTTGACACTTTTCTACTCCTACAGTAGCAATGCAGACTCAGTTGGAAGTTTATTAGGGAGAGCAGATATTAATCTAATTCAGTCCAATATGAGCAATAAATCCTACCTAGATGGCAGCTGAAAAGCATTGATTCAACTGCATGAACATTTTAGAAAGAGACACTGATGTTATTTAACTTACTCTCACTGATGTAACGAATGATTAGAAACACCCATTCTGTCTGAAAGAGAGAAATGATTTGCCCAAATAAGCTCAAGACAGACATTTCATTTAAATACCTCCTAAACAGAAGAAATTCCCGCACACTGTTAACTTGCATAGGGTCTTTTATCCTGGACAAAGCAACGTTTCAGTACGACCTTTGTTAGGCAGAGTTGAGGTATTGAGTACAAAAAAAAACCTTAAATGGACAACACACAAACAAATATAAGCAATTAAAAGCAAGGTGATTAATCACCATGAACAGAAAGAAAAAGGAAAGAAAGATGTCTCTATTTTCCAGGAGGTGCCTCAGATTAATATGTATAGAGGCATCTACTGGAAAAAAGACCCCTTCTTTGTTACATATGTCTGTAGTTTAGATACCTGATATACAGTGTACCCTCAATGTTTACTCAAGTTTTTTTTAATGTTTTGTTTCATTTTTTGTAATGTTTTTGTCCAGATGATTCTGATATCGACTACTTTCTGTTTATGGTGACTTGTCCCTTCAAGATTATACTCGCCTGATTACCTAATCACACACAGCTTGCAGTGATTAATCACCTTGCTTCTAATTGGTTATTTTTGTTTGTGTGTTGTCCATTTAAGGGTTTTTTTTGTACTCAATGCCTGAACTCTGCCTGATGAAGGTCGTATAGACGAAACGTTGCTTCGTCCAGGATTAAAGACCTGATGCAAGTTAATAGTGTGTGGGAATTTCTTTTGTTCTTGATCTGCTCTGGTTTTTTCCCACATACCTGTTGTTGATAAGACTTCCCAGAGGTGTGCATGAGCTCAAAACAGACTTTGCTGTTCAACACAATCTTAATACCCACTATAAGTACTAAGAGTGAAGTACATGAGTGCCCTCTATTGGTATGCATGGGAGCATGATGGAGCCGTGCACGGAACAGCCACAGGGAACTTCCTGTGTTGACGTATGGAGGAGATGAGGGAGGAACAGCAGCAGAGGATGAACGAGATAAACACATAAAGTTTATACATAGAGGAGAGTTAGTTCACTTGAAGCTGGACAGGCGACGTCACAGGAAAGTTGACTTCACCTAATTAATTCCTACTGAGCCCCCCTCCATTCACTTTCTCACACACACACACACGTGTGTAACTTACACACCTTCTGCCCGTGACAACATGTGCTACAAACACACGCTAACTTCCCCTGCCAGCAAGTCAGAGGTAAGCTAACACACGCAGAGAGACTGTAGCCTACTTAATGTTTCTGCACCTGGCGCTATGGTCTCCAGTAAAGTAAACTCAACAGAAACTCATATTTCCCGTTTGCATGGCTAGTAACTGTTAGCTTACAGTTAGCTATGCCCAACCTCGCGACAGCTACAACCTAACGTTATAAAACTGCCAGCAGGGCCCCGGTAAAACCTCCCGCACCACAAGTCTCGTAAAGACTCATTAGTTTACTGTAAAAGACTAAAATAATAGGTTAATTACCATCGTTTTGCCACCACTCGTCACCCAAGTCGTCTCCCATTTTCCTCAGCCTGCAGTGTGCGTCCAATCCAAATCTACCGCTGAGCGAGCATGGCAGGGATGCGTTCAGGGACACCACGTTCAAAACACATGGAGTTTAGAATAACAACGAGACAGTGACACCACAAACTCTAGATAGAAAACCTTTACCCGCCGACAGTATAATCTAAACTCTATCAAGACGGTGAAATAGGTCTGTGACTGCGCGTTTAATTTAGGATTTTAACAATTCACTTTATACGGGTTAGATAAATAACAATGTTGTGTTTTACTTGCGAACCTGAAGGCATCTTGCTATACAACAATGTGCAAAGGTTTTGCAGATGTAAGCTACTGACCTTTCCACCCTTGCGATAATGTTAAATTATGACAATACTACGCTGAAATTCACAGGGTTTACTTTTTTGTAGATAGATGTGTCAGCACTGAGAGTTTGATTCATTTGTGATCTTCCTGTTATTGTGAATCCAGTGGGAACAGTAGCCTATGTGATGGACAGGACACATTTCCAGTTTTCAGGATGTAAATTTTGGGAATAACAGACTGAAATAAACAGGGCACCCTTATTATGGATGGGAAAGTCAGCAGAATGAATTTCACTCTTTTTTGTTATTCTTGTCATAGTAAATCAAGGGGGTTCAATATCAGAATCTGGTCCCACTGTTGCTGTCTGCACTTACCGTAACTTGATTATTTTAATTTCCGGTGACTTTCACTTTTTTCCCAACACATTTCCTGAATACAATGTGTACCTTTACTCAGAAATATTTCCCCTAAGCATCTCTGTTACTCACTACTTAAAAAGAAACGTTGGTGAATTAGTGCTTCTAGATAGCAAGTAATGCACCAGTTTGAGTTTATGATTAAATGGCTGTCTCTTCCCAACTGTCAAGCACCTGAACTAAAGTGAATAGTGCCTGGAGAGTTCTAAAAGGTGGCATTTTTCTGGTAAGATACTTGAGCTTTTCACTCAAGTATTTAATTACTTAACACAAGCCTGTTTATGATGCATAGCCCTCATGCAATAGGGAGGCATCTGCGCAGCCCCAAAGAGATTCTGCAAAATGATAACAGCAAGTGTCATAAACATCTATCTTCAGCAATAAGGAGAGCAAGCAAGTGCAACAGATGGTCCATCCTCCACACAGCCGAGATCTCCACATGATGGAGTCGATCTGGGATTATGTGACGAGACAGAAGACACTGAGACAACCTAAATCTACTGAAAAACTGTGTGCAAGTTCACTGGAGAGATCTGATTTTGTTTTTTAGGCAAGAAGTGGTTGCATAGTACTGGATATGGCTCTGACTCTCTCTCTCTCTCACTCACACACACACACACACACACTACTCAGTGCTTTAGCTTTAATTTTCATTGTGAGACAAGCAAGGCAAAAAAACAAACAAATTGGATTTGTAATGTAAAAGCTGTTACATGATTGCCCCGGAAAAGTACTCAATTCTCTAATGTTTTTTTTTAAGCAAAAAGAAAGCTGTGTGCCAAGGCAACATTTTTTTCTAAATATGCTTTGGCAAGACATGCACATTTTACACAAACAAAACCCTGTTAATAATAATAATAATTTTGTGTGTCATCTGTCTGAAGTAGAGCCACATGACTGCAAAAACTTAAAAAACCACGGCACAAACCATTGTTTGGAGGGAATCAGTCTTCTTCAGCCAAACTTTACCACTCGCGCACATCTCTGTCTGCAACTCGCACGGAATGAAAACAAAGTTACACACACGGTTGTTGTGTAACTTTGTTTTCGTTTCGTGCGAGATGCGCTGATCTGCCGACATGGTTCCGACATAATCTTTTTTGGAAAGTGCCGGTATTTAGGAACCTTTCTTTACGAATAAATAATTTTATTTAATACCGCGATTAATTGTGAAAACAAGTAATCGTGACATCCCTACAAAAGATAGAACGTATAAAGCGAAGTATTAGTGCTTCCTATCTTAAACTGAGAGTTATGATCTACATCATTTCCATGTCTCTCTATGCAAGTTTGGTTGTGTGAATGCATAAAAGAGGTTTGAATTTTACACTTTTTGCAAGCCAGGAGATTTTCTGTCGTCCTTGTTTTGTCTGGGCCAGATGAATGCCTCAGTCACCGTGTTTCCCCATTGTATTTGATGTTGAAAGAAACGGGGACATGCTTTACCAGAGAGCAATGTAGGTTAGAGACTGTTTTGCCGGTTTAGTTGCCTTGAAGCAGCTTTTCACATGAGCTGTAGTTACTGTAGGTGATCTATTATCAATAGATCAGCCTAGATGGACAGATTTATTGGAAATAAAAGAGGAATAAAGCTACATCACTCTCCTTTATCTTTTGATCTCTCTGGCATTTAATTATCTAATAAAAGGGCTCCATAAGTTATATTAGGTTAGAGACCTCAAACGCTGACCTTTTTACTTTTAGAAAATGGCACATGCAATTATAAGATAAATCCTAATTTCTTATTATAAGGTGATGTTTCCACAGAAGAAGACAAGTAACCCACTGTTCCTATAGCACAAAACACATCTTTCTATTCACTGTCATTATGGTTTGGGCTGGGCAGTCTTATTTTCCAACACAGAAGAAAGGGAAGAGGAGAGAGAGGAGGCGGAGGATGCGTTTGGAGTAGTGCCCTCTTTCTGCAGCTGTAGCAGAGAGGAGGGACAGGTCCTCTGGGAGTAATTGCATGCTTTTTTGTGTTTTAGTCAGAATAACACATTTCTGGCTGGTAGAGGCTGTGAGATGTTTGATTAAAGCTTTGCGACCAGAAAAAAAAAATGAGAGAGAGAGAACAGACTGATTACTGGGGAAAATTATAACGGGTTCAGAATGGTTATGCGTTGTAACCCTAAAATGGGGGAAGAAACAAATCAAGAAGGAGAAAGGAAGGATGCAGTCAACACATTGTGCAGAGGTCTGCCAACATTCAGGCAGGACAATGGACTCTAAATGGCAGCTTTGAATGTAATTAAGCATCATTCCTGTAAAACACAGGCCTCTCCCTCATTTGTCATTCTCTCTGTTCATCGTTTGGCTGCATTTTCACCAGGAACAATATGCTGTGCAAAAGCGCAATTGTTTGCCGCAAGACCCCGGGGAAACTTGTTAAACTTGTTAAATCTGCTTTTCCCGTGTTAATCAGCCAACCTCTGTGTGGAGGCGAGAGTGTATTTTGAAAGAGAAAAGTGTTCGCAAATGAAAAAAAGGAGAGGTCAAAGAGATATGTCGGGAATTATGCTAATGTACTCTTTTGAGTAAGTGTTGGTCATAGAAAATTGTGCTTGTGTGCATTGTCTGGTGAGGATTAAACATGGAATATGAAGCCCAACCTATTGAGGATGTCTTTGAGATGCCAAGAGCATTTGATTTGTGCCTTAATCTTTAAGTTTACTTTACAAAAAGTAATTCCACATTTTGCAAAATGCCTGGCTTGGCTCGGCACTTGGCACATACACCCTTTGTAAATCCTCAGCCTGTCATTTTAATGCTGATATTTTTGAATGGATCAAACAAAAGGTAAGCTATAAATCACAGAGCTTTATTATTTTAGCTTGGAGAAAAGACTACTGTAGCTGCTTTCACCCTGTTTCCAGTTTTTACAGTGAACTAAGCTAACTGGCTGTTATCTGTAGTTTCAAATGAGTTATGACAGTCATACTGATCGCTTCATCTGACACATCACAAGAAAATGATTCAACGTATTTCTTTAAATGTTTCTCTTTTCTCTATCAACACTGCAATCGAAGATGAGGTAACTGGCCTGAATTGACCTGTGCAAAGCAAACTGCTCCTGCGTTCATTATGAGTAGCAACACAAGGAGGGAAAATAAAATGCAAAAAGATCTAAGCAATCACAATGAAAGTCCAGAAACTTGTGAGAACAGAGGAAAAGAGTGAAAGAGAAGATGAGGCTCATTGTAATTAAAGGCGGACAGCTGTCTCTTCAGGCCTCTGTGATTGCACACTGTGGAGCATTGATGTTAATGTGTTTATTTTGTTGTAAGCAGCTGTTCCTCCACTTTCTTCATTTTAATGATCACAAGAAGTTGTGTTATTTTTGGTTGCCATCCTCCACTCTTTTACTTTTTTTCTTTTTCTGCTGAACACACACACAGAGAGAGAGGGAGGACAAGCAAGTGAGAATGGACGCAGACTAATTACAGCTTTGAAAAATATCAGTGTTAATTACTATGCATCCACAAAGACATCTATATCCTACCTATTCTCATGCTTTGCATTTCCACAGTGATGAAAGTAGACCCTATCCTCTTTACCCAAGATCTTTACAGTGCCTCTGCTCTCCCCTGAATTCCTCTTTTGTTTTAGCCACTGAACAATATACGTTTCAATTTGTGCTCATGTTTTTTCTTCCAGTGAGAGCAGCACTGAGATTGTGTTTTGTTTATTCCTTAACAGCTAACACATTACAGTTGTTTGAGGGACTGAGGAGGCAACATGGGAGTGTGTTTTGTAGTCTGTAAAGATGAAATGATTGGTTACTTGATTTTTACTTCTCTCCTAATTGTGCCTGTGCACCTGTCTAATTAGAGAACAATCCAAAGAGAGTGTGAAGTTAACTACAACAGCGCAGCAAAGTGATGATTCAAACAAGTACAAATTGAAATACAGTAAACGTCACGCCACGGTCAGAGCACAGGAGTCAGCAAGGTGGCCCAGTGGCTTGACAGCTAGTATGCGACCAAGTACAAACAAACAGGAAGTGACCTTGAGCTTTCCAAAACTTCAGCACCACGCGCAACTTCCCATGCAAGTCTTCAACTTACAACTGTATTCATGAGCATCTGGCTGAGCCTGACCTGCATGGAGATGTGCTGCATTCTAAACGCAAATGCAAATATTCATTTGTAGCTGTTGCTTTCTGTCATGTTTGTTGGTTTTCAATGCTTTTACTCTGTTTGTTGATAGGAAAATATGAAAGATGTTGAAATACATTGATAACAAATGTTTCCATATCAAAACTCACATATGAATCTATGGTGTATATGATACAGGAATTCATCTAAGTCATAATATATTTATATATGATATAAAAGCTCTGTCTGTAATCATCAGTTTTTGGTCATATGTTCACGCATCTGTGGCCCCAGATGGGATTAACAAGTCAGTGCCTTTCTATAGAAGTGTCAGGGGGTTAGAGGTAAGACAGGAATGATCTCGGAGCAGGGATCATGGTGGCATAGGTCCCAGTCACTGTCAGCCTCACCAACTGTCTAACCACATGGGTTAGGCTGCACCTGATGGAAGTTTTAAGGCCACACACTGCCAAGTGTGCGGGAGAGGAAACGACAGCTTGGAGGTTACGCCATGACATGTTGTCCAACTGAATCCTCTGATTATGTGCTGGCATTTCAAAGCATGATAGTGTTAGTGTTTATAGTCTATGCAGCAAATCTACATGCTTTTGCGTATGTAGTCGTTCCAGCTATACCTTCTATGAGCTTTGTGTGAGTTGATATGAGCGATCTCAAAAGTGCTGAATCGTAATTGCAAATTTGGGATATTAACGCACCTGGCACACAGTGTTTCAGGAGTACAAGTGGAAGAAACTTGTCAGAACTTTCAGCAGCCCAGTACATTTGTTATTATGAAATTTGACCTTTGTTCTTAAGAGATCATCCATTTTAATGCCAAATGTGTCGTCTTTATTCACACCTTTTGTTTCCAGCAGATGGAACAGAATATCAGCTCCCATGTGTGAGACCTCAGAGTGCCTGGACACAGCCTGTTGATGCTGCAGACAGCAGAGACTGTACAGCGTGGGCAGAGTGACATGACATCCTGTCGCCTCTCTAATTATTGGTATGTGAAGAGGGTGATTGTTGTTAAGCTGCAGAAGTCACGGTGCTAAAGGGCTGAGGGCGATCCACACAGCTGAGCTTGGCGACACATACATATTTTTGCCTCAACACGTACATCACCAAGGGGACGCGCAGGCACAAAACAAGGTTAGAGGGGACTTCTGGGTAATGCACCTGTCAACAAGGACATTACTGCCTGTGTGATGTTATGTGACCCAGCAGAGAAAGGCCAGGACAGTTGAAAAATGAACAAACACCTGTGTTGTTGGCTTAATGAGACGACTCTTCCAGGATCCAGACTGCTCAGTAGATTATCCTCCATCTGTATCACTCACACTTCACTAGACTGGTTCAAATCCTATCACCTCTTAGGCCTCGCTCGGTTCATTCAGCTTTTATCTCTCCCATCCGACTTCCACTGTCACTTCAGGGGTGCCCCAGGGCTCTGTCCTGGGCCCCCCTCTCTTCACCATTTACCGCCTTCCCCATTGGTAATATATTCCGCAGATATAACATAAACTTTCTTCCACTGTTAAGCGGATGACAACCAGCTCTGCCTCACCAATAAACCCACTTCCAACCTCCCATCCTCCTCCCTCACTGACCACTTGGCAGATGTAAAATCCTGGTTTTCCTCAAATTAAACAGCGACAAAACTGAGGTTCTCCACAGAAACATTATCCAAAACCAATAGTTTTTCTCTTGTTATCGATAATTGCTAAATCCTCTTGCTATCTTCCACTCCTTAAATCCACACTCAAAACTCATCTGTTTAAGATTGCTTTCTCTGTATGAGCACAATTGCTCTGTCCAAATTTAATACTTTATTAATTGTATGGTGTCCTTGAGTGCAAGAAAGGCACCTTTAATTAAAATGAAATATTGTTATTAGTATTAGTATGAGCTAGCGGATACCAGTGGTGTTACTGCAGAAAAGGCTGATGTGGTTTGGATTTGGATCTCAGCAATTATGCTCTCATCATCATATCTGGAAACACACAGACTTGCACCTTGTTTAATGACATTTGAGACTCCTGCTACCAGCCCAAAAGAAGCCTGTGCAACAAATACAATTGGAGATTTCAGATAGCGTCTACTTCTTTAACCAGCTGCCCACAGAACAGCAAAACAAAGAATAGGATTGTGAACTCAAACAAAGTTTGTTCAGTTTTAGAGTTATGTGGATTATGTATTTCCTCAGTATAAACTCAATAAAGCTTTAAATTCATTGGGTTTCCATCACAGTTTGTTATGATATTGAGAAGTAGGAGGCTTTGTGAATCCGATACACAAACCAACAATCTATTCACCTCCAGATATAGATCAAATCCAGGATGGAATTGTATTGAAAAGTTGCTCAGCCAAAAGTAAAAACAACCTTAAACACTAGTGGTCCCTAATGCACTTCAGAAGCAACAAATCTGCAGAGCAGTTTGTGCGAGCCCATTGTCAGGCTCTTAGTAGCCATCAATAGCAATTGCTCTGGAACTCGGTGTGAATATTATTGAATTAAACTTCGGCCCCGAAAAGACCAAATGCATCAAATGTCTGCCTCCATCGATTGTTGGTCAACAATAGAGAGTTGACATTTACACAAATTTGATTCGCTCCTATTGTTGCAGACCTCTGAGTTTATGCTGTGTGCTGTGTGAAGGTGTTCGCCCGGGAGATGCAGCAGGATCCTGATGTTTTCAGCAGAGTGTATAAATGAAAGACGGGACTGAGGGTCACAATGAACATGATTTCAACATCATTTTACAAGAAAGACCTTTGGCCTTTAGCTAAATGGGTGAGAGCTTTTAAAAGAAAAATGGAAATAGCCATATGCAACTCCACGAGAACTAGGCACTAGATTAGTATTCAAATGAAGAGTTCACATTAACATATGATAACGTGCTGCAAAAGACTGAAGCTTCGCGTTTCCAGACCGACTTGGTGTGTGATCTCTCACAGACGCAGCATCACTTCTCACACTTTAGATGTCTGAGTTGTTAGTAGTTCCAGCAAAGACACATTTCCCCTCTCAACTTAAGTTTCATTTAGATAACTTTTCAAGGTCCAGAGAAGCTGAGTTATGTAATACTTTTAATACAAAATTTATGTTGCAGAACTTTGTTTTTTCTTTTTTTCTCTCTCCCATTAATCATCTTATGACCTCTCAGATTTATATTAACCCTTTGGAGGAGGCCAAAGTGGTAGGAGTAAATGACCTGGGGCTCCACTTCAGCCAGCTGCAACAGTAAAATGTCACTTCTGCATCAATGCACAAGTATAGAAGTAAATAATATATGATATCTCATCAGAGCAAGTGCTTTTACTTTTTATACTTAATAAACACTTTGCAGATAATATTTCATGTCATGTTTCAGATTTAACTTGTTCAACTAGGATATGTTTACAAAAATCTCTCTTTATTCGGATTATGTGAAATGATCAAAGGCTCCAGAGCAGCCATTTGTTTTATTGCATATGACGTTGTTGTTTTTTTCTTACAAATGAACACTTCAGCTTGGTTCAAAGTGGGTTTTAATAAATTGAAAACCACTCTACAGCTCACATTATTATAACCCAAACCCTATATCATGGGGGAAATGTTACATACGTAGTTTTAATAACTTAACCTATAGCATTTCCAAAATGTCATTATGCTGTCACTTAGAAAAAATGAGAAAGTAAAGTAAACGGTGACACTCTTGAACTGTCACAGCAAAAATATTGAGACTTGGCATTTAAAGCAACTTTAAAAACTTTGAAATTCAGTGGCTCCGCTGACTAAACAGTTTGATGTTGTGCAATGATGCCATTTGGCAGCATGGCTAATTCAATGAAGGAAAAGACAGTAATATTTTTTTTCGGGGGGTCGCCGGGTGCAATCGAACTGGGGCGCTGCAGTAAGGACTCTGGAGATGGGGCACCTGCACAACCCACTGAGCTATATGATGCCCCAAAAGACAGAAATTTTATTGAAATATATTGATAATAGCGTTCATATATATATATATATGCTTTATGAAAAACTGGAAAATTCTCTTCTTCAGATGGAGGTTATCGGGATATAATAGGGGTTTTAAATGTTGATTGAAGTCATTCAAGAACATCACTGGTTATAGAAACATCAGGAAGTTATGAAGAAATGGTATTTTCTTGCAATATGGCAACTCTATGCAATAGAGACTGAAAAATTAAGATTTTCATGTCATTAAGTGACCTCGTTAAATCTTTGTGCTGTAACATTTGAGGAAATATTTGTGTTTCTGATTTACTGTTTACTCTTGTGGACTGTTGACTGCATAGCTGGTTATTGGACTGCAAGACCTTCAGGCGCTGAACAAACACAATAGCTTCTAATATTCACACTGCTGCTTCCTATGAGCATAAAAATGCAGATATTAAATACTGACCCCACTCACTTGATAACGTTTTTCGTGTCAATAGGAACACAGCCAGGAGGAATATTCTTCCCCCAAGATAAACCATCTACATCTTGGTGTGCAGTTGCTCTTTTTTTGGGGCTCCAAATGATTTATTATCCGAGGAGCTGCATCTGCACTGTGGCTTATTACCTGCTCTCACCTCCTAGACTAAGATGGCACGATGACATTAAACCTTCAATAGCAGCAGATTGCTAAAGATAAACCAATCAAATACTCCTGAAATAAACCAAGCTACTGCTGTTTCATCCCAACCCATCCATGAGAACCTGAACTTATGTTGATAAAAATCCCAAAAAGTGTCGATGAAAGATGTATCACAATACAGTATAGAGAATTGGTTAAGATGCTTCAATTTTGAATTCATTTATGCTCATTCATTTTGGAAATAACCTCATAAGATAACAAAAGCATATTTAAAACCAAAATTATACCATCGTCTGACTAATTTCACTTGCACAAATAAAAGTTTAATGTTACATCAGCAACTTTATCAGATTCGAAGACAAGTATATTTTAAACTAATTATACATATATAATGTAACAGCAGGAATCCATTTACTCATCATAAATAGTCATGATTAATTTCTCAAATGGACATTACTTCCATCAATGCATAATTACCGGTGATCGTAATTATGAAAAAACATACATGCTAATGCTCTTAGGGCGGCCTCTATTACCCAGCCCCCAGCACTGCGTTATATACTTTATGTAAATAAGTGATCACTCATGAATGCATAAACTTAATGCGATATCACACATGGGGATGATAAGATGAGAAATGAAAGAATGAGGAGAATAAAAGAGAGAGAGGGTGGGAGATCGAGTTTGACTTGGAGCAAAGCGGTAAGAGGCTAAGTCAGGATGTCCCGCAGGTCATGAATAAAAGACGAAAAGAATAATTTGGGGCGTTTCTCAGCCTGGAACAGTGGATATCAAAGAGATAAGTAGCAGTGAAACACATCTTTCTCCCTCTCCTTCTTTCTCTGTTTTTATTCCTCTTTCTCTCTCTCTCTTCCTTTTACGAGCCCACTGTAGTTTCTTCTTTCTGTCCCTGACAGCAGCAAAGTCCACTGACGCACACTGAACATTAATATGGTCGTCCTGTAGGTGCAGCAGGCACCACAGGGAATTTGCATGGTGTAAATTAGGTTGGATCTCATCCTTAGAGAAGCTATTAGCCGGTCACTGCCACCCTCTGTAACTCTGTGTGTGTGTGTGTGAGTGTGATATTATTAAGGAAATCTCTGCTTCACCAATACATAATGTTCTTTTCATCAGAGGGGATAAAGACCGACTCTCATCTACACACAAATTAACACACAAACTTCTTTCACCCAAACAAACAACACTGACCCGAAGCAACATTATTGAATCCTGTTGTTGTGTTGTTGTGTTGCCCTGAACTCATGTCGAATAAAGCGGACACAACCAGTGTGTTGCTGCTGCGCGCTTTGTTCAATAATGCAGTGTGTAGGACCGGTCGGTGAGAGGAGGGGAATCCTTTATACGTACGGCAGCAATCCATTTTCTGATCTGAGGCAGAGATAGCGCTGTGAGAAGAGCAGGTTGTGGTTTCTTAAAAAGATGCTCCTAAGAGGGATATTTGTCTTGTCACCGGTCTCTGCAGCTTATTACCATTTTACAATCAGTCCCTGAGCAGCTGTTTCCATTGATAACAAATTGATGTATTTGTCTGTAATTTTTAGGAAGATGGGAGAAGCAGGACACACACACACACACACATACACACACACACACACACATGGCAACAGACTCATAGCTGCTATATGCTGATTCAGAGGGGCAGTTATCTAGTCACCACTTTACCTGTGTAAATATTCAGTGAATGTTATCTGAAACCCCCTTTGCATTGAAATGTTCGAGTGTCATGCAGTGGGGTTTTTTTTCCATGTCAACTAACAAAAAAAAAAAAAAGTTAATCTCAGGAAATGTCCCACAAGCTCTGGCTGTTGGGAGGGGAATTTTACAAGTAGCTACACAATAGATTTTATTATTCTGCTGTTCTGCTGTCGCTGGTGATAAGAATAAGAAAAGCACACTGCCAGCAGAATCTAACCAGAAATAGTGCCACATCTACATAAAGTAGTCAAAATAATTGAGATTCCTGCTCCAAGCCCCCTTCCCCTCTCTTCACAACACCACCCCCCCCCCAAGTGACTGCAGCTCTGAAATACCATTTTGTCTGATGTGCATTTACAGCATTAACCTTCCACTAGTCAGAAATGAGTTCAAATGACCTGTGAGGAACTCCTCATCCTCAAAGACACAACCTTCACTGAGCTAACGATTAAGCAAACATTTAGAAATCAGCATGTTGACACTGTCACTGTGATTGATGCAGATACTTATTCAACTTGGTTTTGTTCATATGGATAAAATAAACTAAAGCTCTGTTCTTTTTCTCTCTCTGAGCTTTTGATTTCTTGTGTTTCAAAGAGGAGCACAGTGCTGTAATGGCTAGACATTAGTGAAATACATGGTTGCCGATGTGATTTATTCTTGATAGCTAAAGTGTATATCTTCTCAAAACTTTCTCCTCCAAACATATCACTGTGAAATTTAAGCACAATTAACATTTACAGCAGGAATTAAAAATTATTCCAACTTTATGGGCAACCGTGTTTAATTGAGCACATTATTCAATTATTGTTAGGATGAGTTTATAAATGGTTCATAATGGCCTATATAATTGTGAAAGTGAAAAGTTTTACACATTTTCCCTGTATGTCAAAATGATTGGACAAATGTATAACAATGCATTAAGAATAATGTTTAAAAATGTACAATTGCAAAAAATATGAAAGAAGTCATTTTGCATAACTTCAACTCAATATAACTTATAATGTGATTTATTCTTGATAGATAAAGTGTATATCTTCTCAAAACTATATTGATCAATCTCTTCCAAACATATACTGTATATTATGTAAATTAAACCACAATTAACCTTTATCAGAGTAATACAAAGAGGACTCTGTCTGAAAACAAAATTATCCCAACTTTATGGGCAACCGTGAATAAGTGGACTTCTTATAGGTTTTTGCTCTGAGCCAGGAGAAGCAGTCAGATTGAGAGCAGATCGTGGAGAGCGGTGCTGCACACACGACTCACAGAGTGACATTCAGACAGGTGCCTAGCAACGTGCTGTTTTGTCTGTGTTTCCAGGCTGTAGCTGCTGCTGCCGGGGACTCGTTGTTCATACATCTCTGCCCTGCTGTTTATTCTGCGAGAACAATTTGATTATGTGTCTTTAATGTATGAACTCCCGCCATGTTGTTATAATTATCAGCTGAATGCAAGGGCTACAAAGTGGCTTCCACACTGTTCTCACCTGGGAGTGGTGTAGGCTATATTCACTGAAATATGATACACCTGCATATTATATGCCTGGTAGCCTAAATTTGATCTGTCATGTAATAATTGTATAGCTTTTTTATTTTATTTTATCCCTTCCTTCTCCCTGTTGTAATCCAGAAATGGTTATTTAGCAAAAATCTTCCTGTTTCCATCCATTAGTACTGCTATCTGACTCTGTGAGCTTTATGTTTTTAAAAGCTAAACTGAAACATGTGCAATGAGAGTTAATCTCATCTGAAAGGGCAGCGGTCACCGACATGCAGGTCATGGACCAGTACCATCAGTACAGGGCCTTACAGTAATCAGTTAGAATAGAACAGTTACCTGATAATAGGCCATTTAGGGCGGTCACAGTTAGCTGCCATGTAGCCTCCACTTTTAACTGCCATATATTTACTTCCTATTTATCATTTATCATCACTGCTTCTCTGTTGCTGAGCTGCACACACACAACAAACAGCAGAGCAGAGCAGCTGTGATGGGCACGCAACCAGGTGAGGTAAAGAACTGGAGATTAATGGAGTTGATGACAACTATCATTGAACTTTACTGTAACTGCAATAAAAAGTAAAAGGCCAATAAGAACTTAATCCGACAAACTGCTCAGCAAGCAACAAACAGAATAGAGATGTTTTCATGTATTTTGTGCGCTGACTCTGTATGTTTTTACACACCAACATCGTGCTGGTTAAGGTAATAGGGAAATGTTATGGCTTTGTAATAAGAGCGAATGAGTACACAAACCTCCACAGACAATCCTATCTCCCATCGTACTATTATCATTAACCTCTTGTCTGTTTTTATTCTCCCTGCCTCTGCAGCCAGCTCATGCTGAGGAGAGAGTATAATGGCTAAAGAAAGGGTACGCTCAAGTCTTATATGGGGTGGATAAACACAAATGGTTTCACAGTACTCACTTTTGTTAAAAAATATTGTAAAAAAGTAATTTGTGCTGCTAAGAAAGTTGGCAGAGGTTTACCAAAGCCCCAGTTAGCACATCCTAAACCTGAAGGATCTTTTGAACATTTAATGATTGGATTTATTGAACATATGCAGTGATTATACTGTAAGAAATGTCCTGTATGTGGTTATTGATATTTTATTTTATTTTTCTGAATTGATCGAGTGCTTCCCTTGTGGACATCTACAGGGTGTCTCTGTAGCACACGCTTTGTTGAGACTAAAGAAAACCCACGATATAGGGACTCTCATCAAAATTGAAAGGCTTTCATTTTGTAAATGGTGTAATTTTGAGTAACAAGAAACAAAGCTGTTTATGAGTTCAGCTTTTATCCCTTGAATTTATGTTCATGAGAGGCTGTGTGCCCACTCTCCTCATCAGATACTTAGGTACTTGTGGTCTTGACAAGCAGCTCTCTCTGACAGGGCTGAATCATGGCATGTTACAGTAAGTTAACATGGTGTGCACTTGAGCATGTATTGCAGCTTATGGTAAGAGCTGCCCTTTCCTGAGCCTGTATATATGATAGAAACTCCACACACAGCATCCAGCCTGGAGAGCGGGTATAGTGATCAAAGACTGCAGAAAACACTCGTGCATCAGCTCCGGCGGACAGGGCGATACCATATTCTGTTGACGACTGCAACTGCTGAAAGGGACGTGTAGCTCCATGAATATGGGAATGCTGTGGCTCGGGGGGACAACACAGTGTTGCATATGGTGGTTATGGGATTATAAAGATGCATTTACACATAGATGCACAGCAGAATCAAGTCACATTTCTCCTGCAGTCATATAAAAAATATATAAATGTGCAAACAGAAAGAAAGAAAAGGTGAAAATGGTGATAAACTAATTGACAGGGAAGAATACGATGTCTGAATGATGGACAGGGAACCTGGATACGCACTGATCTATGCAGGCAACAACTAGAAGTGGTATTATCTGTTTGAAATTGTGAGAAAGGTGGCAGATGGAAACCAGATTTAGATAAAGGAGAATATAAAGTAAAAAAAAAAATGTTCATAAGATGTTATTGTGAATGCTGCAGAAGAAGCAACACCAGGAAGTACAATGAGGGTTACAAGGAAACTAGTGCGGTGGTAGAATGTGACAAAGCAGTAAAGGAAAGAAACATGGCATTCAGGCAACAACAAAAAAAGAAGCAAACAATAGTGAGGAAAGAATCAGGACTAGGTAATGGGGGTATAGGCAGGTAGGCAGGAGATAATGGGGGAAATAAAAATTTCAGGGAGGCGGCAGATGTGCTCTTGAAAGCATTTGTTAAAAATACATATATGTGTTAACAATCTAAATCTGGAGAGAGAACAAACAAAAGAATATATATATTGAAACACTAAATCAGGACAGTATTTTTGAGGATATTTAAATGCTCAGTTTATGGCCTCTGGTTTAAAAGCAGCACTTGTGAACATGAGAATGACGATCCCTGAAAAAGACATGTATGTTACACAACAATAAAGCACTTAGGGGAAGAAGGATTGGAAGTGCTTAGGAAGAAGGTACCACTTTGCCGGAAGGACGTCATAAAGCCAGGGAAATACCCCTTTATGCATACAAGCTGTATAGACCAACAGAACTACATAGAGAAAATGACTCAAGATTGTTTCAGATCTCAAACATTACAGACAATAAACTGAGAGAAGTCTTCACCTATGTGCACACATATACATGAATATGTCTACATTATAGGCAAAGCAAAAATACGGAGATATCTTAATGAAAACATGGGGCTTGGACTGGGCTGGATGTTCACCCTCCAACTGGGCAGTGACCCTAAGCTCACAGCCAAGACGAGGCAGGAGTGGCTTAGGGACAGCTCAGTGAATGTCCTTGAGCGAGCTGAGCCAGAGCCGTGACTTGAACCCAATTGAACATCTCTAGGGAGACCTGAAAATGGCCGCCCGCTCACAGTCACCATCCAACCTGACAGACAAGATCTGCAGAGAAGATTGGCAGGAAATCCCCCCAAATCCAGGTGTGAAAAGTTGCATCATATCCAGGGATACTCGAGGCTGTTGTCGCCTCCAATATGTGCTGAGTAAAAAGGACTGACAACTAATATCAATGTGATATTTCAGTTTTTCATTTGCAAAAGATTCTAAAAATCAGATTTTATGAGAGTTGAACAGTTTTTGTAGCATAAATTATTGTTGTTTTGAATCGTCTTTTATAAACAGACGTTACCATGTGCATTGCTCGATATCAAGATTTGGATCTAATCTAATCTGAAACTATACCTTCTTCATCCTGTGATATAATAGAAGGTCTTTGTGCATGATAAAAGATACCGTATAGTGCTGCACTGGCAAACTGTGACTAACCATGTCAGATTAGTTTCTTGGCTTGAAGGAGGTGTAAATGGAAAGAGAGAGGCTTGGCAAAGACTGTGGAGAAAATGATTTCAGGGAACTGGGTTGGTGTTTATTTCCCCTCAGCCAAAAATGCTGCCGCTTATTCACGACGCCACCAGTAGATGGAGCTGAGATCCTCCTCGGTGCTCGGTGGGGTGGCTCTGCAAAATGTGTACATTTGTGTGTGTTTTCTTGTGTCTGTGTGTGTGTGCATGTCTGCAGCATGTGTGCAGTTCTGACTGAGCACTGATATATTTTAAAGGGATTATAAAGGGATAGATGGAAATGGTGATAGCAGTATCTGTTTGTTGTCCTTACAGTTCATGTCTGTGTGGTTTGTCTCTGTCATGGCTGCAGAAGTTTTCCCTCTTTGAGCTGTTTACTTTTGTTGGAGGTCAGAGGAGGACAGGGGCCTAATTCTCAGAGGCAAACCTCTTAAAGCAGCGTCTCTTCGGGCCTCTGCTGTGAAGCGGCACTTCAGACGCTGGGTTCAGGAGCTGAGTTAGGGGGGTTAGTTCTGCACAGTGGGACCAGAGTTTGCTTTTGAGGCCGAGTGAACATGCTTCTCTCTTTTCGCTTTTTGTCTCCGTGTTCACATGCTAGCCCCGGTGTCTCCTCTCCCCTCTCTGTGTCCCTCTTAAGTTTGCCTACCAGCCCTCTGGCCCTGAGGAGCATCTGTGCCCCTCCTCATTCCCCATATGCCCCGTGCCTTTAAGCCTGGCCCCCAACGCTGGAGCCACTCACTTATTCATCAGCAACATGAATTAACAATCGTCTATTTTCCATCACACCAACAACCTGATGGTTGATTTCACTCCTGACCTGCTTCTGGTTTTAACTTGTGCATCACGCAAACACACAGACGGCGCATGAGAAGTGAGAACCTCTTCATGTCAACATACAGACAGAAAAAGGAAAACGCAACGATCCGGGCAGCTCGGGCTGCAACATGTAAGAGCAGAGTCTTTGTACTGTTGCACAGCTCCTCTGATTCAACTGGGGGGAAGAGCAGCTGAAGATTAAAATTGAATTATTTGCAGTAAAAAAGACTCTGAAGTCAGACAGTAGCTGAATGATGATGCAGAGAAGCTGATGTGGTGAGCAGATGAAACTGAAGATAAGTTGAGATATCTGATGCACTCGCCGTCCTGCTCGCTGTCAGCGTTGGCGAGGAGGTTTTATTTTTGTTGAAAGCCGAGCAGAAGTCACAAGCAGCTGCCCAAATGTTATATCTGGCGAGCTCCTAAACATATTCATCCAACCACCGGTGTTCAGACTGCATAGGTTAGATATTACTGTATACTGTGACTACCCCATAAAATATTATTTCGCAGTGGAGCCTAATTGCCACCAAAAGACTCCTAATAACTAATTACTCTTAAAAGGCCCTCGTTTTTTTTTTTATCAGTACCTCCCGACTGAAATGTTTTGGACAGAAATGATGTGATTAAGCAACGGGTCTGGCTTCAGGAAGAAGAGAATGGGAAATAAAAAGGTCTGGGATTTGCCATAGAAAGAGCGGAGAAATGAGAAATACATTTGGAAGAAAAGGGCAATAAATGGACTTGATAAAAGCTGTAGTAAAATAAAAGGGGTTTGTATAAGGACTGCTGGGAGAGGTGGTTGAATGTTAGCTAATTTTGAGTCGCTAAGAAAAGAGCACACAAGCAGCACCTGGAGAATCCCTGGGTTTTCAGCTGTGTTTGAGATAAGAGTTGGGATTAGAGAAATAGACAGATACGCAGAGAAATGCACTCACACCAAGAACTTCTGAATGGCACTAATTAAAGGTGTACAGAAAAGAAAACTGAATTTGAGCCCACTCTGGATCATAAAATTAATGTGATAACTCATCTTTCAGACGATGTAGGCCAAACTTTGTGCAAAATTCTATTTTTGAGTAAATCCAGGATGAAAGTGTGTATTTTTTTTTTCGCATTGGATAACGCAGGCGCATGGATTATACGTCAGCCTGTACACGATTCACCAGCCACTGATATTGGATCCGTAATCCGTCATTCAAACGTCTGAGACACGCACACACACACGGAGCTCGGTCTCGCCCCAAGCTTTGAATATCCCGCCCGCTCGAAAACGACCAATCAAATTCGTTTTCCTTACTCGGGTAAACTTGTGTTGCAGCTCGTGACAACTCGGCGCGACAAACAGGACAAACGGCCATTTCTGTACACCTTTAACACGTAATATCTCATATATGATTAAGCCGTTGAAAAAAACTGAAGCGTAAAAATATCATGTGGTTTTTACAGGTGGTTATGAGACAGATTATTTTTTGGGCCACGGGGGGAAGTAAAGTAGGCTAACTGCTCCCAGCCAGGAAATAGTCAGACCCATATTCCTTTAAAAAAGACAGAGAGAACTCGGTCTAAGGCTACATACTCCATACATACGTACATATACATACGTAAATGCATACATACCTGAGTGATCCTGTACACTGGACATGCATGAGCCAATGTAACCAGGAAGCAGTCTGTCTTCTCTGCAGTTGATTTGTTGCAAAAAAAAAAAAAAAAAATTGGGAACAGCAAAGACAGCTGCAGCGTTAAAATGCAGAACAACAGCTGCTAGAAAAGACAAGTTTGATAAGACTTTTCTTGTAGATGTTGTTATCACCAGTTTTTCATCCTTGTTTCCAAAGGTCTCAGTTTTCACCTGTCCAAACACATCCGTGGAGTTTTCAAACTAAAACAGTGGTCAGGAGCTGCATTTCCAAAAGTCTGTTTTCAGTGCATGAAAGCTCCAGACTAGTGTGGACGAAAGGCAGAAACATAGCATAGGAGATGCTTTTTAAAAAATGAATAACCTGCGAGTAACAAGGTGATACGCCACTGAACTCCATACATGAGAGAAACAAAGCTGCTACCACCTATATGGCACATGAAAAGGAGTCAGATTCTTTTTTTTTTTCTTTTTTTTTTACGAAACATCAAAGGTGAGGCAAACAGACGCAGGAGGAATCTGTTTCATGTATCCCACATGTGCTTTAGAGTAAACTGGAGCTTATGACTTGTAAAACTGTGGTAATTATAATTGGCTGATTGCCATCCTTGGTGTCGCAATGGTTTGCAGACAACTGCATCATGTTGCCAGTAGAAAGTAATTGTTCATTTGGAAGAAGGTAGGATTTGTGTTACTCCCATCAGCTCCTCCACTGTAGCTGCAGTGTGTGTGTGTACAGTATGTGTGTGTGCGCATGTGTGTTGGGATGAGACTGAGGCAACAAGATGTTGGTACTATCAGAGTACACATGTCTTGATACATGATGTTTGTAAGTGGGTGATTAAAGGGACTGTGTCTGTCTTTTCATATGACAGTTCAAGGACATAGTTCAAAGCAATACCAGGTGTCAGTCAAGGCCTTTGAAGCCTCTTCTCTCACCTCTCTCAAAGGGTAGATGGGGGGGAGAATAAGAGGAGCTAAAGCTCGAGTGGTTTCACATTTTTTTTGCCATGCACCAAGCAGTGTTTACCTTGCAGGGAATTAAAGTGCTTTTAGCTACAAGAGCAACTGCACCCTTGATGTGAACTATCTTCATTGCCTCTCCCCATACATTCATTCCCATGCCCCCAGAACCCCAGCATTGTGCTATTTAGCCTCTCCAAACAGCACACACACCCCCCACAAAACACTTCATACACACCTCCATCGCTGTATTTTAAGGGCAGGGTAGTGGCGCCTAGAGCCACATTAGCATGGCAAACTCGGCGTGACAGCAGTTTTGCTACAGTGCTGTTATGATGGAATGAATATGCTCACAGTTTGGGCTGCTCTGGGGGAAAGCGGTTCCCTCCAAAGTGTGTTATCATGTAGCCCCGGGTGGAGCTGGAGGGAGGAGGAAAGAGGAGGATGGCGGGGGGGGGGTAAGGGGTTGTAAGATTGGGAGGAGAGGATGCATGGGGAAGTGGAGAGGGGCTGCGGGGTAGAGACTGGAGGTGAGCTAAATTCTAGTTCAAAGCTGCAGAATGTGACTGCGAGCTGAGAGCGAGCGGGGGAGGAGCTGTGATGCAGACAGAGCGCAGGGAGTCGTGGTGGTGGATGTGGTGTGTGTGTGTGTGTGTGTGTGTGTGTGTGTGTGTGTGTGTGTGTGCCGGAGTGAATGGGCCTTGGCGGGTTGACAGTCACTCCACACATGAGTTTGAGTGAAAGAGGAGGCGACAGTGCCGGGCTTATTGAAAAAGACAGGGAGAACACTGCAATCAGCTCTTCCCCTCCTGTGAGGAGGGAGTGCAAAATCACATGGAATAAATGGAGAGTACACAGAGCGCTGCCCCGTGCTGCACATGCAAAAGCTCTAGGTGACACATAATATCTTTCTATAAGTATCTGCTGTAGTCTGTGTACAAATCGCAGCCTGCTCCTGATCTTATCTGCGTTAAATCACTCTCTCTCTCGTTTTAATCAGTGAGCAGCATCAAAAATGAACCAAGTCATTTAAAGTATAATTGAAATTCTTTAACATATGTCACATAAATGCATCTATTTTGCCTTCATTAACACCTAATGTGATTATATCCTTGTACGAGTTGCTGCCTGGAAAACAAACCTTTTTTTCTTTATTCTTCCTTCCTTGAAGTATATGGCTCAAAAATTACTCATGCAAGTGTGAATAGCAGGTAAACATATGTGCATCAAGAAAATATCCCCCACGCCACAGTGTAGAACATGGTGTAGTGTAAATATGTGCAGAAAGATATGTCGTTGCCTGTGTTGTCTTGAATTTCCATGCGTGATGTCTTCCCTCTGAAGTGCAGCAGCTTCAAAGATTTCACCAGTGAAATTCTGTTTGAGTCGTTGATCTCTTTATACCAGCAAAAACCCCAAAGCATGATTCAGATTTTTCACCTCCTGTGAGCACAGATGTGTACATACTTACAGTACTACATACATACAGTAACACACAAATGCAATGTGAGAAAATATTAAATGTAGAATTCATTCTGTCTAAACAGAGGATTAAAATGCTGATATTTGCTTTTTTTATTTTATATTTCTGTTTTTAATTTTGTTTTCAAGTAATAGTAGAAAGATAGCATAGCTTTAATTGCTACCAATAACCTCTGTTGTTTCCTTGATTATAGTGTAATTCCCTTGTTGGCCATGTACAGTAGGGGGATTTCACATAAAATTATAAGGAATCTACCAAAGGGCCAGTTATAATGAAGAACTGTGTGCTAACTTTGCTCCAGTGTGTTGCCACCACCTCAACACCAACCTTTTATAGTCCCACCAGACACCCTTGCTCCTGGTTTAGACCACTTCACTGGTTCAATCTTTAAACACTGACCTTTTCTCTACCAGCTTACAGATAGCATTCATTTAGTTTTCTCCTCACTCTGTTCTGTAATTATTTTCTTGAAGGAGAAGTGTGGGAAAAGAAAATTACATCTTTTCACAGATGGGAGAAGAGCAAGGCACATCCGATAAACTGTCTAATCAATTTTAGCAATTAAAGACAGTTGTAGCTTGTAGAAGATATTTATTAATTTACTGGCTAAATACAACTACAGCACAGCTGCAGGTTGTTTTTTTTTACTCTTGATTATTATAGCAACAAGCCAAGAGCCAGGTGTTCATTCTGGCACACAAGTGCAAATCTTCATAGCAATAGAGAACAATTAGTAGCAGTTCCACTCAATGTTCTCACTCCATCATTAAAAACAAGCACTGTAACCTATGCCTAATATTGTGAGCCACGCAGCCGAGGAACCTCTTTTTATCTAGAGCTTATATGAATCAACTATACTCAGTCCTGGTGGTTTAATAGTAGATTATAGTGATTTGATCAGATGAGTGAGCTTGTGCTTGACGGATAAACACAGTCATGTCGGTCGGATGTGGCTGCGATGCTGAGGCTGGTTTGTCTTTCATTTGGCACATTTCCCTTTCACTTCATTTAAAACAGCAAGGATGCTTCACCCCCACTGACCGATCTGAAGCCGACTTGTTTCCATGGCAGCCTGTGTCTGAAATCATTCACTTTTCACAAGCTACGCCATTTAGAGCAACTCATTGAGTTGTCAGATTCTTCCTGTGACAAATGTTACACCAGCGATGATTCAGATCATCTCAAGCAGTAAAATAAATTAAGTTTACTCACTAAAATGTTGGCAAAATGTACATTTGACACAATATGAATAGCGTCTGGTGTTTTTATCAATAAAACGTCTTGTTCCAGTGTTCACTCAGTTCGATGTGCACAACATATGGAGCTGAGCTGTGGCTGGTCTTTCTCTGTGGACAGTTTTGAGAGTCCGAAGTGGAAGCAGTCCAACCTTTAAGCTGGTAACACTATAATACAGTGTAAGGATTTTATTATTTAACTGTCTTTGCCTTGAAATATGTCCAGGACTTTCTGTACAATCTATTCTATAGTGGAAAAATGTCATAAAAAGGCAATTTAAGTTATTCTTTTGATTTAAAAAAACTTTATACTGCAACAAAAGTGTAGTTTCCCAGTTAACCAAAAGCACACTCGCTCTTCTTCCATCAGCTATAAGTATTTTGACAAGTATTTGACATCAGACATCTAATATTTATACTTTTTTTGTGCTGGATTTTACAACTTTTGTGAGATTTCTGACTCTGCAAAGTTCAGTTTCGGGAGCATTGTCATTCATCTCTTGGTTTTGTGAGGTTTTGTGATAAATTGGGATGATATTAAGGGTGAAGATGGACGATTATTGATGTGGGCTGGTGGTGTGTATGTTGTACCTTCTCTCTCTACACCAAACTCTATGCCCTGTGGAACACATACTCACTGCTCTGTGTTATGAAGTGGCCCGTAGGGGGTCACATCATCTGTCCTTCAAAATATGTTGTTTGTTTATTGTACCCATTGGCGTAAAAATGAAGATAAACTCATAAAACACCAGACAGACAGATGGACAGAGAAATATAAAGTTTGGATAGGCTCAAATCTGGGACTTCAAAGCTCTTTTTTTTTTCTCCCGTCACCGGTTTTAATGAAGCCTACTCCGAGGGGAGCAAGCAGTGAGACTCTCTTTATTAAAGCACAGTCACTAAGGGCCCCCTATGGACCCACATAACAAAGTGTGTCATTAAAAATTAACTTTGGGTGGAAGAGACTTAGTCACAGAGGAGAGAGGGAGCACAAGCTGAGATCAGCCAGGCCTGTAGCTGTGTGGCCTGGAGAGTGACCACAGTGTGACAGGAGCAAAGCTCTAGGTTTATGGTTCACTGAAAGCCGGCGCTCTCATGAGACTTTCTGTTGGCCACGATGGCCCTGGATGCAGAGAACAGAGGGGTGGTGTGTGACCAAACCAGACTGAACATGATGAACATTATCACCAGAGTTCTAGGGGTAAACAGGAAGAAACAAAGTGCACTGCTTGTGTTTTTTTATGGCTCAGGAGATGGAGCAGGTCGCCCACTAACTGCAACATTAATGGCTCAGTCGCTAGCTTTTCCTCTGAGGTCATGACGGTCAACGCCATGTTTCTCCTAATAGATTAGACCAGAAGCCAAAATGGTTTATTATAGTGCAAATTTACCCTGTTCAGGATTAGCAATTTGATTTTAAAATGCACTGGATGTGAAGTTTATTCATTTCTACGTAGTTCATTTTTATGGCAGTTCATGAACCTGCTTTGATTATTACTTTTTTATTTATACGTTTTAATTTTCCAGAGGACAAAAAAGACAATGAGAGCAACAATTCATTAGATACACAGTAGAAAGGAAACACAAAAATACACTGCATGCATGGCCATGTTCATTCCCTTAACATCCAGTTGTTAATCTATTATACAATTTTTCACTAATGGCAGTTCATGAGGAATCTGTGAGGCCTTGTGAGGCAATACATGCCCTGTTTAGAGATTACAATAAAAAAGGGCTAATGCAAAAAAAATACTTTGGGTCACACACTGCCTGCTTTGATTATAGACATGTGGATTGAACCTTTCACAAAAGAGGTAGATCAAATCCTAAGCAGAAACATCCAAAAACCAAATGACCGAATTTATCAAAAGCTAAAGGTTTTGACTGAAAGAAGAAAAATATGAGTAATTCAAGAAATCTAGTTTGCAGCAGCACACATGTGTTTATTGTTAAACGGGTCAGATCATCTTGACATCTGCCTCAGATGTTGAGGAAGTAGGAAGTGGTGGTGAGGAATGGAGGGAGATAACCAGGAGACATGTTGTTGGGACAGTAAAGTAAAAGTAAAAGCTCCATGTCATGATTCAATTCAGGCTGCACTATGTCAAAATTTTAACACTCACCACTTCAGCCTTCTTAATTGGTGATAATGCTCTTGTTTACTGATGATGCACGTCCAGCACCCTGTCCTCGAAGTTGAAGGATTTGTTGCTTGCAGAAAAAACGTAACTTGATTCTATTTTTGCCAAAGAAGTCTCTGATCTCTGGAGGCTGCAGCGCTGGTGTCGGCAGCACAGATCAAAACAAGTGCAACAACACATATGCAGTAACATTTGAGCAACAAACAATGAAAAATATAGGGAGGCATAGTCAATGAGTTCATATTTAATATCAGGTGTAACTCACATTTTTCAAAATCTGGAAGTTAAATCTACTAGAGCGTTAACAAGGTGTATCAAAGTCATATCAGTTACTATATTAAGTGTAGAAATAAGTTTTACAAGACAACCAACCCCCCTCCTCCTCCTTGCAGCCCGTTCCCTCTGACACACACTTGCTTCAGCAGTTTCTCATCATAGCGCAGGTCTTTCAACTGCAGGTGTCCACCCTGAGGCAGAAACATGCCTTCCTGTGACTCATCCACCGTAGGTACAAGGTTACCCACAACCATGGATCTGAACTCACCCGTTTTTTTTTGTTTTTTATCCTGCTGCGGGATTTTCAGCCAGTGTAAGAGACAAAGATCTGAACTCAGACCAGCTGTAATTTTTTTGAAGTTTGCTGTTTTCACCTTGATCTACCTAAGGTTTCTCACCTGAGGAAAGGGAAATGAAAAAGAGACTCGTAGCACGTCCAGCTGAATTCTTCTTTATCAGCAGGAACCAGACAATCAGACTGAATCCTCACTTTGTTCCACTTCATTCATTCAGCCTGACATCATGTTCATAGCAGCTCTAGTTTTTGCCCCTCCTCAGTTAGAAGCAAATGTACCTGCTGCTGCTGCTGCTGCTGCTGCTGCTGCTGCTGCTGCTGCTGCCACCATCATTTGATACAGAAGCTGTGGTAGAAGTTGATATTTGTGGTAGTTAAATGCTATAATCAATATTTTTGGATGCTCAGGATGGATCAAGGTTGTTGACATAGTGACAATGACAAACCAACAGGTATATTACCACCCGACTCTACAGTGTCCCTCATCTCTATGGAGCATTTCAGCCACCTCTAATTCATGATGCTGGGTCATGGATCACTTCTGTACTGTTTACTCTCATCACCTTTTTTTAAATACTTTATCATGTCAGATAATGTCAGTGAAAACATTTCTTCCTAATCGTACATTTGACGCAAACTTTTTAACTTTGTCAACTAGCTCTGCTTAGTTACACAGAGGGCCCTGTTTTTTTTCCAACCTCTTTTTATTAGTATTGATTTAAAAAGTACCTTTTCCATATTATCCTCCATTAGCCTAGAAATCTAGACACACCCTAGCGGCAGGGTCTAGAAACGAGCCATAGGAACTTTTTGTTAACACCGTTTGTGTTCACCAATCACATCTGTTTAGACAGTCGTTGGGCGGGCTTAACGCGGTGACGACATACATTTTAATTGGCTTGTCAGGCTAACGTCATCCTGCTCTTTGCTCTAATTAGTCGTAGTGCTACCCTATTGCGTGCAGAGGCAGTTTGAAAGACAACCTTCATCCCGCCCACTGGATTGAGCCGAGGTCTACCGGTCGTTGCCAGACTATACATTTTAATGATATAGTCTGGCTTGTCAGGCTAACGTAGCTATACATGCTCCATTGTTTTTGTTTTTTTTAAAGTATATTTTTTGGAGTTTTTGCCTTTATTTGACAGCACATAGTGAGATAGACAGGAAAGGGGGAGGCAGAGAGAGGGGGAATGACATGCAGGAAAGGTCTGCCCGACACGGGATTCGAATCGGGGACGCCTGCGTTGAGGACTGTAGCCTCTACATGGGGCGGCTGCCTTAACCACTGCACCACGCACCGCCCCGTCCTCCATTGTTTCTAACCAGTCATTTACCCTGAAAGATTTTCACTTTTCAAGTTCTTTGTTATTTGGATAATGGGAATTGCACTTGCTTTGAAGCAAATAACAAACTGCACACTCCCTATCCAGCACCAAAATGGCTGACAGGCAAAGTTGGCGACTAGCTGGTGAACATGGCCACCATTAGGAATCTAAAACTTCAGGGTTTACAGTGGAGGCCAAGAGTAAAAGGACAGAAGATTCTGCTTACAGTCAGAACAAATATCAAGATAATCTGACTGGACTCTGCTTTGTTGTACGTGATTTTTAACAGCGCCTCTGTAACCTTACAATAGCTAAAATTATTCAGTCCCCCCTTTTTTTCCTTTTTTAACAAAGACTCACAAAACAAAACACACAAACTTTGGAAATACAGACTTTTGAAAGTATGTGTGTATGTCACTTCTGCTTTGGACATCAAAGCCTTATTAACCCTAATTTGAGCACTCAGTTATAGAAACACTAATAAGAGGCATGGTCACTGTTGAATTCTCTGTATTCCTGTTTGTATGGACTGAGACTGTGCAGACCAGGATGTACAGTGTGTGTGCTATGACAGATCAAAGTCAGTCATGGCCTCTTATTCTGTCATTTCACACAGATCATGGACGTCCACGGAGGCCATGGAGCCATACTGCTGGATGGAGGCCACGTTGAGTTAAAGGATGATTACATCCTGCTTGCTCTCCACCGCTGTCATCTTCTAACATTTCTCTTCCGCACAATGGCCGTGAGGAAGACGGCTTTGAACACCCGTCACCCTAATGTCTCCCCGCCTTATCATGAGGAGCTCATAAAGATCCACTCTCTTCCCTTCAAGTGGGCCAATCCCTGTGTGTCAGCCACATGAGGGAGAAATAGGCTACCATACGCACAAACACACACACACTCTCTCTGGGTACATGAAGACGCAATGGTGAATCACTAAAACTTAATGTTGCTGACAGAGTATTTCACCACCCAAAAAAAAAGAAAAAAGTTTAACTGTGATAACTGTGAATCCCTCTGCCATGGGCCACTTTCCATGGCAGATTACATGCATATTCATTAAGATTATATTATGTCCGATATGGATTTTTACTCTTCTCCCCTTAAATGCCATCTGAGCAGTTGGAAAGATTAAGTGAGTGGGATGGATGATGAAATGGTCTGATTTCTAAACAGATTGGTGCTAGGATAAAAAATCATCCCTGCTCTGTGTGGTTGTAAATGGAGTCAAGAGTCAAAAGGTCATCCATTTAACCCCTCTCTGACCTCTGACCCCTGACCTTTAACATGGAGCTGTTCTCTTGACATAATGAGACTGATGAACGCAGGGAATTGGTCGCATTTTTAATCCCGTTTTCTCAATTGTTTTCAATTTGATGCACCTCCCCTTGTTCTGCTGTAGTCAAATTAAAAATAGAAAAGAAAAAAAAAATCCAGAATAAGGGTCATTGAAGTGAACAAATGATTTCCTAAATTCTGCCTACCAGATCCACCTGGACTTCTGTGCATGTATTAACGCGTCGCCGCTGTACGGCTCTTTGGTCTTTACCAGACAGAGACAGCGGCGGCTTGTCACAAATACATAATGTGGACGGGAGAGAAAGAGGCAATTTGGATCCTCATTAAATTTTCAAAAGTCCTGATGGTCCTCTGAAAATTGAACCAACTGTTCCAACGCAACCTTAATTTTATGCTACAGTAAGTGCAAATTAGTTTCACAAAAATTATTTTTAATCACACTCTGCTGAGTTAATTTTCTGTGTGGTAATTTTCCATGCTCCCTCTTAGCATCACACTCCGTCATGAACCCTGATGACTTGTATGATCTGTACTCAGCCTATGGTCTGCCCTTGGTTCACAACCAGGGTTTCCTCTCTCCACCTCCAATCCTCCACTTATTCTTATTTAAACACAATACAGCTTCTCCTTCATGCGCCTCTGAAGCGCAGCAACACTGCGAGCCAATAAAAGCAAATGAATTACCTTTGGTTACTGTTAATTTTTGTCATGGCAACAGAGAATTCTGGGATGTGTTTATTACATTACAATGCATTCATTTTGCAGGCACTGTTGTGTCCCAAGTGGCTCACAGGTGATTTCCCTTTTTGGTGTTATTTTTTACAGATCCTGATGAAGATGCATTCGCTACATTAATGTTTTTATAGGGTGTATAATTGTATTTATTTGTTAACACAGCCATCACATCTTTCAAATTGCACTTTACCTAAGGAAAAATACTTTTAAATGAATTAAATACTAAATCACTGTTGACCCACGTGGTACATCCTCATGCCCCCTAAATGTAAGCTAATATGTGCTTTAAAGCTATGCATTCACTCCTTTATGACTCACTGCATATGTTGTGTTAGAAATGCAGTCCCTTCTGTGTAGCGTAGACAGAAAATATAGTGATGTTTCACATGTGCCTTGAAGGCAACTCATTTGATATACAGTGTTTTTGTGTTTAGTAATTGATCTATGAAATCAATATTAGCCACAGACCAAAATAAAAAGATATGTATAACCTGTAGGTATGGATCCGTTAATATAATACATCCATGGTATGGATACAAAGATTGTATACATGCTAATGACTGCTATATTGACTGATATATTCTATTAAAGAAATCATTCAGAATCTGTTTGGACTTCATTAACATGCATTATTGTCAAGGAACTTTCCTACTCAAACACTGAAATGATCACGTCAACAGCAGACATCACAGTTTGAAAATGCTTTTCAGTGCCATGTTCGTGAGGATCAATACAATTACTGTTGCATAAGCCCTATAGCAACAGGAATTCCACAGCGATGACTGAGCTGTTGCAATAAAATGCAACAACAACAAAAAAACCCACATTTTTCCATGGAGGATTTGGACAAGTAAGATGTCTTTTCTATTCCACAATGTGAAATGACTCATTTGAAGCCTTCAGCTCATAATCAAGTAGTTACAACCTACGAATAAGGGAAAACAAAGTTCAAGAAGAATCATTGTGCTGATGTCAAATTACCCTTGATTGGTTGGAACAGAAAACTATGCCTTTTTTTTTTTTTTTTTTTTACAGAAGGCAACAACAGACTGAAGGTCTCTGAGTTACTGAAGAGCTCTCAGCAATTAAATGAATTGCACATTTTTTCACATTTTCACTTGGAGTGGAACAAATTTGCAAGCTGTCATGAATCCTAGACACAGGTGCCAGAGGAGCCTATGTAGGAATGAACATGATGGGGCACCTATATTTCACAAGTAATGAATCATATTTGGACTTTTATATTCTGAATTGAGTAAATGTACAGTACAGGTATATAAATAATGCTGATGCTGAAAGGTCCACTGGATTTTTTCTCCATGCAGCTGTCCATCCTGAAGGTCTAAAGCCTTATTGCCATAAATCCAATTCTTTTATCACCTTATTTCCTTGGTCATTACTTAAATAAATAATTTGCGAGGAATTCTTGTGGTACATGATCAGCATTCAATCAGTTTGTGCAATGAAGTTTGACTACGCAATCCATCATCCTACATCGTTTATTGATGCTTATAAAAAATGTATCTATGACACAAGAGCTTAACTGCACCTCAAATTTTCCAATAGTAAGAAAGGTAAAAAAAAAAAAAAAAAAAACATCTCAAAAGTGGATGCTAGGTTAACTTCATTATTACCTTTGTAACTGACAATCTTGCACTTTCAGTTCTTTCTGGTTCTTATTCTTCTTCCAGAAAAATTAATAATAATGAAGAGCTGATCGCAGAGTGGCAGAGGTGGTGCCTTTTAATAGCCCACTACTTTTATGAAAATCGCATTTAATCATCCTCGGCTGTTATAAAAGTGAAATGATTATTGGAAGAGGTAATTGGCTTTTCAACAGCAATGTGAAAAGGCCAACAGCTTGCATCATGTTAAACAGGATGCTTCTCTTCTCCTGCAGAAAGTATCCGAAGTGCTCGTAGCCTTTTTCTCTGTGATTAAAAAAAAAATCTTCAGCAGGTGTTTAGCCCTGCAGAAGAGGTCACAGTGTGCCCTTTCTTACATAGGCATTCAATCCAAGCCTGTCTATCAAAACAGAAGGTCCAACAGGACAATAAAAAGCCTCTTGGGAAATATGCCAAATCTCAAAGTTGGCTCCTATATGAGATTTAGCTCTTTCTCCTAGATGCAGCACATATGTTCCTTGGGGCAGGATGAACGGCTCTGCCTGGGAGAACAGGGAGAAGAGGAGGAGGGAGGGAAAGATGAGAGTCTCCATCTGTCTGTGGATCTGGTGGGGGGGCTCACAGACCGTTACAACTACCCCCCCCCCTCCTTTAGAAGAGAGGGGAATCTTGATCAGATATCACTGAACACAGACTGTCTCAGTTTCTCAGCCTTGTGCTCCACGGCTGCCATGTTACAGCATATTACAAGTCACAGTGTTTGCCAACCACGGGATGGACAACAACGCTGCATATGGCCACAGAGAATGCATATGGCTGAACCGTATTTGTGCCTCTTACTGTTTCAGAGCGCTGGCCTCAACATGGCAGCTTCAGCCAGACGATACAAATTCACAGAGCATTTTTTTTAAATTCTTTTCTTTATATTTGTGCACCTTTAAAATAAAAAGAGTGTGATAGGGCGGTATGTGTGGGGTTTAGAGACAGACACTGTCTGTTGAGCACTATAAACCTTATCTCCATGCCATGTCTCTTCATGGTGCCCCTGCCGCTCTCTCAGGTCCCCCTTCACACCTGAGATTGATGAGAGATGACAGACAGGGATGTCTGGAGTGGACGAGAGTGAAGAAGGAGGGTAAGACTGAAGTAGGGGAGAAAAAAAAAATCACTGTTGTCAGTCGGCCAAACCAAGCAGACACATATCATCATTCTATTGGGCAAGGATCCAAATCAATATCTTGTTACTGACAATGGTAGTAGGTTTGATGTATGCTGTTGTTCTGTCCTCAGGTTGATCACACATCATCAGTCCCGAGGCCTGTGTGTGTCCACGGAAACATTAGTTGTGATTGCGTGAAGCAGTAGCTCATGGTTAAGAAAGCGTGCTGGTTCACCGACGGCAGCTCATCATCACACATTTCAATGTCTGACTCAGTTTTTGTTCCCGCTAGATGAAAGGGTCTTTTAACTATAAATCAAGGCATGCAACAACTTCCTCCGTGTGGTCAGAACAGGGCAGGTGCCTGGAGTGCACATCCTGTACAAAGACAAAGATAATGCAGCAAGGTGTGAAGGCAAGAGACAACGAGGGCTGCATTAAAAGAATGTAATCAGATAAGTGTGAGACGTACCAAGGGTAGAGGAGCACATAATAACAAGGGGAAGGTGTGAAAGCAACTGCCCATGTATACGTGGCTAAAAGTGTTGATGTCCTTACCACTCAGTGAAAAAATATAAGCTGTCCTTCCTTTTCTGTTGCCAACACCTGCACATCTTTGGCTTGTCATATGATAAAACAAAGAAGTTTTGAAAACAGCTGAATTCTTATTTATTTTAGAAACATTTTCTAGCCTTCACAAAATTAGTTGTACCCCTCAGATGTGGCGGTACGCCGTGCACTGCAGTGATAATTCAAGCAGACTGTTGTGTTCAATTTTGTATCACAGGTGCCTACAATCTTATAATCAGTCACTGGGCCTGTTTGAATAGGAGAAAGTCCCCATTGTGCTGTTTGGTCTCATTGTCTGAGGAGGATGAGAGTTGTCTGAGAAGATAAGGAAGGAAATAACAGCCCAGCATGATGAAGGTAAAGGTTACACAACCATCTCCTGGCAGCCTGCTCGTCCGGTGAACACAGCTGCTATACAATTATTAAGAAGTTCTGCAGACGTGGCCACTAAAGGAAGGTTGACCCCTGAATGGGAAAAAAGAAAGAAAAAAGCGACAAAGACACAAGATATTGCACCATTTGTCTCTGAATGAAAGTGGGCTCCATAGAAGAGGACCCAGAAAGTCCTCAGTTTTGGAGGAGAGCCATATAAAAACGTTGACTGAGTGATAAAATATATGTTAACAAGCCATTAGAGGCTCTGGAAGAATGTCCTTTTGCCAGATGAAACCAAATTAGAACTTTTTGGTTGGTCCCATCAGCTCTTTTGAAGAAAAGAACACTGTCACTACTATCAAACATGGAGGCTTGAAGGTTACTTTTCGGCACCTGGCACGTCCTGAATCTTTGCAGGGCGCAATGATTCCCGAAAATAATCAAAGCATTTTGGAGCGAAACATACTGAGCAGTGTCAGAGAGCTCCGTGTCAGCTGCAGGTCAAAGCTCCTCCAACAGGGTAATGACCCAAAACATCCATCGAGAAGCAGCCACGAATGGATGAAAAGAAAATATTAGAGTGTTTTTAAGTGACCTGCTATGAGTTCTGATCTTAATCCAGTTCAGCATCTGTGGGGAAATGAAGTGGAGACCTAGAGGTCTCATTAAGAGCTACAAAAGTCTGTTATAAAATATAGGTTAAGGGTCCCAATCATCTTCATGCCTTTTTATTTGTTTTAGACAATATGCCCTAAAAATCAACCAACGTGCCTGTTCACAAAGAAAAGTGGAATCCAATTACTTTTGCCATTCTTGAATTATTTCCTTTTTTGTGTGGAAGTGGAACACCAGCAATTTAGGCCAAGTCTATAAAAGTAATAAAAACAGGGGTCACATAAAATAATTTCTGGCTAAAAGAAGTTTTTTTTTTTTTCATGGCCTCAAGTCTGTGAAAAAGTTTTGACAGAAACCCCTATAAACATGTTATTTAATTGTACACAAACCGGGCAGTGCCCTAATGAAGTTTGTCCAAGTGGAGTTGCCGTACGTAGTTGTCAAAGATGGAGGCCCGTTGTTACGCAAATCGGGCAGAGACCGGCAGAGACGCAAATCGGGCAGAGCGGATGAAAACGTCATGGAAAACAAACGTTGGAGCGGGAGATTCACGAAACGAGAGGCGGAACGCACAAAGCCAGGGGGAGAACGATGCCGACGTCATAGGAGAACAGTGACGTGGCGTTCGGCTGATAGCCATTATGACACAGGCGGAGACTGGAGCTACACCTGCAGCTAGCTGAGAACCACACCCGCCCACCTGAGCAAGACACCGATACGCCGAGACCTGGAGCCATGCCAAGGAGCTCTGGAGGAGAGAGAAGACAGCACCAGGTAGGCTTTGTCTCGCAAGTAGGCTACAGGTACATCTCAATAAATTTGAATATCATGGAAAAGTTTAATTAGCCTATGTCAGTAAAGTTAATTCAATTCAAAAAGTGAAACAAATACATTATAGGCTAGGTAGGCCTATAGCCTAGTCCTAGATGCCCCTACACAGATTGAAGCATGTCTTTATTTATTTAATTTCTTTTAGCGACATGTGATGATTATGGCTTAGGCTAGCCTACATTTAATGAATTCTATCTCCAAAAACTTGAATGTCACAAAAGACCAATAAAAAACCAGCATTTTTAAAGGTGTACAGAAAAGAAAACTGAATTTGAGCCCACTCTGGATCATAAAATTAATGTGATAACTCATCTTTCAGATGTTGTAGGCCAAACTTTGTGCAAAATTCTATTTTTGAGTAAATCCGGGATGAAAGTGTGTATTTTTTTTTCCGCATTGGATAATGCAGGCACACGGATTATACGTCAGCCTGTACACGATTCACCAGCCACTGATATTGGATCCGTCATCCGTCATTCAAACGTCTGAGACACGCACACACACATGGAGCTCGGTCTCGCCCCAGGCTTTGAATATCCCGCCTGCTCGATAACGACCAATCAAATTCGTTTTCCTTACTCGGGTAAACTCGTGTTGCAGCTCGTGACAACTCGGCGCGACAAACAGGACAAACGGCCATTTCTGTACACCTTTAAGCCATGCAAGTCTAAGTAGGGCCGGTACAGTGAAACTGCGAATGGCTCATTAATATGAAAATGTTGGCTTTCTGAAAAGTATGTCCATTTGTGTGCACACTATAACTTGGTTGAGGCTTTTTGACTTGAACTACTGAAATAGACTTTTCCATGATTCTAATTTATTGAGATGCACCTGTATTATGGGCTCGCTGGCCTTAGCTATGTCAGATATATTGTGTTATCTCCAAGGAGTCGTTTGAGAAGTGGTTGACATTGGTTAGTTGTAGAAAACATTTATCCACTCCTATTATTGTGGTAATCCTGTATGATTCAGGCTATATAATGTTATTTGTTATAGATCTGTATCAGAGTAAATCCATCACTGTGTCCTTGTGCGTGTTTTGGTGAAGAGGTGGCAGTATTTGTGAATGCCTCTCTGTTAGGCTACACACTGCGTTAATACGTTGATATTGTCGCTGCTGGCCTAAGAAAGAATTGCTTCAAATCATGTGGTGTAAATCCTGTATGATGGATTGTATCTACAGGTGTTGATATCGTCCCTCAGGTTGTGATCATAGGCTGTGGCCTGTCAGTGTAAATCACGTGTTCCCAACAGCTAGAGAGAGAACCCATAATTCAAAACATGGATAGTGCTTGTGTGTGGGTGTGTGTGGAGGGTCTGCATTTTTATTTATTTATTTATTTTTTATCTAGACCTGACTGTTTACATGTGATGTGATATGACAGCTCTGGACTGGTAGAACAGATGAATACAGCAATGTTTTCCTTAATGGCCATCTATCTACAGTATGGCATATGTTCAATGGAAATGTCTACCACTATCGCTGTCAGTGCAGTTTTAGTATTTCAACTGAAAAGTAGCTTATGGGTTTATTTGACAGCGGCTTGAACTCAAAAATAGATTCCTACACAGTGTAATTTATGTTATTCTGTTCTATAGGCAATAAGTCCTTATGTTAAGGTCACGCAAGATGACATTTTTCCTCACATACAAACGCAGCTTCACACACTCACACAACCGTTTTCTTACTTATTTCTCTGTCTCTTAACTTCTCTCTCTGTCTCGGCTGGTGTGAGGGATCAAAAATTGCCCTACCCACACATTTATCCTCCAGCGATCAGTAAGGTAGTAATGGAAATCTTGCTGTCCGTGCATGAATGTGAATGCGCTTATGTGAAAGTCAGTCTGTGTGACCCTTTGGCTGGGACGGGATGAAAATAACACTGCTAGCCACTGTATAAAGCGTATACAGCCCTCAGCTCAAAACAGATAAGTTCTAGTCTGTACACTATGTTCTGCTCTCTGCCATTTCCAAAATTATTTTATGTTGAAAAGTTAATAGAATAATAATTGAGTTAGGCTTACATTTTTAAACATACAGTGCGAGCGAAAGGAGGGATGAAATGAAGGACAGACGGAAGGTATTAGAGTGGATACTTGATGACTCAGGAAATAATAGGCATGTCATCTCCTTCCTTTCGAATCACACATTTCATCCGAGCCGTGTCTTGGACGTGATCCCCCAGCCCTGACTGTGACAGAACTCATAAACCTCAGGCGTCTCTGTACTTTCAATTTGGACAGTGTTGCTCGGAATAAGACAGTGTGCAGCTGTAGTGTCAGGCGCTGAGAGCTGAGAACATGAGCATCAAGAAGAGCACACTGTTATTAATAACTCCTATGCACAAGCATGGTGGTGTTATTGAGCTGGGCCACACACACACACACACACACACACACACACACACACACACACACTGAATGATACTTGCCTCTAAACAGATGAGAGGAGGGAGACAATGATTGTAGCCTATTACCACCGAACCTTTTCACTGTGAATGACCCAGAGTGGAGCTTCAGCGTGTCAGTAAGTCCTCTCAAATGGGGCATTACTTTGTGTGTTGAGGGATTGCATTAGTAAATCCTGGAGATTTCTATCTAATGAATACACATGCATTGCTGATAGAATATAGTGAGGTATTTGCTCTGGCAGTATTGACTGAATAGTTTATTAAATCTCTGTGTATTGTAATCACACACACACACACACACACACACACACACACACACACACACACACACACACACACGCGCGTGCTCACATGTTTGTGGGTATCAGTGTCACACTGAAATAAATTTTCTCTTCCAGTATGTGCTTCCATCTACTGTATGGATCACCTATAACATTTGGTGTGGGTGGAGAACACGCACCCACACGCTGCTGTGCAACTCGTCTGGAGACTTGAGTCTATGGAAACCGAATCCTTATGTTGCAAAATATAACCCTAACAATCTAAGATAAAACCAAACGTACAGCTTTTTATTGTGTTTTTAACTGTTTTTGACTTTACTTTAGACCAAAGGTGATTTGTTTGAATATTGAAGACTTAGACAAAATGTAGAGTTGATGCCTAGAAATGAATATTACTTCATATTTTTCCAGTTTAAAGGAAAATGAAGATGCTTCTTGGTTCGTGTGAAGTGATGTTGGTGTTGGGCTGACAGCCAGAACACACAGACACACAGGACTCTTCCTAACCGATAGCTCAAAACAGAATTATAACTAAATTACTTTATAATACTGTAGCATATATCAAAATGCGCACCCCTGTGCAATATCAGCAGGATGCTAAAAGATACAAATTTATACCATCTTGCACTCATAAATTATTTAAAGGTTTAAGTTTAGGGTGTGTGATCATCACATGTATAATTAAAAAGAAACGGGGTAGGTAGACGACATCGGATACACAGGACTTGAAGTGCAACAAAAGTCAGTTTACCTGTGATTTCCATTTGAACCTAATCCCACGAACAAGGTTATAAAATGCCTTTGAACACCACAACCTCTTTGGATTTGATGTGAAATGATTCCACATGGAAGAAAATGCCTGAACAAATAAGGACCCAGATTGTCTGACTTGGTAGAGACGGGAGAGGGAACATAAACACAGCTGCAGCAGTGGTTAGAAGGTATAAGAGCAGACATGCTAGTGATAGCAGAAGGCTCAGTAGCCGTGCTGGAATAATGATGCCACGCAACCTTGCACTGAAAAACAGGCAGCTAAGTGCCTCTGGCTTGGCACAAGTATTATCTGTTGAGGTTGATGTTTCAGTGACTGATCAGGCAGCGCGAAGGACAATGTATGACGTCAACTTCTGCGAACGCCAAGAAGGAAACCATTACTCAAGAAACTGCAAGATTAGACTTTGGCAAAGAACATGAAAAGATGCCTGATGAAATTGGCAGCACATTGTTTACTGAGATGGAACCAAAAAATATTTTTTTGTTGGATCAGATGGGGTTTTCTAACATGACAATGATCCATCCCAAAACACACAACAAAAAACGCACAAGAGGTCAAAAACAATAACCTGACCAACCGTTCCCAAAATTCAGTCCAATAGAGGAATAAAGGAAGAGGAAAAAAAGTGGACATACAATATCTCTTAAGAAATTGAATCATTAGAAGAATTAAGTCTGACAAATGAGGTCTGTTCTGCTTTTTGTTGCAGTTTGACCTTTGATTGTAGTTTAATTAGTTGAACATTTCTGTTTTCCAAATTAATTGGTTTCATTCTTCTTGGGAATTGGCAAAAAACAAGTACAACTCTGTTAAATGCACCAGAACTGCAGTTCTTAAATTTTAGTGGTACTTTCAGTTTTTTTTTGTATGCTGTATATTAAGATTATTTTATTATGGTATTTACATATGCTTTATAGGATTTGTTAACCTAATCCACAATAAATGGTAAATTTCAGGAAGCCAGTTTTAGAATTCCCACATTAAAGGAGGTCATACTGCCTGCTCCTTTAATTTGCAATGACTTCCATCTCATTGACATAACCATAAAAAACATTAATCAGGCTTCAGTAGACCACTTTGAAACTTGGCAGGTATCATCATTAAAAACATCTCCTCATTATGGTGATAAAATTTTCTTAATTACATCACTTTTCTCTCACATGGACCGTTATATACAGTACTCTATCCTCAGTGTGTGTGGAGCTGCAATGCAGTATAGACGCCCTGCCTTCTTATTCTATTGCAATTAATTATTAGTGGATCTGGGTCCTTTGGGCGAACAACACTATCAATACTGCATCTACTTGCTGCGATCAATGAACAAGTTATTTAGGGAATTGGCCACCCCCTCCTCATACAGCAACTCTTTCCTGCGCACACACACTAATGTTTTAGTTTCCCCTCATCACAGCCTCCTGACTTGTAAAACACACACTGCCGCACCACTTTCTATTCTTACTCTTCATAGCTCATGGCCTGAGTAGTGTGTACAGATGCCCCCCCACCACCACCCCTCCACCATCTCCCTTGCAATGAGCAGTCCATTAGCAAATGCCAATAAGCCCTCTGTAGCGTGACAGCATGTTCTCAAACAAATTAGACCCCTAAAGACAACAGGAATATTATTATTTTCAATTCTCCATCATGTGTTCATTAATCTTCATTTAGATTTGATGAGTGTGGCAATCAAATGAAATTATATCCCTGTTTCGGCCTCTTGTGGATACCCCCTCACATGCACCCCTATCTAACGCATTCCCCGCAAGCTATTGGTATGCAACAAAATTTCCAAACGACTTTAGATTAATTTTGTCTGATTAGCAGCTAAATATATCACCAACCTCTTTCAAAGTCATTAACAGCGACAACAGCGGCGGCGGAAGCAAACACATCACCGAGCAAAGTGCACTATCACGCACAAGCAGAATCAAGACCTTTAAATATTGAAAGATAAACATCATACAGCAGCCTTTGTTTGATTATGCAAACATGCCAAATCTGTCGTGCTCGCGCTGAGATCTGAGATTGTGCCTGGTAATTAGAAGGTGTGTGCTCAGGGCCGGGCTCCATTGCTTTAAATCACTGTAATTGCCCCTGATCTCCTCTTAAAACATCACTATTCATTCCCCCATAATTACCGGCACATCTGCGGGAGCACACACGTGCCTCGGTGCTCTCTGACATCACTGCTCAGTCTGCCTGGCCGGTGTGCTGCTGCCGCTGCTGTCTGTTGGTGAGGCCTGTCTGGTGGCAGCTCAATGTGTGACTGTAAAAGAGACCGAAGCATTTTATTATGACATTATAACTTTGTTTTATAAAACTCTTAAATTACACTCTTTCCCAGCCTCCCTATGTTTTTTCCACATTACTGATCAGCAGTGTCAGTACCTTTTCAAGAGACCCAGCCAGGCATCCTGCTGCCTTGTGTCTGCAGGCACATTTCAAAGAACTACTTTTTTTTTTTTTTTTTTTTTTACATAAAATGTGACCAAACGTGCAGAGAAGGCAATAGCAGCACTTCTGTTTTAGTCCAAGTCGGCATACTTGTGCCTTCTTATGCAGGTATTAAGTGATTAAAGCAGAAGTAAGCGATCCTGCTGCGTTCCAGGCAGGCTTTTGAAACCGTAAATTACAGCTTCAAGTCACAACTTACGACTTTGTAGCGTTCCAGGCAACCCACTCGTGTTTTTCCGACCTGTTTTACCGGTGAAAGTCACTATAACGGCCACTCGTAACTTGAAAAACTTAAAAAACACGAGTTACGGGTTGCCTTGAACGCACCATAACAGTCCTCATCCCTACGTCACCACATTCAGGCGCATCCCTTGGCTGCACACACAGCCCTTCATGCCGTTCTCTCTCCTCATTGGATAAAACTTGTAGGATACAAGGAAAGTTTTCTCCTCGGCTCAGAGCAGAGCAGAGGGACTGAGAGACCCGTGTTTCGGTCCAAACACTCTATGTAAGTGATTGCTGTCGGAAGATATAACTATTTAACACTAGAAGTGCCAGAATTCCAAACCTACTAGAACGGCCATAAGCGGTCAAAATGACCGTTTGATTCAAAACCTTGTCATCTCTCACAAAAAATACTAAGTTGAAAAGTTAATTAATTTATTGTGTTGTGATATCTTTTTTAAACAACATAACACCAACACATATATTTCAAAAAGGTAATAACTTAAACTAATTCACATTACAACAAAGAACAAACTCTGTCGCCTGGAACAAACTGACAACGATATGATCAGAAACTCTTTCAAGTGCGGACTGTCTGTGAAGACTGACGGGAGTGACGCAGCTTCATCCTCTGCTTCAGTGAGGGACAGCCTTGCACTGTCGGACCTGGTCTCTGCTCCGTGCTCCGTGTCCGTAACCCGGACACGTGTCCGTAACCCGGTCGGGACCGGACGGACTGGAGCACACAACGTGAAAATGCTCTGAAATGAAGCGCTATAGCGTGCGCAACGGAGACAGAGCCAGGTCCGACCATAGACATGGGTCCGACAGCACAGTGAGGAGAGCATGTGATATGAGGAAGATGAAGATGAGCCAGAAATATCGACCAGTCGACTTTACAGCCCTATACAGGACAGAATCTGTCAGTGGGACATTATGCAGCTCAGCTGGTGATCAGGACAGGACAGCGGAGCTCACCTGGTGCGTCATGCAGCCGTCATATTTCTCTTCTCTTTATTTGCAGCCATTGTCTGAAGTCACTCCAATGTTGATAAATACAATCACTCGAGACCGGCACTTGACATAAACAATGGTAGGCTAGTTGCCGAGCAACCAAAATTGTAACATTAATCGCGGGGAAATCCGTGCGGTCAGAATGACCGCGTATGGCCGAAATAGGTAAAAGTGACCATATTTTCTTTGCCTTTTGTGTGATTTATTTAAAAAACATTTTGAATTAAAATACAGACACTTTTAGGAAAAGTCAGGTACCAGCAGGATTGTATGTTTTTTTTCAACAAAGTTATTGCACATATAAATATCAAAACGGTCAAAATGACCGCCATGGCCGTTCTAGTGTTAAGACTTATATTAACACATCGCTTACTTCTGCTTTAACTGATTGAAACGTGATTATTGTGCAAAATAAGAAGTTGACAAAAGTCATCACAGTTAGGGAGGTGGATGTCGGTACCAGATTTCAGGGCAATCCATCTGATCCGGTCTATCCATCCGTCAGCTATAGTACTTTTCCCTTAGTATTTTTGGGGGCTTTTAATGCCTTTTTATTGATAGCAGAGTCGAGAGAGAGACGGGAAATGGGGAGGCAGAGAGGGGGAATGACACGCAGGAAAGGGCCGCGGGATTTGAACCGGGGCCGCCTGCAGTGAGGACTAGAGCCTCAACGTGGGGCAGCAGCTCTACCAAGTGAGCTAAACGCCGCCCCACTTTCCCTTAGTTTTGAGGGTCATGAGCAGGCTGGAACCTGGACAGATACAATACAATACAATAAAACGTTACTGTTCACCGTCGTGGAAAATGAGAAAAAAAGAGAAATACATATTTCATTAAAAACACAGTTAGATACTCTCTTAAAAAAAAGAAACAGTTAGAACACAATTTAACTAAATAAATAAATAGAGGGAGAAAAAAGTTGAGAGCAGTTCATTGCTAGTGCCAGTTAGGATGAATTGAGAAGGTGGGTAGCGTTTGGAATGAACGATTTTCTGAAAGCTCCCTTAGCCAGTGGGACTCCAGGACAGATCACTTATCACAGGGTCTAAATATAGAGACAAATAACCGTTCACACCTACTCACAATTAAGAGTTGCCAATTAACCCTGCAGCTTTAGGAGGAAAGCCACAAGCTCCATACAGAAATGGCAGCGCAGGTTTTGAACACAGAACCTTCTTCCTGTGAGATCACAGTGTTAAACACTGCACCACTAAGCCGTCCTTCATCCCTTAATAGTTGGTGAGATATTTCCGTCTGAACCAAAGCTGTTGACAAAATGAACATTCTAAAAATGCAAAAGAAAAAAAAAATAGATCGATGGTAAACACTGAATATAAAGTCTGTATTTAGATTTTTTTTATATATCACATAAGCCAGATGCAGACAGTAGTAAATTGGCTGTTACTTTAAATAACTGTAATCACCTTTGAGGCTGGCCTGCCGCCATGCTATTGATTTAAATAGTGAGAAAGTGCAGAGCATTATGCGGGACAGCTGTCTTTTTATAATGGTCTCACCTTGACACTTGGCTGGACATTTGCATTCATTCTGCTGAGTCATTGTTGACAAACTCGGGCACTTTAGAGAGAGAGACAATGATGAGGAAACTTGGAGGTAGCGCCTACGTGGTCCTAGGGCAGCAGAAATCACGTGTGACCCAATTCTTAGCTGTCCTAGATATAAACACTTGGCTTCCAGTAGATTACTGTCCTCCTCAGCTCATGATCAAAGACGGCTAGAAACAAACGACTGCAGTGCAAGAGATGGAGAGACACTGAGGGAGGAATGTCGAATGAGGAAGAGGATGTGTTAAGAAGTAAGGATTTAGAGAAAGAAAGAGAGACGCACAAGCAGGATGACGGAGACGTACGTGTGCAGGCGGAGAAAACTTGATATAAGCGGACCTTTATATGTGATGTCATCTGTTAGAGATTTATTTCATGTGTGTCCTCCCTCCTAGTTTCTATTTCTATCTTGTCGACATCAATAATTCTGGATACTCTCTGTCTCTCAAACAGAGCATAAATTGAGACTGCAGTAATAACACCTTTTTTCTCCAGACAGAGCTGGGAACACTGTCATCTAAAACTTCCAGTCTTCTTGTCTTGTGCCTTTAATTTCTTACCTTTGTTGTTGATTCAGTAGAAACCTAATTATTGAAATCATATTCAGATTTATTTAAAAAATCAGCAATGCAAAAACAATGCTTTCATGAAGCCTGTGGTTTGTTTGCACATAGAATGGCACAACAATGCCCCGTGCCAGCAGTATTTACAGTAAATGATTAATCGATAATTAATTACAGTTAATGAGTTTTGTAATTTGGTAGATGAAAAAGATTCAGCATATGATTTCTGGGTAAATGACTTAATTCGCAGCCTGCCTCATTATGATTAATCTAAATGAGCTAGGCTAGTGGACAAAAACCGTATAATTATTCTCCAGCGATAACATGTCCATATTCTGTTTATCAAAAGTCTTGTCTTTCACTGGACACACATCACTCATGTGGACAAACATGTGAACTGGTTGAAGTAGCAGCTAAAGTGCACAATAAATTCTTTGTTAAATATTTTAGATTCATTTTATGTTATAGGTTAATTTCAATGGGATAAAATGGCAAATTTCTTTGAATCAAAAACTGTAATCTCTCTTACAAAAGTGTTTCAACCCTTAGGTCAGTTCAGTGCCAAAGCCCCTTTGGCAGCAATTACTGCTTTGAGTCTTACACCTCTACAAGCTATGCACACCTGTGTTTCATTTGTTGCAGATCCTCTGGAGCCCTGTCAGACTGGGAAGAACTGACAGGTTCAGGTCTCTCCACTGTTGTTCTGCGGGGTTTAAATCTTTGACTGGGCCAGTCAGGGGCTTGTCCTGAAGCTACTCCATTGTTGTCTGGATGTATGCTTCAGGTCATGTTGTGCAGAAAGGTGAACCATCACCCTGCGGTGTAGGTGCACTGTGGAGCAGGTTTTCTTCAAAAGGCCTCAGTTTCTGACCAGGCTCCTTGCCCCTGCTGTTAAAAAGCCCCACCATGTTTCACATCCTAATGTTCCCCGAAATCAGTTCACGCGGTAGCCTTTATAGCTGATCCACCATAAAGGCCTGCTTGTTTGGCGGCAGCTGAGATGGTCGTCTTTCTTGGGAGGTTCTCTCATTTCTGTTAGTGACCAGTGGTTTCTAAGGTCGTTTTTTTTTCAGAGCCAAGGTTTGTTTTTTTGCTTCGTTGTATACATTTTATGTGGTTGGTTTGGGTTTCACACTGCATTAATATGAGCGCACCAAAGAACTTTTTATGACGTCCTGATGTCCATTGATTGGCTTGTAAACAGGTGTAGTTGTGTCACCAAAGCTCTCCTCAAATTAGCTAGTTAGCAAAGTAGCGATCCAGGAAAATGAATTTCACAATATTAGCTGGAAAACAAAATTTAGGAAGAGCCCTGGTTGTTCCACATTTCTTCCATTTCACAATTACTGAGATGACTGTGCTCCTGGAAAGACTCAGTGTTTTAGTAATGGTTTCATACACCTGCCCTGATCTATGCCTCACTATAATTTTATCATAGAGGTCTACAGAGAGTCCTCTAGCCTTCAGGACTTGGTTTCTACCTTGACATGCACTGTGAATTGTGCGACCTTATACACAGGTGGTTGCTCCTCTAACTTAACTCCAATCAATGCAGTTTGCCACAGGTGGATTTCATTTCAAGAGTGGGCGGCAGCAATAAGGTGAAAACTCTCTCCAGCAGTCTTTATCTCATCTTCTTTTATCAATACAGCAAAGTTTCATATCAACCACTCCACACATGCACACACACATTTAAAAACATACTATACAAATTAAACACAACAACACCCCTCCAATATCAGCGTACTATTAGTCCTGGCGCGAGATGGGACTGCCTGGACAACAATGCACCGGAGGGGCCTATTTGCCCATTTATTATGTATCCAACCCTCTGTCACAACCTGTGGGGCTGCAGGGTTAACCAGCACCGACATGCAGTGGAGCATTCATGTCCTGTCCTTGTCTCTCGCTTTCCCAAGCTCCATCACTCAGGCTCGTGCAGAGGCAATATTAATCATCATAACCTCCCTCCATGCAGAAACTGCAGTAATGAAAACAAAACACACTTCGATGCTCATTCACTAAAGCAAAATCTATCAATAGCTGTAGCTTATTTATTTACACTATAATCGCCACCGTGTCCTGTGGGCTTTGCTGCGAAAACCAAATCTTCTCTTTTGGCGTCCCTTCAGTTTACAGAGGGGGCTTTAATACACTCATGTTGAACTGTTTATATTGAAGTACAGTTTTAAGGTACTTGTACTTACCTTGAGTTGAGTATTATTACTGCTTTTTAACTCCACTACATCTAATGAGAAACATTATTCTCTCTGCTCAGTTATTTTATTGTTTTCAATTCAGTAGTAGATTCTTTGAAAATTGATTATCTGATGTCAGGGATGAGAAATTAGTTTTAATCTCAGGCCAGTTTTCTTTTTTGTCATTGTTTATCACTGAGGCAAATGTTGTTTCATTTTTCACTTTGTTTTTTTTACTTTAATTCATTTAGTTGATCCATTAAACTAGTTATTTTATGATTGTGTCTGAGGGCAGATATAATTTTCGGCTTTAGCATTTGAGGGCTGACAGCAGCACTTGTTTGGTTGGCAAAAAAAATGACTCATATGAGGATGTATTTTCTGGAAGAGTAGGCTGCTGGGAATTACATGAGTTTTGTATTTACATTTCTGTCGACAGCAGATCTGAGAAAAAGGCATGTGAGAGTGTCAGGGGAACAAATATTTTTGCTGGCGGGCCAGATTTGGCCGATGGGCTGCTACTTGCCTACCACAGTGTTATGTGATCCTTTGTCTTATGTGATATGAAAGCGAACATCTGTGGGATGATGCTTTCTAACATTTTACACATGAAGCATTAAAGAAAACAAATGATCAGCAGAATGATCAATTATGCAAATATTCAGTCATATAAATAATCATAAAATACTTATAATATAGCCTAATGCAGGCAAAACATGATACATTTAAGGAACATGATGAGTTGTTATAGATGACACAAGAGAATATTTAAAGTGGCTAAATTGGCACAGCCTCCATTAGCTAATCTTTACATAGTAACATATTCACATAGGCCTGTCACAATTATTACATAATTGCCTGATCGCAATTATCAACGGCAATTCATTGTCAACTAAAATTTCACGATTGTTACGGTCCTATATTAACAACGGTGGATAATATGATAATAATCGAACACTGTAAGGGCCTTTCCTCTCCATAACGTATATTTTTGTACTTTTGAATATAAATATGTTTTTATAATGCTATCTTATTACTACTTTTATACATGCACAGAACCTGAACTTCTCCCTTAGTTGTCATGTATCAAAAGTGCAGTCATACCTGCAGCAGGAACAGCAACTCATCATCACAGCCCATAATAACAGCAAGCTAACAGTGTCTGTCCTCCTAAGGTGTTGTCCTTTGTTTTCTTGTGCCTAGGGCTGTCACAATCATTACATTTTAATTGATGATTTATTGCTTTAAAAATAATTGCAATTAACAATTTAATTGTCTTTTTTTCCTGATTGTTTTATGCCTAACCAGTTTAATATTACACATACACCTTATGAAGAAGAAGAAGAAGAGCCATTTATTGGTATTAAACATTGAAACATCTGTTTGACTTTGCAACTAAATCAATGATGCTTTTATCAATAGATGCTCATCGAAATGCGGTCATTGAATATTAGAAATGAAGCACCTAGAGATAAACAGTTTGTGGCGCTCCACTGTGTCATTAAACCAGAGCAGAAGAAGAATGGGGCGCGACATGATGATGTCATTAAAAAAGGACCATTCAAACCTCAACAGGTGGAAAATGGCGATGAAATAGTGATTGGAAATGTGACTTTTCTGTTAGTTTCATCCAGCTGTTTTTTTTTTATGAATGGAACCGATTTTAACAATTTTGATAAATAATTGCATCAGCTCAAATGATTGCAATCAGACGATTAGGTAATAATTTTGACAGGCCTGTGCCCTTTACCGTGGTTTGGGGTCAAAGGGTCAGATTCAGCCCCTCTGTAGCTGCGGTGGCTTTCTGGCACACAAGACACATACTATAACCTCAATCTTCGATCCAAAGACCAGACATGATGCAACATTCTGTAGATAACATTTTTAAGAGATGCAACATAATCGTCCAACGTAGATTTACAAGTCTATTTCTCAGCTCAAAGGCTGAATTTCCCACGTCAATTTCCAAGTTTTCCAAAGGTGATTTAACAGTCTTTTTTGCACAAAGGAACATTTCTATAGTTGCGTCTGCCATAGAAGAATAGAACAAATCAGATTGTGCGAGTTCCCTGATGAAACAGAAGAGTATTTCTGCTTGGTGTCATCATACTCATTATGAGAACACCCATTTATAGATCTGAGAAGGTGCTCACACATCCTTAGAATAGCCATGAGGTCAAATTGAGAAGAGCTTTGCTTTAAACAGACTGAAGTGTGCCAGGCACAAGTCTGAAATCTGTGGCACTTTAAACAGTGTGTTTTATCGGCCTCGTATTGCACTGACATTTGTGCTTTAAATGACAAATCCCTTTAATTTGCCACCCTACTGTACACAGACACACTATACTTACTTTGCTCAAAGTATCTGTAAGGTACTTTGCTTTATATCTCCCAGGACCACTAAGAAATCCTGCCTCATACTGCATTAGACAAACAATAAGGTGTATTATTGCACAGCTGAAAAGATTACACAATTAATCTACTGGTTGATACTGGAGAAACTTTATTAGCAGCAGTTTAGAGAATCAATTTATCATTTAAATATGTTAATTCATGTTTGGTACAACCTTTTAAAATACTGAAAATAATCTGTAGTGGCAACCCTACAGTTTATTAGTGATTATTCTAAGCCGGTACATGAAATACATTTGTATTCATGAGGTGAAAATCACTCTGTTGTGGAACTGCTAGAAAGTCGCCAACATGAGAAAATGCTCCTTGATGAAAAGTATTAGAAGCTTTTGTTATCTTTAAAATGTGTTGTGTTTCTTGAGCTTCTCCTGTATCTATGAGTTCAGGAGCTCATTTGTCTCTCCTGCCATTAGGTCTTATAACCCATCAACCAAAGGCAGTGTGGTTCACTAACCTGGACTATTACTATTATTATTATCTGAATTTGCCTTAGGGGATAAATAAAGTATCTTTCTACGGTATCTGTCTGTCCATACATCCATACATCTATAGGCTTGGAGTAAAAAGTAATACTCACTATGTCTATCAGATATATGTAGTGGAATAAAAAGTACAATATTTCCTCCTGAAATAATTTTGCACCGGCCTGTGTAAAGGACTGAACTGTTTATATTGCATCTTATCACTCGGTGAGGCGGCACATAGCAACAAAATGTAGGTGTTCAACTCTGGGCAGCTGCATTATAGTCTCCAGACTCTGTGCCGAGTTTCATGGGTGAGTTTAATTCAGATGAGTGATAAAATATTGATTGCTGCTGAGTGAATATATAAAACAACAGCTTTGTAACCACAAATGCAACTTAATAGTAAAGCCAAGCATGAAAAAGATTGCCTGGTGAAACAAACAATTCCCTCTGGCTCCCGGAGTGTCTGGATATCTGCCATGAGAATAATAAGACACCACACATTCAAGCACTGTCGAGCACCAGTGTAACAATACATGTTTGAAATAACTATCAGAGGGACCATTCACACAACCTTTGGTTAATCACCCATCTGCCTTCTTCTGTTCCCCGCGTCCTTTTCTCTCTTACCTCGCGCTCAATACACCTCCACATAGTCCAGGAATCTCATTCATCATTGTCCGTCCGGAGTGGATATTAGTAACCCCACCACAGTGTGTGCAGGAGTGTATTATCTTCCCACCGCTTGTCTTCTTACTTCATCAGAGAGTTGCCCATATAATGGAGTAATTTCCAGAAAGGCTGAGCAGCTGATTAGAGCTTTGTTGTTGGTCTGGCCGTGTTTGCTCAAGAGTCATTGTGTTGATTCACACTGACCTTTCTGCTGTTGTTTCTCTATGGCTATTGAGATCGGTGGCCGACTGTATGTGAGAATTGTCTTGTTCACTCATTAAAGTCGGGGGCTGCCTGCTACACATACAAAATACTGTGCAGTCATACCAGAGGTGGAAAATAACAAGAGGTTGAACCATCTCATCCTTAACTGTTTCATATCTCACAAAATAAGCAACAGTTTGATCTATGGTCATTCAGCAGAACTTCATTTTTTCTTCTTTTCTCTGACATTAATCATGTCACAACGCCTTTATTATTATTACTTTCAATTATTATTTCATCAGCATTTTAGATGTTTCCGGCATAGGTTGTGAACTGCTAAATAAATCAAACCACATAAACTAGTTGCATCAAAGTACCCCTTGAGCAATACAACAACTATTACTACTAATAATATTGGAGTAATAAAGGTTTCATTTTTCTATATTTGAAAGAGGAACTATGCAAGATTTGCACCTTAATCGCCTTTCACCTAGCGTCTCTTGACCAAAAATCAACCTAGGACTGCTTTACGGCACTATGACACAAACGTGCCCGGTAATCTGTAATCTCTAGTTAACGTTTCCCACCTCAGTAGACATCGCTCCACAGGTTGTTTTCCTGCTGGCTTTCTTAAAAAAAAAACAAATGTACATGGCTGGGGGGGAGTGAGGAGGGTTACTGGTTAGTTTTTAAGACAGTGAAAATATGCACTATGAAACTATGAAACTGTAGCAGGAGCTCTATAAGCGACCAAAACAAAGAGAAAGTGATCGGACTTGCATAGTTCCCCTTTAAGTAAAAGTTGAGTACACTGCCTTAAGCAAACAATCAGTTTCATTTTAAGGTTAAACATAGCAAAAGATTCAGAGGCATTAAAAAAAAGACATCTTTTGCATGTTCTCAGCGCGGGCTGAAAAGAGGAAAGTTCTGAGGTGGCTGTTCATTCTGTGGATATCATCCTGGTGACGGCTTATGTTAAAGAGCGCAGGTGTTAAAGGGCTTATTGAGCATATGGCAACTCTCAGAAGACTTCCTTTGAAATCCCTTCCCTCCGTTTTTCCCTTCAAACCCACAGAAATCTCACCTAGTTTATATTCTCAATGCAGAGCCACATGCGTCTCCCTGAGCCCTCGGTCTATGGGTGGCATTATAGACTCAGCGGGGTGATCAGTGGGGGTCAGAGCCAGCATTTAACCCTCTGTTGCCCCTGCAGCCATTTCCCTCCTGGACACCTAGTCTTCTTCCACCGGGCACTCAGAGGTGACCGGTGGTACGGTACAAAGGTTGAGATGTTTCTGAAAGAGAAGAGAGTGACAGATAGAAATCAAATCATTGAGTGGCTGAGAGCAGAGTGCCTGGATAAAAAAAGGTCTTCGCTATCTAACACTATTAAGATCAGTCAGGGACACACATGAAAGGATGCTGCTGTCTTTTCCTCCTCTCACACCAGCCCCTCTATGTCCACGGACTAACACAGATTTTCTTCACATGTGGTACTTGAGATACTATTTTAGTTACAACAACAGGGATTTCTGCTTGGAGAGATGTGGAAAAGGTTCATTGTTTGTTGAGAAACGCTTGTGCATGCATCTTGCATCATGTAAAATTCAAACTGATTGGGGAGGAAAAAAATTGTAACTGTATGTATGAGGTCCCAATCCCTTGCCAGAAAGACAGACTGAGAAAAAACAGGAGTGGAGGAGCCAAGAGGGAGGGGTTCATAGAGAATTTGGGTCATAGATTGCCAAGAGGGATCGTATTATGTGTCTGTGTGCATGCGTCTCTGAATGTGTATGTTTACGTGGGTATTTTTCTGTCTGTACGTGTTTACCGTCACGTGTTCTCGTATCAGTTACACAACAGATTTCCTGATTAAAACAAATTGTGGTTTTAATATTGTCTTTTCATGTGGAGGGCCGTTCTCTAAAGAATTTGATGGGGCAAGAAAGTTACTGTGAAGAAATGTAATATAAATCTTAATTTGTATAAAATGTACTGTTATTTTTATAGATACAAGCAGAGTGGCTGTAGCGAGGACACTGAGAGTTGGTTGATGGTCCAGCACCTTGGTCAAATCTCAAATAGTTATTGATAGATTTGCCATGAAATTTTGCATAGTCATTTGTGGTACTGATGAGACGAAACTCAGTGTTTCCCATTAATTAACGAGGCTATGGCGGCCCGCCACAGTCTCATTTGGGCCCACCATAGTCTGTCACAGAAAAAAATAAATAAAATCGGACCCTCCCGCCATAGTCTCCTAAAATCCTGTCAGAAAAACTGGAAACCTCATGTCTACATTTGGCCCTTTTCCACCAGCGCTACTTGGCTGCAGACGACTGACGACCCCGCCCACGTTGAAGAAGGACTCGGATGTAATGGAAACTGATGACCTAAGTTGAACCGAGTAGAGCTGTAACTGTGCAGTGGAAAAGGGCCAATTGAGCTTCAAACCAGTCTTTGGTTGACATTTGTGGTTTTAAGTGAAACATTTCATGAACCACTGGATGAATAGCCATGGAATTTGATTCTGTGACAGCCGCTTTCTCTGTCGGTGCTCCTCCTGCTGTCTTGTGTTTTTCCCCTTTGCAGGTTCCCTGCAGGTAGAGACCGACAGAGCCAACCAAGCTGATATCTCTCACCTGGGCAGGCTCGGCACCACTCCTCATTCTCTCTCACTCTCAAAGCATGATCATCCACCCGTTTGGTCGATCCTTTACAATCAATACTGGGACCACCACTGACTAACAAACTAGATTTACCTTTATCATAATTTCAAATGAAACATTGAGTTTTCCCTCCTTGTGTCCAAGCTTACTGGAGGGAACATTCATGTTTCCATCTGGTTGACTTACGATCCCTGAACTTTTAATATAGGGCCAATTTCAATACTTTGTCTTAAGAAAATGTGCAAATACATACAAAACAATTTTTATTCCCACCAGCCTCTGCTATAGGTACTTCAAATTTAGTGCAAATTTGCAATAAGTATCATGCTCAATTGAGATGAGTGAACATGGTACAATACAGTAACATTTTTATTTTGAGCTTGGTAGTTATATTTGTGTTTGCATTCACCTCAAAGCTGTGCTGTACCAAAATACAACTTCACACAGCTCCAAAGATTAAAATTATGGAAACTAATCATCCATTTCTCTGTAATTTTGAGGTAAAAAAATGTTGTTTTCCCCCCTGTGTTTCCTCTCACAACTGATTTTTTTTTATATGAAACAAATTGGGCTGGAAAAACTCTGATACTTTTATAGTGAGAATTTGCTTCTTCTTCTTTTTTTCCCCCCTCATCATCATCATCGCCTTTAAGAGACACACACATGCACATACCAGTATCCTCCACCGCAGGGTCACAGTATAGTGGGTCAGCCAAAAACCACCCTGTCTGGAGCACTGATCTGTAGCTGTTAAGGGCCTTGCACAAAGGCATGCTTTTGGCAGGGATGTCAGGCGCTATGGGTGAAATGCCAGCCTGTCTCTAAGCGCTGGCCTGCGTCCAACGAACACTCTCCCATGAGGTCGAGGGTGATTGGACCGCTGACCTCCAGAGTGATGATCAGCCTGTTTAACTGCATGGATAATGGGACATCATCTATTTGTGAATAATGTGAATATAGTTGCTGTGCTGATAAAAAATAAATAAATAAATAAAAACTCTCAAAAAGTAGCTCGTCTCCGAAGCCTCTTGGCCGGCCGGGTTTATGTGTGTGATGAAGTGTTTAATGTTCAGCACCAGTGGAGTGCTCTTTATTTTGTAGCTCTCGTAGGCAGCCATGGGTGCAGGGATAACCCAGTAACTCCAGCTTCTGTCTGTCATTCACACCAGTGAGTCGCAGCCGGATTCATTGTGAATCTCCTCGCTTTATTCAGCTCAGGGGTCGGAGGGTGGGAGTGGGGTTGGGGGATGACCCACCCACCGCTCTGGACTGTCATCGCATGACCCCACAATGACACAGCACGGGGAGATGCCCAGTGGACTCAGCATATCTGCACTCATCTCCTGTCAATCACATCAACTAGGAGGGAACATGCGGTCAAAGGTGACGCTTAAATGTTTTTCTCTTTGCCGCACTCTGTCACAGCGTCCTGAACGGCTGTAAATATTGTTTTGACATAACAGAAGAACGTTTTCATGGTTTTGTTACTCGAGCTGACTCAAGGACTCTGCGCTCGCTCACAGAAAGACAGATTCACCTCTGATTACAGCTCGTGAAAGGCACGGCAGCGAAGCATGCTCACCCCGGGAGGAGTATTCATGAGTATGAGTAATCAGATTTTTTTTCCAGAGATTTTGGGGAAGATGAGCATCTGATCTGTCTTTGCTGCAAGTGAAAAGATGATGGCGAAGACCTTTTGTGTGCCGTTTGTACGCTGAACTTAATATGAAAAATAAAAGTATATAGATTACAACATAGAGGCTAGAAAGAAAAATCCAAGCTGGAATGAATGACAAAAGGCTGAGGGGAAAAGCTAATAGATGGATCTTGTCTTTTTGCCCATTGACTGGAATCTGTGGATTATTTTGCATGTAATTGTTCAACCGCAGCTCGAGATCAGAGGAGAGATTGATGACCAGTTTCCACACAGGCTGGCGTTTATCTAGGGATTTCATAGACCGAGATTTGGTTAAAGACAAGGCTGTGTTTCATTAGCACAGAATGAAGCTGTTGAGACTTTCACAGCTGGCCTGGAAGCACAGTTTAATAGCCTGGAATCAAATCGTGGGATGGAAAATAGAGTCAAAACTCTGTGGGACAAAGCAATCAGAGGAGGAGTTTTAGTCTGAATTGAGGTTCAGTCACTGGATTTACTGTACTGTATCCTTGCTCATATTTCTCTATTTAAAAAAAAAGGGAACACGTTCAACCTGTGGGACCTTGGCACAAGGATGGCGCTGCATGGACACACAAGCCGCTAAAAAGTCACTTCTGCATTACAACTACAGCGCATCTCTCGCGTTCTCCTTGAATGTTTTCATTTTACATTATGCGGCGTGCTTTGTCACCTTCTCTGATTACAGCTTTTAGCCTTGGGAGTCGCAGCCGTGCAAGCGTTGACTTTTCTAGTGTTACGCACACAACTGTCATGGCAGCGCATCGACATCTGTGAGTGCTGCGATAGTTTAGGCTAATGTTTTAATTGGTTCCTAAGAACAGAGGGCAAACCAAATTGCTTTAGTGTCCCAGAGGCTTTCTCTCTTAATGAGATATTCTCCCCTCTCAGGATCAGAGGGGTCCTGACCCATGTGTCGTCACTAGGATATTATTGTAGCACATTCCCCTCTTCTCTGATGAAGCGCACTGAGAGGTTAATGAAAGCAGAAGTCAAGGGGACGGCTCGTTCGCGCACAGGAAAGTGCTACTTTCCGGCACAATCTACTGTAAAAGATATTTTACAGATATTCAGATGTTCATTCATCCATGCACTACCTGCCATGTGTGGAGGAGGAGGAGGGGAAGGAGGGGGGTGATTCTGCATTTAAAATTAGACTTTAAATTAGATTTCTAAAAGTACTCTGTGGTCCTCCTCTGCGACCCGAGCCGCTGTCCATCCGTCCTTTCATCGGCTGATAAAAGTTTAGAAGAAAGAAAAAAAAAGAGAAGAGGACAAGATAGAGTGGAGAAGCTGCCGTCCTTCACCTGTGGTCACCCGCGACAAAGGCTCTTTAAAGAGGAACGGATAAATGAGGAAAGATTAGTATCTGTGTGGGCTGTCTGTGTGGAGTGGCTACATTTCCTGTCTGGTTTTTCACCCCTGTGAAAACAACCAAGAGGAAGAAAAGGAGAAATGAACAGGCAGTGAGGGGGGAAAAGAAACCAGTGGGATGGCCCCTCTTGTCCCCAGGCCATTTTTTTGTAATGTTCAAAGGGCCTTTTGTTTATACTGATGATAAAACAGAGATATCAGAGATATGGGAAGCAGTCCTACTCTGCTGATAACGGCATATATGACACCTACCTCTTCCCCGCCAGCAGAGCAGAGATGCAGCAGATACCTGGAACGGAGATCTTTCTTAGTCCGCCTCAGGCCTCACAGCACCACCTCTCCTTTTCTCTAAGCAGTCAAATTGATCTGATACACATCATTTAACCCCTCCTCAAAGGATCTGTTGGATTAACAATCACCTGACAATCTTAACCTACAATCCATTCAAACTTAAAGCCTGATGATAACCTCATGTCATGTAAAAAAAAAAAAGAAAGAAAAGAAATTGAAATGCTATTTATAGCAAAGAGCGGGTTAACAGCATGTGAGTAAATAAAAAAAAAAAGTGCTTCTTCGTTTAAAGTCTCCCTGCACGCAAAAAATGTATTCTGCTTTTTGTTCATTTGCATGATTGGGCTGAACTTGGAAAAATTATGTATGTGCCGAGTTTAATGCCAGAGGGCTGTTTCCACGTTCATCGCATAAAAATTGCTCCCTGCTCACCTGAAATCTGAGTTTAAAGATGCTGTGGGCCAGTTTGGTTGTGCGACGCCTGAAACTCTTCAGCAGTCAGTTGTAGTCCAGTATTAAAGAGGAACTATGCAAGATTTTTTTTTTTACCTTTAATTCAAACAGCTTTGGAGGAATTGTGATGATTAAATGACTTGTTGCAGGGAGAACGGAGGCTCTCTGTCTTCCACCTATAGCAATTCTTGGCTGAAAACCAACCTTGAAAGATCAGCGCCTCCGACCCGGTGTCCCAGCTCTCCTTGTCTGAGAAACATGGACAGCTTTACGGCACTGCGACACAAACACACCCGGTAATCAAAGACCAAAATATCAGAAGGGACCGGACTTGCATAGTTCACCTTTAAGGTTGAAATTGACACCTCCAGTATATAAAGGCTGACAACGGACTAAACAGTGAAGTGGGAGATAACTCAAGCAGTAAAAGTTTTGAGATGAAATCCATTTGCATATTTATGGGCTCTGGATTTCTCAATCAGGGAGGACAAGCACATGCACTTTAATAGAGTTTAATCATATTGTCATCACACACCAATTATTATTCAAAACACTCAATTTTTAATGTCTATAAACATTTGTAGGGGTGGTGGGGGGGCTTTTAATTTTTAAAGGGCAGAACTTTATCACACTGAATGAACACACTGGCGTTGTCGTGGAAACAATAAAGGCCTCCTTGTTTGTTCCTATTCACTAAATATCGCTGTTTTCCTGAAGTAATTACAATTGCTGCAAATGATTGGCTCAATTAAAACAATATATTAGTGATAACGACTTGTGGATTAATCCTTTCTGCTTGAACAGCACCGCTGATGCACCTGTTGTTGTTGTTGTTATTGTGCTGCTGTTTCTCCTGCTTGTAGCTCTGCTGCGGGGCGGGGGCTTGGAGGTGGGAGGTGGGGGGCATAGAGGGGGACACACACACTCGGAAACGGCGCCCGAGCCAGGGGCAGGTAGCCACTTTGACTGACAGGCTGATTTGCTGCGTTCTCCGTTGCTGTTCCTCTCCACCAGGCTGAGAAAATTAGATCTACAGTCTCCATGCTAATGTCAATCAAATGCCTCTGTTGCCTCCGTTGCACCGCCAGCGCCTGCTTTTGTGTACGTGTCTCTCTAAGTGTTTGTGCCGTTGCCGTTTATGTGCCGGCATATGTTAGTGAATTAAGTGTGTTTTAGTCCAGTGTTGCCCGCAAAAAGTGAGTGCAGTGACCTGCAAAGGCAAAGTCGTATGGAGACATGCTTTCTCATAATGCAGTTTGGAGAAGGGGGGGGCTTGGCTAGCTCACTGTGCTGCTAATCTAATAGAGGCTGACTTATGGTTGAAGTGTGTGTGTGTGTATGTGGGGGGGGGTTGAGAAGAAACCGGTGTTGCAGCTAACTCTGTGAATCCCTCTTGTGGTATTTTAAGGGAAGCTGATCATGCGCGCATTTCACGGCAGGAACAGTCTGCCTCATCTGGCCCAGTCACCGTCTCATAACCTGATATGGCTTCTCGCCTCATTGGCTCTGTATCGCAGCATATCATGACCAGGACTGAGCTTGTGTGTGTGTGTGTGTGTGTGTGTGTGTGTGTGTGTGTGTGTGTGTGTGTGTGTGTGTGTGTGTGTGTGTGTGTGTGTGTGTGTGTGTGTGTGTGTGTGTGTGTGTGTGTGTGTGTGTGTGTGTGTGTGAAGGCGTATTTTAATACTGATTGCTGTTTGTGTATTACAGTAGACAGTGAGTATGTGGGTTGCTTGATCTACTCAGTGATGCTCTGCCAGGGAGATTCGTCTCATAGCCTACCCAGAGACAGATACAGTCATTACAGTGTGCTGCGCAGAGCCACGGAAAAACACTCTGCTGCAAAAACACAGCTCTGACCCAGATCCCAGAAGAAGGGTTTTTTTTTCATCTTCTCTCTCTCCCTCTCTCTTTTTTAGAACAAAGGCTCATCTAGCCCTCAGATATGTGCCTCCATATACCACTCGTCTCTTCTTCGGCGTTTCTACCATTTTCTACTATTTCTGTGTTTTTTTTTTTGTGTTTTTTTTTTTTTTTTGAGATAAAATCCCTCTGGTTGGAGAGGATGTTCTCTGGTGTCTAATTGATGAAAGGGCGCCATCCGGTTGGAGCATGCTTCCCAATTAGGAAAAAGTACAAGGCAGAAAAAAATCGGGTATCCACGTGACTGTGCGTTTAGAAATCTGTTCGTGCAAGGTTGCTCAGTGGTGATATTTCGACATGTGGTTGTATATCGTGTCGAATCATATCGACCTCGTCCACGGTCCCATACTTCACTACACGTCGCTCTCCCAAGATTCTTGTAATTTCATGGAAAATTAAATTAACATAAAAATCAATTAATGCATTAATTAGTCTTCTTTAATTACACTAACTGGAGTATAGTTTTTGCTTTCAATTATTTATTCCATAATTAATAGGCTGTAATTAGTATGGTTGATATCAATATTAAACACCACGATAATCCCACTGAGTCAAGTGGACATCTGAAGCTCATTAACAAGTTGCCAGGTCCAATAGGAGGTCTGGAGCCTCCCTGAGCAGCCAATGGTGCAACCAGAGGATCCGCTTTGAACTCCGCTGCTAATAAGGGACACGGCCTCTAATTTTGCATACAGTCTGCTGTGTATTGATTGTTAACAGGTTAATTACGTGATGATTTTTCCCTTCTGGCAAGACGACAAAAGCTTTGTCAATTTTTTAGCAACCCATGCTAATTGTCAGCACTCACACAAATAACCACATCAATATGACTAACAGCCACGGCACAGAGCTGGGTTTTAGTATCCAGCAGTGTTCATTTTGACAAGAAGTTTTGATTTTCATTTTAGTCTTAGTCACTCACCAAAGACTGGATTTAGTTAAAGGACAATTCCAGGCGAATTCAACTCGGGGGTGTATTTTCATATCATTTTAGGTCTAAAAGAAGGAATCTGAAGATTTTCAGTTTAATTGCTCCTGTTTTGCGGTAGTTGCGTCTGTCCCCGCATCGCCACGGCAGCAATGAATGGGAGTGGATGTAAGTTCTGCTGTTTAGGCTGTTCACAGCCCTCAAAGCCGCAATTTTTTTCCACAGACAGCGTCAGATGGCGACTCAAACATGCACCCAGAAGTTTATTTACTTCAAGCAAGCCGACATGTTTGTAAAACTAGATCTAATTCAAAGTCTCCTGGAGTCTCGCGCGAGACCCAGTTGCCGTGCTCGGTGTGTTCACATGCAGTGGGAAAAGCTCCTGTTTGTGTCATAAACACAGGAATATCAACTCTTTACTTGCTTCAAGTAAAAAAAACTTCTCGGCGCATGTTTGAGTAGCCACCTGACGCTGTCTGTGGAAAAAAATGTACACTTCAAGCAAGTAAAGAGTTGATATTCCTGTGTTTATGACACAAGCGGTAGCTCCTACTGCGCCTGAATACACCAGCACGGCAACTGGGTCTCGCGCGAGACTCCGGGAGACTTTGAATTAGATCGACTTTTACAAACATGTTGGCTTGCTTGAAGTAAATAAATTTCTGGGTGCATGTTTGAGTCGCCATCTGACGCTGTCTGTGGAAAAAAATTGCGGCTTTGAGGGCTGGAAACAGCCTAAACAGCGGAACTTACATCCACTCCCATTCATTGCTGCTGTGGCGATGCAGGGACAGACACAACTACTGCAAAACAGGAGCAATTAAAGCAGAAGTAAGTGATATATTTGTGTTAATATAAGTCTTAAATAGTTATATCTTCCGACAGCAATCACTTACATAGAGTGTTTGGTCTGAAACACGGGTCTGTCAGTCACTCTGCTCTGCTCTGAGCCGAGGAGAAAACATTTATCGTATCCTACAGTTTTTATCCAATGAGGAGAGAGAACGGCATGCAGGGCTGTGTGTGCAGCCAAGGAACGCCGTGAATGTGGCGACGTAGGGACGAGGACTGTTATGGTGCGTTCAAGGAAACTCGTATTTTTCCGACCGTGAAGTGGTACCAGTTCGATCTGGTACGAGTTCACCGGTCGGAAGTTACGAGTGGCCGTTATAGTGACTTTCACCGGTAAAACAGGTCGGAAAAACACGAGTGGGTTGCCTGAAACGCTACAAAGTCGTAAGTTGTGACTTGAAGCTGTAATTTACGATTTCAAAAGCCTGCCTGGAACGCAGCATTAGCGAAAACGACCGGACCACTTACTTCTGCTTTAAACTGAAAATCTTCAGATTCATTCTTTTAGACCTAAAATGATATGAAAATACACCCCCAAGTTGAATTCGCCTGGAATTGTCCTTTAAAGTCACATTTTAGTTCAAATTTAGTCCGTGGAAATCAGTTTTAGTTTTAGTCTCATTTTAGTCTTTTGATGTAATTTGACAGTTTTGTTATACTGTAATAGATTTATGTAGCAAAAGGATGTTTGTCATGGTAGTAAAAATTCCATCGTAAGCATATTCCTTTAATTATCTGTTTAGTCATTTAAACTAAGAATGTACCATATAACTCTTGTATAATAAAAATGAATGTCTTGGGCTTGTTAGAAAAAGTGCAATACATAATCATGTCCTTCACAGGTTCTTGTTTATTTTCTAACTAACTAACCAACTCAGTACTCCTCGGTCCTCCTCAATCAAGGCATTGAGGAATAATGGTTGCAATCCAGATTGTCCAGCCGGCCAGCTTCAGCTTTTTCGTCACGTTTTTACTCTGCAGTTCATAATGAGCAGAGATTTTGTTTTAGTTTTGGTTTTCAGCGCTTCTTAAATTTAGTCACGGAATAAAGGGTCGTCAACGAAAAGTTTTAGTTCACAAAATGAACACTGGTATCCAATGTAGCGCAAAAACTGAAATATAGCCTCAGATTGGTTTTGTTTCCTTTTTTTCCCGAAAGAAACAGTAATTTAACTTTTTGACTTATTAACGGGTAATTAAATTGAATTAATTATTTTCTCAGGGACAACATAAAAACACAGTTTTCTCGTTTACAGTCAATTAACTTCTTCTGGAATCTGCAGTCATGGTTAATAATATAATGAGACTTAATTCACTGCTGAATTTGTTATTAAACTTTCTTTAATATTATTCTATCTTCAGTGCCTGTTTTCTTTTTTCAAAACTAGGGAAAAAAAATCAGTGATGGTTGTTTGATTTTAGATGCTGCCAGAAACGGCGCGTTTGTTTCCTTTTCTGTCTTCTTTTTCTTATCCTCACTCACTCGCTGTCTCTCTTATCTAGCTGCTGGGACCGCAGCTCAAGGTGATACGGCAGCTAATTAGCAGAATTATCAGTGACCCCGTTAACAAGCCCGTCATTTAAACCTGTACTTCTCCTCTGAGAGTCCAACACTTCTGCCTGGAGCCCAGAGAGAGTGAGAGAGAGTGAGAGAGGGAGGGGGAGAGAGACGAGGAAAGAGCAAATAACAGACACTTACAGACAGATAAAGAGACAGGGAGGAGAGAGAGAGACAGACTGACAGCCAGCAGGACGCTGACGGAGAAAGATGTGAAATCAGCACATGCATGAAAATGTGCTTGATGGCATTGAGAAGATGCGCGGAGACGAATGTGGCACGGCGAAAAAAAGCGGCAGCCGTGAATTGACATTTGAGAGGTTGAATACCACACAAAGAGGACAGAGAGGTGATATGGCACTGCAGAGGAAATAGAGCAGTTTGGAGTTGATGGCTTAATCTGGAAGAGCATTTTCCAGGGAAAAGAGCAGAGGAGTAATGAAAAAAGGAGGATGAATAGGCCAAAGTAATGATTTGAGTGTAAATGAGGATGGACAGCCGTGCTCCTCCTGCGCTGTCCTCACCCCTGAGTCTTTGACAGCCCACAGCATACAGATGGCACTGCTAATTACATACTGCACAGGGAGAGGGGCAGCTCCTGCCTTCTCATACTGCACAATCAAAATCTGGATGATTCGATGTGTATGTGTCTGTGAGTCTCTGTTTGTGCAGTTTCTTGCTGACATGTGTCTTTTAAGTTGTCACGTCAAAGCAAGCACCTTTTAACACGGTTTTTGCCACAGTTGGACACCTCATTAGTGTCCAAAATAGACAAAGACAAACATGCAAACAAATGCACATTTGTTAGTTAGTGTTTACATGTCTGTTATGTGCTTTATACATAAGTGATGGGCTCTGGTAACTTTCAGAAGTTAATAAGCCAAGTTAAATTAAAATTTGTGTTTTTTTAACATTTAAAGGTAGGGTTAGGGATCATTTTACAAAATTGTTTGATATCCTCTTCACACCCCGATTGCAACCAATTAGTTAAATGTGTTTTCACAAAAATGAAAAAGTCTGTCACCTGTGGGACAGACGATCCTGTAAAAATAGCATCCAATCATCTTGAACGCGACGCTCAAGTCAGGCAGTGATACAATACCACACTGAAATCTGGTATAGGTGGCAATGTAGTTCTGAGCTTGATGCTGGGTGGTTTATTATGATGTTAGGTGTTTTCTCTCATGTGAATGAGCCATGAGAAAAAGCTGGCGGACAGTTAGCGATGCTGCTTGATGTGAACCCCATTTGTGAACAAGCGTTCCTGCGCTCTGGAATTGTAGCTTCGGAGAGAAGTCTAAGGAAAGGGGTATATTTTTGGGGCTTTTTATTGCCTTTTTTTAATCGATAGCACAGTCGAGAGAGAGACAGGAAATGGGGAGACAGAGAAATGCAGGAAAGGGCTGCCTGATGCGGGGGTGGATGCAGGATTCGAACCGGGGCCACCTGCAGTGAGGACTGTAGCCTCAACATGGGGCGGCAGCTCTACCAAGTGAGCTAAACGCCACTCCAAGGGGCTTGAACTTTTGTCGTGTGTATTTTCAAAATGTGGCCTTTCCAGGATCTCGGACCAACCCTACCTTTAAATCCTGATGGATTTTTGTTAGTGATGGTAACAGCAAGTGCAGTTCAATAGTACAGCAACATCTCTGAAGTTTGGCTTGTTTGTCAGAAATCAAACAGAAGAGAAACTGGAGTATGTGTTTACAGAGCAGCCAAAGAAACCCACGTTGTTTCAATTAAAGAGTCAGTCAATAAAGTTTGCACCTACAATCTGGTTCTTGTGCCACAGTGGTGCGGGTGTGCAGCCTGCAGCCTTTTACCAACACCTCCTTCATGTCCCATTACTCTGCAGCAGTATGTACGAAAACATGCTAAAAATAACTGTTCACTCGTTTTGTAGGTTTATTCACTTGTTTTTTTGTTTTTTTTTTACTTCATTGACAAATACAGTGAGTTTCCTGTGAGTGCTTCACAATAAAAGCCGCCCATTATCCGCAAGTTTAATGCTTTTAATATGAAGCAGCAGCAGCAACAGAGGAAAATGTTTCATTTGCACGGAGCGCTGCGATAGCTGTACGAGAGTGAATGGTGCACCGAGACTAATGTCTACGAGGCAATGCATCATACAGTAAACATCGCACACTGCCAATGAATCCTTTGCATGAAGAGGGCAAATTCAGTTCAACATGGGAATGCTTAAAATGAAAACTACATTGTGAAGTACAGAACGTTAATCCAGGCAACGGCAATTTCTGAAAGAGTGTGTGCACATAAATCATAACAGAAATCGGGTTTTGATGTTATACAAATTTTTACGAAGTGTTAGTTAAATGAAAATACATAATTCAGAAACATGCTGTGATACCCAACCTTTCTGCACGTCATCCCCCGAAGCCTCTACGCACACAGACTCATGCACACAATTTGCGATTGTTTGATGATTGTTTGTCATCTTGTCATAGAGCCGTTAAAGTCCCTGACAGAGATTTAAGATGCCAGAAAGATGGCTCAGTATGTTTTTACTGCCCACAGTCAGTCTACAGTGGTTTATGACCAAAGTGCACACCAACAACAATACTAAACCTCTTGCAATAATAAGATGGATATTTTTTTTAAAATAAGACAAGTGCATTTGAAACAATGGCAAAAAAGAAAACTCAGAGCACGAAGGCTGAGTATCAAATACAAATTATTCATGTACCAGTAACCCATTTAGTTGTGTAACACCAGTGATTATGTATGCATAATTGTGCTTGTCAGAGCTGAGAGAAGTCTGGAGTATTTACTGTGAGAGGACTGGTGCTGAGTGAGAAGAAGACACCTTCAGTTTGTTCCCAGTCTCCCTTTTGACCGCCTATTCCCACATAATCAGCCAAGCGTCCCCACGGTTCATCATGTCTTAGCTTGGAGACCGGAGACAGGAGAGGGTGCGGTGAAGGAATATAAATTTTAAGAAGAGCTAAACTGAGGCTAGGGCAAATTACATAAGTGATATGGATTCAAACTCTTGAGAATTGATTACCGAGGTCTGGAATTAATAATCATCAGCAGTGATGGATGTAGTCATCACTGAAGCTGCAGTATGGTGGTGGTGGTGGCGAGGAGCGAAGACTTTACGGGGTAACTACGTCCTCAAATTCCTCTGGAAGCTTCTGTCACAGCATTTCTTTTAAAATTGCAGATAAGGAGTTGGTGAACAATGACTTTCATTGGTGTGACCTCGTGGCTAGGTGCAGGTGTGTGTGTGTGTGTGTGTGTGTGTGTGTGGGGGGGGGGTTGTCTAGCTAATGCTAACAGTATCTTTGTCTTAGGCAAAAGTAATAACTACAATAAATGCTCTGTTATTTATATCTGGGTCTTCATCTGACTTTTCACTACACCTAATGTTTAATTGTTCTTTTTGCTAGCAAAGTTACAAACAGCCTCTTTATCTCCCAAACATCCATGCTTAAAATTTATTATAATAATCATTTTCCTAAACAAGAGCCAGAACACACAATAAACAAAGGTAATATTTATTTAACTAACAGAAGGATCATGATTATTAGTTATTTTTGAATGTCTAGATAATTAAGATTGTTTTAAGCCATGCTACTGCCTAACAACAACCATTAGTTTGTATTTCAGCTTTTTACACCACCTATTTAAAGCAATGAAAACACATAATGTACACTGTGATATATAGGTCAGACTTGAGCTAAAAACTGCAGCTAAGTAGCTAAACGCCAGTAATTTTAAATGCCTACTTTGCGATGCAAATAAAAACATAACGGCCACTCTTCCATCTAAATTCAAAGCAGCCAAAAAACCTGCTGTTGGACACATTTACCAATATACTGACAAGGCAACAACGCAATATAAAATTGATAATGTTTAAAGGTCTTCATATTAAGTATGTTGAACATGTTATTTGGGCCTTTATCCAGTTTAATTTATATTAGATCAAGTGCAGTATAAACCAACATTCAGTGTGAAACTCAATCAGTTTAAATTCTAAACTAAATTCGTAAACAACTTTATATTAATAAGAAAATATTCTAAATATATAGATGATTTTGGTGTTTATGTTCTTATCACACACAAAGGGCTGATCCCCAAAGACGTACACTCGTGTTGAGGAGGGCGGTATGGGCGGATGTGATAGATGGCTGGGGTTAAAACGGGAGCTGGTGCTCAGGAAGACAAGGCTCAGTGGAGAAGAGGAGCTCATAATGATAATGGGAATAGCAGGTGGGAAATGGGGTACTGGGAGAAGTTGGGAGCTGGAGTGTAGTTACAGGGACACTGGAAGGTGGGAAAGAAACACAGCGGTTTTAATGAAGCCTGTGGTGTGTGTGTGCGTGTGTGTGAGAGAGAGTCGTACGCTGAGCCGGGGGAAGAAGGGCTCAGACCCTGGGAGAGGAGGCCATCACAGGTGAGCCAGAGCCAGACTTCATCAGTCAACACCAGCACAAGCTGCACAGCACATGGAAGTCGTCCACCATGGGAAATTAGACCAACACTTGCCTCCATTTCTCCTGCTGCCCCGGTGGAGTTTTTGTCTTGTCTTTTTTTTTTTTTTTTTTTTAAGTTTTCCTCCCCACATTTCCCTTTTCTGTCTCTGATGTTGAGTTTGAATGTGCTAAGAAACAGTTGAGGAGTTGACTGAGCCGTCTTGTTGTTGGAGAGACACTTTGTGAATGACGTAAACAGTATTGTATAGGGAACAGTGTGTGTAACAACCTAAGTTCACCAAGAGGTTTTTGCCAGTGGAAACAGTCAAGTGGTGACATTTAATATAGAAAGTGCCAGTCATCCTCAGAGAACTGCATTAAGTGTTGAAAAATGTTTTAAAAAAATATGCTGAGTAATATAATTTCCTCTGCAACTCGGCCTGCATTTGTATATGAATGTGCAAATGCTCTGAAAAGAAGGAATTACAATGCACTTATATGTCAAAATATCACATAAATATCAATATCAATCAATAGAAATCCAACTGCAAGTCATTGCAGACTCTCTGCTGCTCTTAAAACCTCTGTGCTGCACTTGGCAAAACATCCAAGCGCCCCTATAATTAGTATTTATGTAACAGGCCTATCAATATATCAAATGCAAAAACTAAATGTGATGCAAAAACTAAATGTGATGCAAAACCAAAATGCAATGCCTACATTTGTGTGTTGGAGCACAATGTGGTGTGAAACAGTCCCAGTGATGAACCATCAGAGACTTATGGCCTGAATTATTACCTTCACCTTTATAGTGACTGTCTGCTCATTGTTAAGCTGTCCAGCCTGCAAGCCTGCAACCTCAAACAACATACACATTAAACACACAGCACAGACAACACCGTGTCCACAGGGTAAATAGAAATGAGTTTTAAAAAATAAATTAAACATTGCTTGCAGTAACCACATCTTATTCATGAGAGTCATTGCTGCTGTATCAAAGCTTTCTTTTTTTTTTTTTTTTACCATTTCCTCTGCAGTTTGTGACGATGAACCTTTGTCCAGAAGGAGAAATCTGAAATTCACTGTTGAAATGGTGCGAGTCGTCGTTTAAAATGGAGCCAGCTATCTGCTGCAGCTGTCTGGTGTACTGGGACGAGGTTAAGCTGTGACGCGCCAATCAGCTTACTGGACCATTTAACAATTTGATTCAGAGAATTCTTGCTCCTTAAGTTGGCTCCTAGCTGAACATAGTGGAGCATTTAGCAGCTAAAGAGCCAGATATTTCCCTGAGGAGTTGGTGCGAACCAAAATCAGAGCTGTTTGACGTGTCGCCTGAAACTCCAAATAAATGGTAATGTTGCTGTGGGACTGTTTGCCCAAAAAGCGATAAAAGTGTTGATTTGTCAGTGTTGAATTCATGACTGTCAGTGAGTTTAGTAGTAGAAAATCCTGCTAGCTCTTTCAATCATCAATCCAGGCAAAACCAAACTTCAACACAAATGCTGTCCAGAAGTACACAGGATCACCTAGCACAAAAGTAAACAGCTGATATGAGGTCATTAAGTAGTTAAAATCCTAACACAGACTCATTATACCTGTATGGAAGGGAATGGGATGCCCCAAAACAACATATATGTTTCATTGTTTATATGATTGTATTCAAGTGACAAAGACTTCAAATGCTGTAGAAGTTATGATGGGACCAAAGGAGGAGTTTTTGAGGGACAGTCCACAGGAATGAAGTTGAGTTGGATGGATTGCTGAGTGTATAACCATCACCTATCTTTTCGTTAAAGCACAAACATCTTGGTGTTTGTTAAACCATTGCAACAGAGGGTCTATAACCAATTTTAGCCCAAACTATGACGCCTCTCTTCTAGTGTTGTGGTACTTGAGGCTGGTTTTGGTCTCAAGACCAGTCTTGAGATCACATTTTCAAGGTCTTGGTCTCGGAATCGGCTACATTTTTACTCGGTCTCGGTCCAGCTGGACTCTGGATTTTTTCTCAATACCACTTTAAGATAATTAAAATTGTCTGTGTGTGGTTGCAGCAGTGTCAAAAGTGGGAGACTTTTGCAGGTTCTGCGCTGTTATTCTGTTTAATCCAAACTTTGTTTCAATTAAATATAGTATAGATTTTATGTAAAATTGTCTTTTTTGTAGCTGAGGAATGAGGTAGACATCAAGCCACATGATTAGTATAAGTACTGTTACTGAATACAGTTATGGTCTTGAAAATGGTCTCACATCGGTTTGGTCTCCTCCTTGGTCTTGTTCTGGTCTTGACTCGGTCTCGACCCCCTCAAAGTCTTGTTCTGTTCTTGGTTCTGGCCTCGACCGCAACACTGCTCTCTACACCTAACCCATCCGTATTATCAGCCAAGATTGAATCAAAACGTAACACCAGTGTTGTCACATAAACATCTGCTTTACAAACGTGGTTTGTAACACTTTTGGAAAGCGCAGGCGAATCATGTTGATCTGGGGGCAACAGATCATTTTATGTTTACTCACATTCTTCAGACAGATGACATGATTTGCCTTTTAATGTCTAAAACAACAACACTCTTCACTTCTCCAAATGCCAACATCATCATAACATAATCACACAGAAGTTCTACTGTCATTCTCGAAAAAAACATTTGAAGTCCTTGGTCTGTTTTTAGCACTAATGTGATTATCATTAACAAGTTCTGTTGTGTGTGTGTGTGTGTGTGTGTGTGTGTGTGTGTGTGTCATCTCATTGCACAACATGAACGTCACATCATCCTCCGAGGCAAAATGCTCACACCATTCTGGCAAGTGGCAGGCTTCCAAGCTTTATCAAAGGTATAATAATAGAGATTTGTCTATACAGAGTTCAGAGCTGATAAGCTGGAATAGTGACTCGGGGCCGGTCCCTCCCATCTGAGGGCTACAGATAAAAATGGAAGATGCTTTCAATTTACCCTGGGTGTTTTTTGGATTAAATGACAAAATGTTACCAGGGTTTTATCCTTCCTTCTCTCTTTCTCTCTCTCTTCTGATAGGATGTACAGTTCACGAGTGCACACTGTGCCATACTGTACGGTGCCTACACGGAAACCACATAGCGGCATCTGATGAAACACTTTGCAATACATTGTTCACTACATATCGGTGATGCAGAGTTCAAACAGCACAGTAAACATGTTTCTTATCATCATGTAGAAAAAAAGGCTTTCCAGCAGCTGAAGAAAAGAGGAATCCATAATGTTTAATGACACTGCAAATCTTCAGCCAAGGTTTATGCTTCATCTGAGAGGGATAAAGCGCTTTTGTGCTTATACAATAACACAGTACTAACCTGAATGTGTAGCTGACACCCATAATGCTTTGTATCATTTTTCTATTTGTGCAAACACCAAAATATCTCCCTTACTACATATCCATCATCCTAATTCACTTTTATATTCTGTAACTCCACCAGTAATCATTACCCACCTCTTTGAAAACACCACATTTGTAGCTAAAGATATTCGTCACAAGTGTGGGGCTTTTTAATGATAAACCAGACAAACTGCTGGGAGGATTTTATTACTGCAGGGCAAAGCATTGCAGCTGCTTTGTCTACACCACAAGGAACAGGAAAGTGGTAATTTGCAGTATTTGAGGAATGATGTTACTGCATGAGTTAATTCAGAGAGCATTCAGTTTTATTTTGTGTTAATGGAAAAAAAAAAAGGGAGAAGTCTAATTAAAAGTGTAATTAACTCTTCCACCCATTTGGACATGGGAACATTTGTCTTCCTGTTACCCATAGTTTCAGATTTGGAAAGTCATTTTGAACCTTCATTCTTATTCTTCAGACGAGTGATTGGATTATTTAGGTGCATTATCAAGCAGTATACATTGTAATAACTATTTTGCAATTTTAATATGAACATCTAATCGGAGCCTTTCAAATTTATTATACAACAACACAAACAGTCTAATTTGAGCATTTTAAGCTTGAACACAGCCCTAATATATATTATCAATACTCACAGGCTCCATTAAGCTTGGGCTGAGCTGCAGACCTTTAGCGTTTCTCGTTAGCGGCCTTTTAAACAACTAAAATTCAGCTCTGAATCCTGTGGCTCTTACCCACAAAGTTAAAACAAACGTAACATTATTTTGTTGTCTTAATTGTACCCATGTTTACTTAGTGAGTTCAAGTTTCCAATGCTCTGCTGTAACCTTGAGCGTTTTGAGACTATGAAGCTGAAAGGAAGGCACACTGAAGTGCAGCAAGATGTGTCATAAGAGAGAGAGTCACCTGTCAGGCCATGTGAGTTTCTGATGATGTAATAAGCTCTAATAAATAGATAGATAAAACAGTAACCCTTTCATTTGCAGGCCGCTAATTATGTGATAATGTCAAGATATAGTCAAAAAATATCAATGTAGTTGTGTCATAATCTCTAGAAATAATGGCCAATTTCATAGTAATGTTGAGAAATATAGCCAAGAAATAACGATTGATTGTGTAGAAATATTGGTCAATTGCAATGACTTGGTGGATAAAAATTCTAGCCTTTCCCAAAAAATTCAAACCATGAAATGCATGTGTAATCTGTTGCCTTTATGAAAAACATGACATTGCTATGAATTTGGCTGTTATTTCTAGGCTATTTCTTGACATTAATACGCAATTAATTGTTATTTCTTGGCTATTTCTTGACATTATCACGTAATTTCAATTTTTTACCAAATTTGAGTCTGGATCTAAGTGGTGGAATTAATTTCCCCTCAAATGTACTGCTGCAAAATTAGTTGTGTATAAATGTAATATAGGTGATATGGCGTTTCGTCCTGCCTAGGCACATAGAGAGTGTGTGTCCTCCAAACATTTTATGGTCACAACAGTGTAAATTCATGACCCTCCTCATCCTCATCCTCATGCTGAAGCCCAATCCCTCTCTGTCCCCTGTCTGACTCACCCCAGAGCATTGTACTGTAGGCGAGCCATGGAAACATGCACACACACACGTATTGCTCTGAATCGAGAAATGTCATTGTTGTACACTGTGCATGTTTGAAGGTTTGGATTTGTGTGTGTGTTTGCTTTAGGTTTGTGTGTGTCTCCTCTTGTCTGACTATCAGAGGTAGTTTACTGCACTGCTGCACCACCAACAGATGGCCATTACCATACTGTAGCAAACTCAACACAAGGCAGAGACCTCTCTCATTTTCAGCAGCAAACCTCATCCAGACACATCACAACACTGTGATACCTGAGCTCTCTCCCTGACATCCATAATGAAATACTGTAAATGTTCGACCCTTAACAGTAAAAAGATAAGTTTATAGCGCTCCACTATTTATGAGCTGACACGGTATTAGAGTGATTTCGGGACCCTGTTCCTCAGCAAAACCCTTCCTCGGCCTCAAAGCTGTCAGGGAATAATGTATAGCCGAAATAGGATTGAAGGGACTGAGCCATTTTAAATACTCATATTCATCTCTTTGATCTGATAGGAACAGTTGGGTGAAACTCTGACACTGTCATGCTTCGGGATTTGCCGACATATAAAAGAGACAGGGAAGAAAAAGTGGTGGGGAGAGAAAGGGGCTAAAACAATAGGATGGGAATACAAGCGTCTCCAACCCTGTATTTTTGTGTCACAGAAGCCATTTTCAGACTCTTATCGTAGACGTTGAATTCAGTAGCGTCGATGCAACAGCCCATTACGATATCTTCATGTAATCTGTGTCGCCTGCTTGTGTGTGTTGAGGGAGGATCAGCAATCAATCTCAACCTAACAATCTTTCTTTAAGGGGATCATTGGCAGAAAAAGAAACACTCTGGGCGGGTGACCAGGCCACAGATGGTGGCACACACACACACACACACACACACACACACACACACACACACACACACACACAATCACACAGGCACCAAAGATGCATTCAAACTGCCTGGAGGACACAGACCGCAGGCACCATATGACTCATTTTAAGATCACTCCACCATCCGTAATTCACAAAACGACTGAGAGGACAATCAGTATCTACCTTAAACACATCAGCATCCCACCTGAATAATCTGGGAGTAAGATTTCAGAAATTAGCCATCACCTCTTGAACAATTGGTGGGTCATAGTATATGAATAAGTTGATCATCTCTGACATATCTTTCCTGCCCTGACGTCCCCTCACAGGAATAGTTCGTATTGTGCTGATTAGTTTTTTTACCTGTGAAATATTAAAGAGGAACTAGAGAAGATCTGCACCTTACACACTAAAAAATGTTTTTTGTTTTTTTTTTTCATTTTTTTTTTCATTGGGTTATTTTTAACCCAACTATTGGGTCGAGCAAGCGCTTTATACACGACCCAATAGTTGGGTTAAAAATAACCCAATGTTGTAGTTAGCATAACCCAACTCTTGGGTTGAATATTCAACCCAAAAGTTGGGTCAAAAAAAAAGAACAACCCAACCTGTTGGGTTAAAATTAACCCAAAAAAGGGGTTTGTCCTTATTTGAACCAGCAGTTGGGTTAAAATTGGGTTATTTTTTAACCCAACTGTTTTTAGTGTGTAATTAAACAGTTTTGGAGTAATTATTGTGATGGTTAAATGACTTGTAACTGGGAGAATGGAGGCTCTTCGCCTTCCACCCAGCGTCTCTTGGCAGAAAACCAACCTTGCAAGATCAACAACTCAGACCCGGTGTCCCAGATCTCGTCTAGTGAGAACCAACCGCTCTATGGCACTACGACACAAACACGCTGGTAATCTATAATCTCTTGTTAATGCTATCCACCTCAGTAGACATCGCTCTATGGATTGCCTTCTTGCTGGCTTCGTTGAAAACAAATGCACATGGCCAGCTGTGAGTTTTTACCACAGTGACAATATGCAGTCTGAAACTGTAGAGGGAGCACGGTAGAGAAAAGAGCGACCAAAACAGCATAAAAGCAACCAGACTTGCATAGTTCCCCTTTAACCATCACTTTTGTGCTGTCAGGCTTCAAAATTATGACATTGTTACAACTGTGTTCCTCGCTTATTATAGCTGCGCGTTTATTTCCAATGCTCCCACCCAGAGATTTTTTTTTTTAATGTACTAGGTATGAAGAGTTCTGAGTGGCTCCATGCTGTAGAGTGCCATTTACTCTGGTTTGACCATGCTAAGGTCAGGCTGAACATGAGCGCTGTGTTGTGAGGCCTCTCAGCGTCACGAGGACACAGAGACACACAGTCCAAGTGCCCGCTACTCCGAGCTCTCTAACAGATGGAATAGGACTGCAGAGCATTGTGTATTTCCCAGTTTGCAGATTTTACTCATTTCAAACAGAACACTGCGTGCCAAATTAATAGAAGTTTGACACCGTGTCATGTATATTTCCCTTGTAGATCGTGAACCAAAGCAGCTGAAATGCCACTTGGAGTTTTTCTAGTTGTAATTTCATTTAGAAGGACAAAAAAAAATGCAAAAAGCAATCAAGCAATCGTTGTCTAAGAGGAAAATATCAGCAAGGAAAATACACTCACAGCTGTTTAAAGTAATAATGCATGCATCAAGCTGTAGTCTGCCAAGTGTGGCAGCCTAATTTGTGTAGGTTGATTGTTCGTGATTCAAACATTCTCTGGAAATGTCATAAATTGCGACTGGACCCGCCTCTCTGTGTGTGTGTGTGTGTGTGTCTGAACATAAAGCCTGTGTGCATCTGTGCAATCTGTTTGTGCTTGTGTGTTTGTCTGTGTGTGTGTGTGTGTGTGTGTGTGTGTGTGTGTGTGTGTGTGAGAGTGGATGTGACTGGAAGGGAGATGAAGTGTGAAATGAAGTCACTGGAGCTAAGTTGAACTCAAGCACGGAATAAAACGGCGAGGTTACCACTGAGTTACCTTGGGGCCACTGCAGTTGCCTTTTAGCCTCCATCTGCAGCATGTGAGAATTAGCTCCCAATTAGACAAATGAAATTAAGCGTTAGTAATCGCCGCGATGCAGTGTGACAGCACCACTGGGCTGATAAGAGGCAAGAACTCAGAGACGGAAACTGTCACTGTCGCCACATAAACTGGTATCAGAAACTTTAGTTTTTTTATTGTATTTCCTGTATTTTTGCTCCAGAACTACTAGCTGTTTCATCTGTTTAACTTCCGCTCTACCACGACAGCAGGTTGTAATCCGTCTGTCGAGAAAATGCTCGTCACAACAAAAGCAACCGTTACTGTACCGACGTCTACCAGCCTCCTCCGCTCTCTGAGCTTCTCTGTGTGGTTTACACGAGGCTTTGCCATGAGATCTCAGCGTTCTGCATCTCATAAGACCTGCTGCTATGATGAAACTTTTCAGGAACCGCTTTGCCCTTTGAGTTTCTGGGTACCATATACTCTGGATCGTTTCCTTTATATGATTCCCCTCTCAGTTGATTGATTGTCAGTAAATCACGTGCTGGCGTTGGCAGTGAATACTCATTGGTAATCAATAATTAAAGCTCTATAGGGTCTCTGTGAGTTAATATTCAGGTCTGTATCTTGTGCCGTCCTCACAGATACAAAGCCTCTCCCTCTCTTTTGCCTCTCTGACTCCTTCTATCCCGACTTCCTCCACCCTACGTTTCTATTTGTATCCGTATCTATCGCTTGTGACTTCATACGCTCACGTTCTCAAGATTCTCTCACGAACTGTAACACCGGCGTGCTGCCACTACAAAGGCAAACCCACACAACATGTGCAACGTGTACCAGTATGCATGCAGGCTTCACTTAACCAACGCGCTTCATCGTCTCTCTCTTTTCATACCACGTTCTCCCTCGTATTTCCTCTCCCTTCAGAGAATAGCTGTAGTATCTCAGAAAATGTGTCAGTCCCTGTTTCTACTGTATCCCACTTCTTCCTCTTTTTTTTAACTACCAAATTACTAATGAGGACCCATTAAGTGTGTCTGTGTAACCTAACCAAGGTTTTTCCTGCAAAGAAATTACAGGATTCAACACCACTTCATTATACAAGATAATTAGCACTGCTGGTCAAGGTAATGACTATAACACCACTTCGCTTTTATGAATAATCAACCTCTGACATGCACTTGCTACTAGTATTTTATAGCCTTAATAGTACCAGGGACAAAATATTGGAAACATTTGCAATCCAACACAAAGTAGACAAGCTGAGTTTCTGACACAGTTAGGAAAAACAGAATATTATTACCTTTTTAAAGGTGTGGATATAAAGCAGGGCTGCTGCAGTAGATCGTGTTGACAGAGCACGAGAAACACTGAGAGACATTTAGAGAAGGCAAATGAGTACAATGCTGTGGATAACAGCAAACATAAATCAATTAGTTGAACACAAAATAGACTTGTGTTTGCTTGAATGAAAGCACTAATCTACTTCCTTTTTTTAATTTCAGTAAAAGGTAAAACAGCCATATTGATTTCTTTGGGGGATTTCAGGGAAAGCATAACAATCTGCAAACACAATACCAACACAGTCACACAGTCACCGTAGAAGATGCTGAAGCGGACCTGTTAACAAGCTATAATGTATATCAGCATCCAGCAGACATGGAACAACATTGTTGTTGTGTTAAATTGACAATACAAGTCTGGATAATATCCAACATTTGCTCCGTTTTTTGTTTTTTTTGTAGGGATGCACAATAACTATTTTTTTCCCACTGATACCGATAACTGATAACTATCTGCTTCTCATAACGGATGCCAATACTGATAACATTTAATTTTAAGTAAAGCTAAAATGTAGTGAGTAAAGATGAATTTAACATTATAGCTCTGCCTCTGACTTAACACAATAATATAACTGACATCACTACTGTTGTAATTACAACAAAAACAGTTATGGCTCTTCAAAAATCAACATTTATTATTGTTTTAAATCATCTTAGAGTAGGGGGCAAACAGATGGAAAATAAGCTAAATCAGGGCGATGTTGGCTAATTATAATTGGCTGTAGAAATGTCATTATCTGACTTATCTGTGTATTTGCTGATAATTATTAACCCATACCGATAGATATCGCACTTCCCTATTTTTTAGCTTAGCTTTTTTAACTTTGCCTAATATTTGGTGCTAAGAAAGAAATTTTTTTTCCTCTGGAAAGCCTTCTTTAGTTAGGAGCAACACAAAATAGTAAAGTTGTGGGTCATAAAAACAAGTCATAAAAAGAGTAGAATGACACTGAAACACTACATAAAGCTGATATGTCTTATTTCACAGTTATTTGATCCACTGTCGACAGAAGAATGAAGACTAGTGCAGCTGCAAACAACACAGTCAGAAAGTTCATATTTATTGTTCCAACGGTTTTGCTTTCATGTTTTTTTGAGTCATTTAATATGTAACATGTTTCAATTTAAAGTTTATTTTTCTTAGCTGGTGTTTCCTGTTGCCACAGACACAGAACAAGTGATTAAAGAGGAACACAAAGAGACACAAACCAACTCCAGAGAAATGCAACACGACCTAAGAAAGAAGCAAAACAAAGAGACACAAAAAGAGACTGAAAATGGCCGTGTTATCTGTGGGTGTTGTGTATCTCTGTCACCCTGGGGGTCCTTTATGAGGTGGAGGGCTCAGGCCTCCTGTCGGTTTCCAGTGTCCATGCCTTTGCCTCATGTGGATAAAGAGTTTTTATCCTAATTGAAAATGAATCATTTCATGATATTTAACCCTCTTGGATGTTGATTAGTGGAAGGCAGATGTCTCCAGTGTGCTAATACAAAGAGCTTATCTGATAGTAACATGTTTCTCACGCTGTTTAGTGAGTCTCTCTCTCTTTTCCCAAATATGACCCCCTCGAGGGATCCTGTTTACAAATGGCTCCCACTCTTCAGACTTTTGAAGCTGGAAAGCACAGCACTTGTTTTCCTAGCATCAGCAAGCGATCCACCACCCCCACCCGTCCCTCCATCCCTCCCTCCCTCTCTCCACATCTCCACACTGAATAATTTGCGTGGAGTGCTTTCTGCGGTGATGAAAACTCTCTTGCAACCCCAACGCTATAATTACACCTCAATTTGTCCATACTGCCATCCACTGGAGTCTCTGATAAACAGGCTGTTTGAGTTTTGAGTTGTTATTTTAATGAACAATAGTCTCACTGGAGATGTAAAGTGACGTTAAACGCTTTTGGGGGTGGGGGCCTCGGAAGTAGCCACTCAACATGAAGAATTCCTCCATAATTAGCAGGGTAAATTGTCTTCAGAAACATGAAATGATTCAACTGAGTAATACAGTACGTGCTCTGGCATTTGGTTTTGGTCCTGCGCCATCTTCTACTAAAGATGTTTGTTTACAATCTTATGTTATGTTCAAAATAAATTGTCCCAATCTCTTTAATTTGACTGTATAAATAAATCCATTTATCTGTTAATGCTGAACTTCAGGACTTAAAGGTCTTATCAAGGGGCTGCTGATTGACAATCCCACAGTCTGCCTCTGTCTCTTCACAAAACCAAAATGATGTGCCCTTGTGTAGAAGCTAACCCTCTCAGCCTGAGAGCTTACAAGATGTTTTTGTCAACAGACTTGAAAGTTATAAAACTAAAATAACTTTTGGACTTGGATAGGTGTGACCCCAGATAGTTGATAATTTGTTGATTCGATTCGGAGAAGTCGGATTGGACTGCCAATCTTCGCAAAATGTGGTTATGAAAAAAAGATTGTACCATTCTGACTGGGGGTGCTCACTGCTGCTGAACATCTGATTTTACATAGAATTTCTTTATTTTCTAATGAGTCACGCGCCTCTGTATCTCCCCTCACTTCATGTTGAATTCGGGCCAAAAGTTTTGTACAAGATCAAAGTGAGTGAAGCGTTCTCTGTCTATCGATCAAACATACCTGTACACACACATACACCCACTAGTTGTACGCGGTGCTGTAACATTCGACCCCTGAACTGACTCACTACATCGTCCCCAAAAGAGAGACAGTGATGCATGTTGTGTACGTGACACGTGACGTGAGATAAGTAAAAAGGATGGATGGAGAATGTCCTGTTCTTGTTATCTTATGGCAACTGAAGAATTAAATTTGTTTATTCTGGTGTTTTAGCTCTTTTCTCCGAAGCCAAAAAAGACACAAATGAGATCATGAATCAATGAGGGGAAAAAAAACAATTAGTCGACTAAAGGCAAAATCGGACGAATCAGATTCAACCATGAAATGTCTTAGTTGGGGACACCCCTAGACTACGATTTAGCTGGATGATTTGCCAATGTGCTGACCAAATCAGCTTCATCGCTCAGAATGTGAATGAGCTCTCTCTGTCTCCTTGTCAAAAATAGCTTAATGCAGTTTTAATGCGGGGCCGCTCAAACTATGTTTGTGGGCCAAAGTATTTTGTCATGTGGGAGGCAGTTTGCCAAATGTTGTTCATTATTAGTTGAAATGAACGTATCAGGGGTCTGAATGTGCAGCGGGATGAAGCAAAGAAACACAGGGGGAATTAAAATAAAGCTGCCATGTGGAAGTAAGACAGCAGGGACAGAACCAACGTTTGGTTGATCCACATAAACCCATTAAGTTTACTCTTTGGCCCTTTCAGGGAGGCAACTAACAACTTACAACTTTTCATCATAATCATATTTCCATTTCCTACATTCCTGTCATTTAATTGCCACAGAGCCCTCTGATAATACATTCAAATGGGAATAAATACTACAGATGCCCTGACAGCTTTATATAAAAAATAGTTTCCCAAGGGTGCCGGGAAAAACAGATGACTAAAGAGCAGAATGATTTGCAAAGTGAGATCTTGGAAGTGAAAGCAGACAATAAGTTGTCTCACAGCCACTTGGCTGTCATCGTCTTCGTTTAGCTGCAACCAATGAAATAGTGAGAAGCATTTTTCCACGTTCATGCCGGCTGATATAAAACTAAAATGACAACACTGAAAATTTCCGATGTGATTATATCGTGCATAGTTTTGGTTATCTTGACAAAATGTGCAATGTAAGATGAGTAACAGCAAGTGAATGAGCTTACAGATTCATGTCAAAGAGAAGGTAATGCTGCCAGTCTTATCTGGAGCCGAGGTCCTCTGATGCATGCCTGAGGTTTTATTGGATGGCTGCTGTGTGCTCCAGCCAATGTGGGGCTGGCTCTATCATCTCTGTCAAAGCTCTGAGGCCTCTTCGCGGTAACTTGATATTCAAGCCTGTGTGTTGTCAGATCCCCTTGGCTCCTTGTGCGTTCTCACTCTCTCCCTTTATCTGCCTGCCTCTGTGTAGCGGTGTGACCCCGTCCTCTCCCTCACACGTCAACACACTGCGTCAGCTTCAGCTTCTTTTGTCTTTGCTGACATATAGAGCAGCTTTACAGTGCGAGACTTTTCAGCCACAGCAACAAAAAAACAAGTGGACTTCTTCTGATGTCAGAAGACACACGCAGCCGTGTACGCTACTCGCTAATTCTCTGGTGTGGTGCTACAGTTACATGCTGGCAGAAGGAGCAGTGACAGTTTATGCAAAGCCATCAGCAACAAGTCTGAAATAGTGGGGATAATCAGAAATAATGAGCTGCTTGTGCCCCTGTGCAAGACACAGAAAAAAACTGAATACACCCATAGTCATTATCGCTAAAATGTTGTATAATTACAAATCCTGTACATATAATGCAGTTTTATTTATTTTTAGCCAAAGCCCAAGTAGAATGAAGCCAATTAACTTGCAGGGAAAAAAATGTTCGATTAATTAAACTGTAATGAAAGGTCCAAATCTGAGATCCAGCTGAATCAGGAGATAGTGCAGCTCTCATTAGTGAGATTCCATCCTTTTTATTTATTTATTTATTTTTTCTTAACAGTTTGTACTTCTACCTTTTTTTTTTTTTTTTGAAGACAGATTTGATCCTCCTGGGCATGGACAACAACAGACTTGCACAGATTTGTGGAGAGATGCCATTCTTCTCAAATGATTCTTTTCAGCTGCTCTGTTTTGTTGCCCCGACGTTCCTCTTTGAAATACTCCAAAAGTGTTCAAAACAGGATTTCATTTTGCCAGGTCATTGTGTTCATTGTCGTTGTCTTTATAAATGTGTGATTTTTATTTATTTATTTATTTTATTTTATTTTTTTAAACTGTGTTTGGAATTACTAGAAATTTCCTCTCCTGCCAAGCTCCCTGAGACTGCGAGCTGTCTTTCCATCCAGTATTTCTGCACCCAAAGTTGCCTGCCACCTTTAAAGAGGAAATGCAAGATTTTTACCTTAATGAAACAGCTTCAGAGTATTGTGATGGTGTGAAATGACTTGTTACAGGGAGAATTACAAAAATTATGTATGAACGTGGTTTTACGTAATATTTTCAAGTTGCAAAATTCATCCACAATAAAAAAAAATGTAAATAAAGTGACTGCAATGTAGTTGTAACACATGCCAGGGTGATCTACCTGTTGACCCTTAGAAAAGCCGCTGGGTTGAATAGAAAAATAGAACTCAAGATTTGTACCGTAATATTTAATGTAATTTTCTTTTTGTTAGAATTGATACTATGAAATTGGTATCGAAAAAAGTATCGCTCAGGAACCCGTATCGAAGTGAAGGTATCAGTATTGGTACTGGTATTGAACATTTTTGATTGATACCCAGCCCTATAGATAAGATCAAGGATATCAAGGATATGTTATCCCTCTCCATGGAAAACAGCAAAAAAGTGACTGGACTTGCATAGTTCCTCTTTAAATGTCATCTCCACAACACCTTTTTTTACTAACACGGCCCCACACTCACTGGACAGGTTCATGAAAAACATTCTGGATGATGTCTGATCCAAACAAATGTATTATGGTTTCATCTGAAGAAACAATGTGCTGCCAACTTTCATGCTTGTTTTGCACCACAGTGACACTCAGTTGAACAGAGGCCACACACACTCAGGTGAAAATCTAATATCCATGGTGGAGGTAACAACCCCGGGAGAGCGGTGGTGTTCAAGGTGCATTGTTAACCATGTTTGTGCAATTAGTCTTAATTAGAAATCACAGGCATAATCACTTTTGTTCCAGTGATCACGCCTAAGGGTTGTACTTTGGAGCCCCTATTTCCAATGTCGTGTATCAATCTTGTTTGTTTTCTAATAGGCCTACCCTAAACATCAACGAAATACAAGTTGGTACAAGGTTGAATATTTTAGAGATATTGAACAAAGGTCTATTCAGATGTAACTATCAGCTGCTGAAATCACAGTTTTACCAATAGGTCGTCCAACCTCCAACTGTATAGAGAAGATACAATCCATAGGAGCCTACAGCAGATGTACTGGGCCTTTGTTGTCATGGTTACAATGATGAACATGTGGTTAAGGTTGTCAAGTGATCATAGGGGGCGGCGAGTGGCGCAGTTGGTTGAGCAGACGCCCCATACTGTATGTAGAGGCTACAGTCAAGTGATCATAGGTTAAAAAAAAAACTGAGGACACTCTTTCCTTTGCTTTAAAAATAAAGAGTCTACACTGTCACATTAGTAATTTGTAGTAAGCCTTTTTAACCAATTCAATTTCCTCATGTGCTCAAAATAGCAATTAGGCTAAATGTTAACTCATTGAGTGCCGCGCTCCTTTTCAAAGATTTAGGCAAGTGTACCGGCAATTTAGACCATTTTTGATGACTTTTGTAGAGCCACAGTGTATTCTATATTATGCGTCAAATGGCCACAAACCATTTGTTTCTACGTGCCTCTGTTCCTGAGAAAACTCAAGCTAAACATGGCTGGGTTTCACCAAAATCCCAGCTTTTTTTTCTAGAAAAGGAGATAGAGCGTCTTTTATGAAAGGTGCTCTGTTTGTGCCTGTCGCTCTTCTGACACTCGCATTTCTGGATCAAAGGGCTCGTGTAAGATAAATATATACAACAATTGTTGTTCTATTCACAAATCCACCATCAGGGGTGGGGGGGGCGCCACTAAACAACAATAACACAGACGCACCGTGCCGTGCCACAGCCTCTCGCCGCGGAATGTGAGGGTCTCTCGGCCACAGCAGGTCGGGAACACCGGTCCCACCGGTGGTCGTGGTCCTTCTGTGGTACGGGTCGGTGGTGCCGGTCTGCTTTGACCCAGAGACCATCACATTTTACCACGGGAGGACCTTGGGGAGGACACGGTGTTGCTCCAGATGAAGACCGGGCGGGACTGTCGGCTGAGAGCTTCCTGTTCGGCTCCGAGCTGCTGGAGCCTCGCGGGTGAGAGCAGAGCAGCTGCTGCATCCACATGCAGAACTCCGTTTGCAAAAGCCGAGTTATGATAAAAACTTCCAGATCATGAGCTGTCATGAGACTTTGATCGTCATCTATTTCAGTTCTACTCGTCGTAGAGTCCCCAAATTTACACATAAGGTGTGTTAAAGTGTCTAGTTTAATAATTTAAAAAAAGAGCAAAAAACGAGAAATCTTGTTTTTGGCACTCAACGCATGGGAACGAAAAACGAGAAATTACATGGTTGGCACTCAATGAGTTAAATGAGTTATGAATGTGTCGTTTTAATCAGCAGTACATATAGTATGCATGTGGGAAAGAACTGACTCAGCAATAGTTATGTAAGGTATTATCTCAAGCCCAAATAACTTAACAATATTATCCTTATAAAACCTTAAAGTCACATTCTTGTAATTTCCAATGTCACAGAAAAGTATAGTAATTTGTTTTTATTTATCACACGTGTTGTGTTTTATATTCAATTTATCCTATCTAATCTGTCTTCTACTCGACAGTGACTTCCTGCCTTACTCGTATGCCATCGGTATCATCATATCATGGTGACTGTTAGTCTGTATTTATCTTTTCTAGAGGCTCCCCAGCTGGGATAAGAGGCCTTAAGATATATTTGTCGGCCAGTTGTCTCTCACATGCGGTGATGTAACGGTCAAACCAGATTTCCACAGTTAGTGTGATGATGTGGACCAGAGTGAGCTCATACCGCTGCATACTAACAGCCGTTTTCACAAGTTTAGTTTGTCATTCCCCCCGTGTTTCCAACTGTCCCTCGGTGTAGACGCTTGTGGAGGCAAAGATGCAGGGACAGGGCTCGGAGCTATTAGGACATGTTCATGATGGTGGAGTGTTAAGACTGTGACCAGTGTGAGATTGTCAGCGTACCTCTGGGGTGAGAGGCACTATAGGTTAAAAGGTGTCTCAAAGGGGCTCAATGTTTAATGTTAAGGTTTGTTTTGTTACTTCTGTTCAGTTCAGTTCAAGAGGTGGTGCAGAGATCTCTTAACATTCTTGTTCCAATATAAATGATTTGTTTTATCTCTGATTTAATGATTATTGTAAGTAATTCACAACTCTTGACTCTTAATCTTGATCTTATCATTTTGTATCAAATAGCCTACATAATAAATGTCTAAAGCCTGGTTCATGCTTCTGTGTCAACTCCACGCCGGTACCTCAACGCTGTTGTGCACTTTTGAAGTTCTGCGTCGAAGGAACGCAGTGCTGTGCAATTCACTGCTGTTCATTTCATTTGCGAAACTTTCTTTAGGCATATTCACACCAGGCTTGTTTAGTTAACTTGAAACTGACTTTTTCCTTGGTGCGAATGATGATAATAAATAATGAATGTACTAAAATTGCATGTGGATTTGAGTTTTCATAAGAGTCTGTGAAAAGAAAAAGATTCCTGAGTTTAAGGTTAAACGTGTGTTTAACTGGAAACTTCCAAGACTAAATCTTCATTGTAGCTCATGATGAGGCTTTGCATCACATTTCTGCTTCTGGCTTCTGCTTTCTCCACCTTCGGCTGGTTGGTATGGTATCACAGTGGGAGGAAAGGCTCCGTAGGCAGTGTGTCAGTTATGATTAGGTAGTGCAGCATATTCCTGTCGTCAAGGAATACCGTGATTAGTGCTGAGTTGAAAAAAAAAATCTATTATCTGATTAAAATCAATCTTCGTTTGAGTAATCCAATATCGATCATTATAATTCCAAGATTGATCTTTTTAAGATTCGCTTTTACTCTCTCCCTTGGGCATGTGAAGCTGGTGCAGTGAGATCTGGTCACATGAGTGCAGGTGTAGTGTTGCCAGATCCAACTGATAAATGCTTTATTGCTTTAAATGTTGTGAAAATATCATTCCTTTGCATAATACAGCTGAAATTGATATTCAGTACATTTGCAACCACTTAAAGACTTGCTGAATGTGGTGTATGTCATGTAGAGAGAATTATTAATTAGAAACAAATGAAATGGTCAAAGTTGTCATATTGCAATAAAATATGTATTGATTGACTTTCAAATCTCATACAAGAAAACATACCACCTTAAACTTACCACCTTGATAGCCTCTGAGCTGCTCAGTTAAAGGGTTAAGTAGTAAAGATGAAAAGACAGGCATCAAGCTTCGATTCATCCGTCACTGTGCTGACAATTTTTTTTAAATTTTTTTTATCTGTGATGCACAGAAACATGTTGAAGCTAGTTTAGCTGCGTGTTCATAGGTTTCATTTTGGGCATGCATTGCAGATATATCAGTCTCACACATTTTCCACCATTTGTTTGCCGGTGCTTTGAACAAGGTGGGAGGTGGGACTACACTACATGGCACACACTACTTCTCTTACATCAGAGGTGACCGGTTGTAAGGTGATCAGTATCTATAAACATTCAGTTCTAATCTACTGATCACATATTTTGTTATGAAAATCCACAGCTGATGTTCTGAGACTGCACATGTCTTCCTGTGGACAAACTCCCTCCTGTGACTTCTACACTATTTGGCTCATTGCTGAATGTCATGGAGCTATTTTGTTTTACAATAAGTCATCATTTTTTAGGACCAGAACAGCCAAATCAATCAAGCGGGTTTGGTTTAAGGTCCTTATTTATATCCAGTTATTTCCTATGTTGATTTTATAACACATCACCAAATTAGCTATTTAATTGGTCATAACCTCATGACTGGAAACCTTGGTGCTTGGTGGCGTGACACAGTGCCAGGTCATCAGATACTGTAGATGTTTATTAACTTACCTGCTTTTTCCCCCCATCTGACCAGTTCACTCATGGCTGCACTTTCCTGCCAAAGCCAGATAAGAGTTAAAGCAGAGGTTTAGCATTCAGTTGCCAGTCTCAGTGACTCCATTTACAATTGCATTTACTTATTTGGCAGATGCTTTTATACAAATTGACTTGCGTGTCAGAAGCAAACTAATGCTTCTGTGCTGTAGGAGATCTTGGTGTAAGTACTACATGTGCTCAACAAATGCAAGGAGATCAGGTAAAGAAATTCAGTGAAAGTGTATAGGGCTAGTTAAGGCATGTAGGGGTATTAGAGATGTTAGGAGAAACAGTGTTAAAGACCAATGTACAGCCCTGCTTTTGATAGCATTGAGTAGCTTTTTACACCATTAGGAAACCACAGATGAAAGCAGTCAGGACTGAGATTACCTTGTATGCAGGGATGGTAATAATTAACTTAATCAACACTCATTGAGGCTGCTGCAGATTTTGAAAAAGAGTAGTAGTGCTAAAGCATAGCAGCAAATTTAATTTACCGTTCCATTTTCAACAGCCATGGGTCTGAATCCAGTGAGGTTCCTTTCTGTCTTGTTGCTTTCATGACCAAATATATTAAAAACCAATTAGTTTCTGGAAACACCGCTATTTAGAAACAAGTCCATCTCTTGTCACAGGGCCATAATATTCAGGGTCGGACCACTTATCCCCTGCTGTGAGGGAGTGGAGCAGAAATGGTGTTAGATATGAGCACAACTGAAGCATGCAAATACTGTGCCAGTGAAACTGCGTTATTTAGTGTTACTGGCTGCACTTTGTCTGGGGCTCTGTTGACTTACAAAAATAGAAACCACAGTTTGGGAGTGTTTGATGGATCTGATGCATCGGGCCACAGCGGATGTCTAAATTCACAGCGAAACGGGAGCTGGAACATCTATTTCTTCCATAGTGTGATGTCTTTACGAGTGGGAAGTGTTATTTTTCAATAGGGATTTAAATAAAAATCCTTCAGATTTGATTGGATCACTCAAACGTGGGCATTGTTCAGTGAACATGGAGTGATATAGAACTATGGCGGACTGGTCCACTCCACACCTCCTCCCTCCATTATGTTATTTGATCAGGAGGTTGAGAAGTGACAGAAATGACTAAATTAGATGATAATAAACTACCGTGTTAAAAAAAAAAAAAAAGTTATTTTTTCCTCTTTCAGACTGAGGCTTTGTCTACCTTTTCATTGTGAAGTAGTGTTTTCGAACAGGAACTATCTCCCTCCAGACAACCGTTTTAGCTCGGTATCAGAAATGATCGTACTGTCACACCTACTGTAAAAGCACAAAGACACATGAGCATGCACATGCACATGTGCATCAAGCTGGTGAAAACAGAATACAGACTGTCTTCTCTGCATTGCTACTAGTTGCCAAAAATACGAGGAAGGAGGAACAGCAAAGACATCTGCAGTGCTAAAATGCAGAATTCCTCAACAGCTGCTAACACATACAATGTCAGTTATACTTGCATTTCATTATCCGTGGTACTTTCACCACTTGTAGTTGAAGCTGATAAGACCCAATCAAGGAGCAACTGTGGGTGTCTGTCTATGTGTTTGGTGCTGACAGGAGGTGAAAGCATAGTAAAAAAAAAAAAAGGATGCCTTGTAAAATGAAAAAAGTAGTTGTATAGATGCCATTATGTGTGGCTGTGTGTTTTTAAGGCTCAGGTCTAGGATTATGAGTGCAAGTAAAACATTACCTTACTTCATTGTCATTGTTAAATACTGTTTGCCTGGATGCAATTCACTTATCATAGGATTCAGTTTGAACAGGAACAGTCCTCAAACTGAATGAAAGATGTCCATATATATATATATATATATACACACACACACACACACACACACACCTACCCTCTTTAACACAGTTTCCACACATGCATAAATCAAAGACTCCTTCTTAAAAAGTAAAAGATTCATAGAGTTACTTGCAACACTTAATGTTCATAATTGTTAACGTCGAGGGAACGCATTGTAACGCAGGTGAAAGTGTTAATTGATGTATTTGTTAACAACTATAACCCATGGGCATCCATTAGTAGAGGCTCACATAGAGACAAAATAAATAATGGCAATACTTTAAAACACATTTTAATATAGAATATCTCACCATAGAAGTTATCATTTTGGAATGAAATACTTCAAATACTTCTAATTCATTTGCAAGCCTATTAACAGTGGATACTGGCAATTACAGCTAGAAGGGCCCTGCCTGAGGATCTAATGCTTTGTACTGACTTGTGTTTGGTTAATATTTTGGTAATGTAGCTCGGGGCACTGCAGTATCCTTGGTGCCAACTAGGGTTGTCACGATACTAAAATTTTCAACTCGATACCGATACTCAGGAAAATATTTGATACTCGATACCATTTTCGATACCACAGGGATAAAAAAAGAGAAAAATCTCACTCACTGTCTTTCCTGTCTGCTCTCAAGGAGGGTGGGTATTTTACTGTAGGTTCTCACAACGGGCCGGTACCGAGAATTAAGTCGGGCTGCGCCACGAAAAGTGGACATGTCCGGGCAAAAGAGGACATTTGCTCACCCTAAACATAATAGATGGCCATGCCTGATAACAGTCATTAACGTCAGCCTTTAACCACTAGCTGCGGCTAATGGCTAATAATAAGATGGCCAACATTGTAGCGACTAGCCCTGTTAATATTGTTATGCACTACAACTCACGTAGTGGTGAGGGGGAGGGTGTGTACCTACCTGCTGAGAGAGATAGCGGCTGCGGCGAGGGGTCTAGTATCGATACTTTCGCAAATGAGTATCGTACCCGGATACAGCGTTTTAGTATCGATACTTTTTTATGTACCGATGCTTTTTTAGACCTCCAGTTATTCAGGAGGTCATTTTAAATTAATGGTCCACTGAGTCAAAGGCATTGCTTAGATTTAAAAGAATTAAAATGGCACACTCTTCCTCGATCAGCTGCCAAGCGAAGGTCATACCTTAGTTAGGAGGACAATGTCTGTGCCGTGTAAAGCTCCAAAACCAGACGCAAACTTCTCAAAGATATTATTATGACACAAAAAATAAAAATTGGTTTGAAACTGCTTCCTCTAACACTTCTAATAAATCTTGAAGTTTAGAAATTGGCCCAAAGTGGCTAAGAACAAAGGGACCAAGGTTGGGTTGCTTTGATTAAAATGTGATGGAAAGAGTTCTTCTGCTTAAGAACTATATAAATGATCAGTTGTGTCTGGCATTTTGGATAAAAAAGACAAAGCTATAGGTAAAAAAACGGCCAAAATTACGACGGATATCTCCACTCTTCTCTAAAACACTGTTGGGTAATTACTTGCTTTATGAATTAGACTATGTTTATAAAAATGACTCAAAACTTTTCATGTGGTTTAAATGAATAATTCCCCTCTTTGAAAGTTACATCTTTGTTTTGTATCTTTTCTGTTGGCAGCGGTATCATAATGAGATCAGAGCTGTGTTTAGAGCGATATCTGTGCTCATGACAGGACAGCAGGTGTTTGGAGAGATGATGACGCACCAGAAAAGGGCAAACATTGTCCTGACAATGGTGAACAGCTGGGTCTTGAGTGTGACACCTGTGTGCCTGCCCAGCGTTATGTCGGCCCTCGCCGGCACAAAACTTCAGTCAGGCTTCGACAGCTGAACCTAAGCCGCTAACAGCATCTGTCACAAATCACCAGGTTTACTGCGGAGAGATGATAAAGCATGGATTTTGGAGGGCAGGGAGGGAGCGGCGGAGAGAGAGAGAAAGAGAAAAAAAATCATGTCTCTGCACATCCGTCCTCTTCATTCATTCTGCAAGGTGAACAGCTCAATCAGTGGCATCCATCTTACCTAACATTTGCTGCACAGTTTAACTGACTCAGCGTGATGAAGAGTCGAAACGTTTGGGGCAAACGTCGGGGCTTTGACAGTTCTCAGCAGATAAGACAGTAAAGTCAAAATGTCAGAATGAGAATGACGCAGTTTTTCAGCAGGATGAGCTGAGGAGACATCTTTTTCTTATAGGCTTCATTGCTTGAGGGAGGAAAGATATGTAGTAATGTTTTCTATGTTTTCTTTTTAAAATCTGAACTGCATTAATTAAACTCAGGATTCTTGATTTACAAACAAGTTCATGCTCATTGAAGAACATTTAATTCAATATGAGACACATTTCCATCCAGGTTGTCAACAAAAATAAACTTCACAACTACTGATCATACTGAGTGGTTGCTTAGTCATTGTGAAGATTACCAGGTAGTAGGTAGCCCAGTAAAGTTCCTTAGCAACAGAAAGTGTGTAGGTGTAAATTGGGCATTCATCATTTGAAATCTTGTCTTGATTGCTGTGGGAGCTATTTGTAGCTGCCAGTTATAACACGGTCTTTTGTATAAGTGTAATTGTAGTCCATGCTGTGACAAAGAATTTTTCGATTTTCCTTAGTACCGTTGTGTACTGGCACACCTTGATAATGATGTGTGAGGGATGACTAGGCCTAGTGTAATTTAATGTGGCCAAAAAGAAAGAAAGGATTTTTTTTTTGACACCAAGTCAGTGTGATCCAGCTCTGCTAAACAGATGAAACAAAATGATGAAATCCTGCTGGTTGACATTATAAATAGCAAGATGGGCTGCACCTGGACAGAGATTTGAACATAATGTAACCAAGATGTGACAATATGCATTTACAGATTTTTCTGTGACTATTGTCTCTTGCTCTTAAGTTAAATCCCTTAAAACTGTGTATCATGAAGAATGTCTAAAACTTGCTATTTGTATTATGTTTAATGTAAAGTTTTACAGCAAAACACTTTCTGCCCGAGCTCAGTCTGAGTCTGAAATTGATTTCTATCTGACATTTAGTTTTGGAAAGGTGTTTTTTTGGTGAGGATTTTAAGAGACTGTCCTCCTCTAAAAAACAACAACAACAAAAAACAAGCTCATAAGTTTTCTGCTTTCTGCTTTTTATTAGCCATAGTTAGCTTTTATTGTCAGGCTACCTCTAAAGGCCATTGTAATTGTGATCGAAGCAAATTAGGAACTTTTTGGCATAATATATGTCCGCCATAACATTCAAACTCGTGACTGATGCATATTGTTTTGACTGGTTTAAGCCATGAATACTGTACATGGGAAACAAACTATAAATTAAGTTTAATATCAAATTACTAATGTTTAAGAATGAGCTCTTAAAACAGGCCGTGGGTATACATCAATCAACCACAGCATTAAACACCTGATGTAATGTTATGTCTGATAAATATATATTTTATATACAGTATGTATAGCATCAAAGTTCATTTTAGGATAAGTACATTGTCTCAAATTGATCCATTGACAAAACACGAGACTGGTATGTGTCTCCTGCAATGTTCTTCATTGTTGTTTTTTATCCAACCTTTACCATCTTTTCTGGGCAAATTGAACTAGTGAGACTTGTTGCGTACGAACTGATGAAGCCCCTTGGATAAGAGACGAAACGTCTTCCCAGACAAATACAAGTCCAGTTGCCTACGATTCAATTTGCCCAGAAAAGAACGATGACCTAGATGAATGAGAATATCCATAGACAACCTTTACCATGTGTATTGCTATGAGCATCACGACAAAAGTCTTGATTGCCTGCCACAGGGACACGACCATGAGTTGTTCTGAAGGAGACAGAGGCCAGGACATGTCAGTAACAATGCCCATCATTGTTCAGCACTAATCTCTATTTTCATATACATGAGATATGGGACAATCTTTTAAAAGTGTTTTTCTCAACATACCACTATAAAATAAGATATAGCCTACTGTACAAGCTTGGCCTTGCAAATTCTACGCAACAAAAAGTCTGCCGTCTAGATGATATTTTAAAACAGATGTCAAAGTGAGGTATATGAAAAAAATATTGTTGATTCTTTTCTGTTTGTGGCATTTTGTTGGCAAGTAGCCCCATGTTTAAGTTGGGATGTATTTTTCAAACTTGTGGTACTCTGTACTCTGTGGGTTAGGGACAAATGGACCTGTTAAGATTTGAAGGATGCCCTAAGCATTAACGGATATTTGCTTTCTGAGGGTCAGGCGCTTTTTATGGCAGCAAGAACTAGAGGGAGCATACAGTGCGAAAGAAAGAGAATAAAGAAGATAATAAAAAGTAAATAAAAAAATAAAAAAAACCCACTGACAAGACAAGACACTCTCTCTGGATGCTAACAAACACCCACCCACCTAGAGTGGTGCTTTAGAAACATTCCTCAGCAGGCTTTTCACTCCTCCTGTGAGGCTGTCAAGTCATCACAGCTGACTCGTTCCCTTAGTACCTCCCTGAAGACTCCCATATTTATGATGTGAATGGCATAATTTTGGGTGTGAGGATATGTCTCGCATATTCTTCTTCTTCTTATGGGTCAGAGTGTGACAGTTGGTATCAGAGATATTGCTAATAGCCGCATAAATCTTTGGACTGTTATAGATTGGCAGCGTTTTTGGTGTCATTTTTTTGTGATGGATTTTTCTGGAATCCTCCAGGTGATTAATGGTGATGGAGATAATTTATCAATCCTAGGTTTTAGAGTTCAAAACAATTCTCTTGCAATAAATCTGCCACTGCGAGGTGATTTGGGGGCATAAAACTGCAGAGGGGTTTTTACTTTGATTGCAAACTCCCTCTGTTCCAATTCTTTTCTTCTCCTCCAGCTGTCCATATCCTCTTCCCTTTCTCACCGCTGACCGGCTCTGAAAAGCTCAGTTAAATGCTGTGGGATTTACCAGCGACTGTGGTGAATTCTCTTTATTTCCACCACCCCGACTCCATCTCCTGAGCCTTTGCTGTGTGTCACAGTCAGGAGGACGATACCTCACGCTATAAAACACACAAACATCTGTCGTCAGTCGCTCTCAAGTACACACACATATGGCCGACCGAGAGCGATTGATTCCAGAGAGTATGCGGGGCAATCGAGAGAGAGTGTGTGAGCAGGAACAAAGAAAATGGTGTGCAATGAGACAGAAGGCAGAAAATAAACAGTGTACTGAAGAGGGTTAATGGTGGGAGAAGAAGAGGAGATGTGTAAAAATAACCTGCATGTGTGGTAAACGTGACGGGCTGTTCAAAACGTATACCCAGATTGCTTATTAAGAGTATTAGATTGGATCCTTATCTCATACACATTCACTTCCATTATAAACTAAACCAAATCCATTGTTCCTTATCCATGTTGTTAAACTGAACTCAAATACTGTACAAAGAAGCAATTATGGGTTCAACATTTTTGAAGAACACAGTAGGGATGTATGAAAACAGATTTACATAAACACCAACGATTGAGACTTTTTCTTCGCACTTTGTCCCGTGGCTGTTAAATCACACTTTACCGCAGCCATTGATTCAACATGTTGGATTCTTCTCCTTGGAAACAGGTGAAGTAAAAAAAATAAAATAAAATACTTGGCGGTACCTGTTCTGTTTTAATGAGACGTGCAACAGTTTGTTTTGCTGTTCAACAAGTGTACTTCACGCTGTGTGGATTTTAATTGCGCACCTCTCCACAGCTGCTACTTGGTTTTAATTCATTTTTGGGTAGAGGTGGCACTATGTTGGGAGATGTATCACTTTTTTATATGTGATTTCAAAGGCAAAAGAAAAAAAACATCATGAACAGATGGTACAATATGAAGTATTTCACAGGTGCATGTTGAGTCTCTTTTGGTGTTGCTTTGCTAATATTTATTTCCACTTTTTTAAATCCTGAAAGCGTGCAATGGATGGAAAGAAGCTGCTAATACTACACATGAGGTTTTATTACAGTTATTTTGGATTTGTTTGATGTGGAGTTTATGACAGATTCTGCTGGGAGGATGGGGGAATTTCTTGAAATTTCTTCAAATGTTTTGTTTGGCCAACTGTGGCATACAGTATGTGGCATGTTTCCAGTATTGATGGATGCATTTAGCCTTCTCCAACAGCTGTGTAAGTATTTATTTCCTTTCCTTTTTATGACTTCAGTTATTTCTTCATACGCAGGCTCAGAATGATTTTGCTGGTCAGCGATCAGCTGCCTATCCGTCATAAGTCCAACTTCTAAGAGAGGATGTGAAGCAATGAGAGCCGGTGCATTAGTTTGTCTTTGTCTGGGCCAGTTGTTTCGAAGTTGGCTTGGTTGTGTCAGCGCTCTTAATCTTGTGGTTTCAGAATTGTGGAAGTCGAACAATTTCACACCACCTGCAAGAAGAAACTTATTGGTGTAATCCGGATTAGGGTTCACGCTGCTACTAGCTGAGCATTAGAATTCAGTGCGTCAGGAGGCATGCTATATAAACAAGTTATGCTAAGGAAAGATCAAATGTCCTATCCACATTGAGTAGCTCTCTGGTTCTCCTGCAAGTCACGCTGTTTCAAAATGCTGGACATGTCCATGGATAAACCATTATGGGACGGTATTAATGTGTCTTCTGCTTCCTGGTGGCAATAACATCCTTAGATTTTGTAAATAGAGAATTCATTTAATACTGAGGCTAAACATTATGCTGCCCTATAGACTTTATAATGAGATGATCTGAGACACATAAAATAACTGTAGAGAGAAAAGTTAACAAACCTTCAAGTGTTTAAAAGAAGATAATACAAAAGAGTAATAACACACAAGATAAAATGATCTCTTGGGTTGATATAAATGAAAACTGGCCTTATTTGCCGTGGTTTTAAAGACTAAAGTCTTTTTTATAGTGGTTGTCGTCGATATGAGCAAAAACAAACTTGGGACAAATTGGCAGCAAGATGTAATTGCTGTACAGTGTCCAGGTCTCTTTGTACCTCCAGCACTCTTAACACTAAACACCCATTATGTCATAAACCACCATCAGTGGCCATAAAATCTTTAAAAAAAAACACCCTGCCCTGCTACTTAATGATAAACAGCCTTTAGGGATGAATCTGGAATAAATTGGTCATATTTTCCCACCAACAAGTGCCACCAACCTGCTCCACATCCGTAAAGTCACAACTTTCTGTTCACTTAGCTTACAGTCGGTTAACTCGTCCTTTCTTTAGCCGTTGTTCGCTCTCCCTCAACGACCTCAGGAGGTGGTCAAGGGGTTAGCTATGTTGGGTCAGGACATGGCCGCTGTATTTATGGCCTACCGACAGACCCTGCTTTAATATGTCATCACAAACAAGCCAGGATTGAATGTCTCTTGACAAGGGGCATTTTTCACTGCTCCCTCCACTTCTCTTCTGCTGCACCGTTCAAGGTCCAGACACTCCTTTCTGCCCAGTGCAGGAATCCATCAAGGACACACAGGTGCCTCCTTGCAGACACTGTTTTTTTCTTGAACAGGGCACATTTTAAAAGGCAAACGAAGGATAGCCGGATAACATGCTTGGCAAACTAAGACATGATCAATCTTTCATCAGCGTTGGGACTGACTTTTCATTAATGGAGTCCTGTAGAGTTTCAGCACCTAATTACTAGACTAAAAGTCCCACTGGAATATTAATTATACAAACCCAGCGACGGCTGCTGATCCGTTCCTTTACCATGCCTGCAAAACTTCGGTGTGTACTCCATGCCAATCATGTGTGTGTGTTTGAGTTGTTGAGTTGGCAGTGTGTGAAGGGTTGTTCTTAAGACCACTTAATCTTACCCCCAGCTGTCCACACTGGAGTCATTTTTAATCAGTTAACCTCTCTTGAAGCTCCATCCACATATCCTCATATTCTGTAAGGCAGTCATATTTGATAAAGGTAAAATAAATCATTCTCCCTTTACTCACATGCATTAATCCTGAGCAGGAAGTCAGAATGATATCTGCTCAGCTTTCAATAGACTTTTTCTTTTCTGCCCCCGGCTATTTGTTTGATAAGACGGGGACTGCTCCTTTATTCAGCTCCATGCTTTCAGCCACCTCCTGTATTTTTCTCTTTCATCCTTCTCCACAATGGATGCTGCATTTAAGGCTTAACAGGCCATAGTCATTAGTTAGAAGTTGATAAATGAAGAAAATTATTTATTCTTACGTCTACGGCAACAATAGCTGCATTGCAACTTAACAATAAGATGATAATTAATGTTGTGCCTCAAAATTTATATAAACCTCAAGTTAACAGAACAAAGTGGGGTTTTATGTGATGAAAGCCGTTAGCTCATCACTACCAATCACATTTGATTGGATGCATAAATTGTGTTGCATTATCTAGTGCGGAAATGTCATGAGTCAGATGAGTGTGTGTTTGGATAGGAGTCAGCAAAAGCTATGATTTCCCAAAGAGTTTGTTTATGGTCTTCCTCTGATGACTTGGTTGTGTGTGGATGCAGGCAGCGTTCTGCAGCTGGAAATCACTGTTTTTCCCCCCCTCAGTTATACTTAGATGACTCAACAAAACAGAAATCTCAAAATTATACCTTTCCTGCATATTCCATTTACTAGAAAATATGTCGCATTACATTCAGTATAGATGCTCTGCTATTACATTAAGACAAATAATCAGCTTCACTGTGTGATGGATGGAGACGTCTTCACACCGGTGGTGCGGGAGAATTGTTGAGGATTAAAGATGCAGGCGGGGGGGTGTTGGACATCTGCTGTCTTGTTGTGTTTTTGCTCAGCAGCTACACTGAAGGTACTGGGGGTTTGGGGCTGTCAGTTGAGGAGGGTCTTGCTGTTTTTACTCTCCGATGGTTTTGAGGATTTAAACTCGCTGCCATCTGGTTACCATACCCTCGTAAATGTGAATGGACTTGCACGTGCTGCCTCGTGCACACATTTTTTTTTAACCACCCTGTGATATAAGACAGGAACCTTTGTGTGGCAAAGGGTCAGAGTTATGGAATCAGTATGTGATCTCACGACAAGTCTCAAGAGGGGAGGGAGGGAAGGAGGGGTCATTGATCTGTGGTGGTAACCCAGTGGTTGGGCCTCTCTCCCTCTGGGAGAGTGTGCTGAGACAAGCATGGGGGTCTCTGTGTCCCACCACCACCCACTCCCCCTCCTGCAAAGCCTTTTCTGATTAGTGATGGTAAAAATTGACTTTCTGTCTCATCCCAGAATGATCCGTGCACATTCAGTGCAGTAGGTTTTACATCAGTGTGAGGCTGGGCAGCGTTAGCATTTCAGACCTCTCTCTTGACCTATATCAGTAATAATCGCTGCTCATATAAACAAAGGCAGGGATGGAGGAGGCTGCTGCTGCACAGTGCTCAGGCCTGATGGATAGTAACGACTGGTTCCGCCGTTATACACTTGCTGAATTTTTATCACCTCCTATTTTTGTGGATTAGAAAAACATGCTTTACTGTTATTGCTCAGCAGCTATGTTGAAAGCATGACTGCAATTGTCGATTCTCTGTGTGAGTTGGCTTGTTGAATGAAAATAACTAAATAAGAGCTGTTTATCTAAATGTGAAAATTGTGTTTTTGTGGCTTAGAGGGAAAAAAAAGTTCTCCATCTTACCATTTTGTGTTGTTTATTTCCCAAATAAGAGGCACTGCAAGCCCATCACTGAATGACTGCTATTACTGTACACCTCTTTCATCTTTTCTTCATCTAATTTTCTTCTCTGTGTTCCTCGTTGGCATCACAGCCCATTATTTCTGTCTATGTTTCAATCCCCTTGTGCTTGTGTCATGATTTATGTATCAGTAAACACACTAAAGTGAACATTTGGTTCACGGTCAAGACCGCGCTCCGTCTGCCACGCAGCTGGCCGCTGATATTTGGTTGACTGTAGGTTTGCCATAATGTTAATTCAGTGTCAAATTATTGATGGAGAAAACTGTTGACAGCTGAAGTTGATATTTAGTTTGAAGTAGTGTTAAGTAACCTAAGTCAGATGTCTGCCAAATGTGTCTTGTCAACAGCATCTTGGCATAAAATACTGACTTAGTCCTCTGACCCAGGGCCGTTGTATAGGGGAGAAAGGTAATGATAATTCTAGGGGCCCAGCGCCCAGTGGGGCCCACAAAAAACCCCAGTAGTGTAATCTTTGTATGACTGAATTATTCTGCATAAGACCCTGACTAATACTCATAGTAATGCTGCATTAGCATCAAAACAAAGTAGGCTAAATAAAAAATGATAATACATACGTAGTCTAAGAAAAAAAGTGGAAAAGTCAGGGGCCCACTTTCGTATTCTTTCAGGGGCCCCAGAATTCCTAGCAACGGCCCTGCTCTGACCTGACTGGATTTTTTATTTTAAACCAAAGTTCAATGTTTGTCCAACATTATAACTGCCGGGGTCCGCTGCCTTTATGACTTTACATTGATGTCTGGTGCCTGCTGGGTGGCAACTACCTGCTCAGAGTGAGTTAAGTAGGTGGAAATCCAATCAAAAGGTAACAGGAATATGATAATACACCTTAGGAAAACAACACTGGTCACACTTGGTATGAACCTATTTGTAAGCTTTTGATGATAATGTGTGAAAATTAAAAACACAGAGCCTTTAAGGAGCCACGATAGTCCATCAGAGCTGCTCGTTTGATGGTGTAACAGCTTCAGATCCCCCCCAGGGCTTTTTGTAAATTCCTGAAATCGACAGTCCGACATTCACACCCATGTCACGCCATGATCGGTTAGCTGTTTAAAGGTGAGAAAGTACAGTAAGCAGCCTTTGGACTTCTGAACCTACTATTTACTAGTGTTTTTCTCTTGTCTTGGAATGTATAAACCATCTTTGAGTATCTTGAAAAGTGCTCTATTAATAAAATGTATTATCATTATCACAACCCAGCCCTTACTCATAGTTGGAGGGTAGTGTTTTCATTCTGACAACTGAGAAAGACTAATTGGGATGTAACAAATTGGGTGTATTAACAGAGACGTTTCTTTTAAGCACAGCAGGATAAATTATACTCCCAAATACAGGCACACAGGGAAAAAAACAACATAAAGCCTTAGTGTAGTGTGACTGTGTGATACACAGCCCTCTGGAACTGATGGCAAAATACAGCCTCCATATATCTGTCTGGAAGCTGGAGCAGTGTTGTTGTATGCAGTCAGTTTTATTATTGTCTGGTGGTCTGTTTTTAATGTTATTAAACTGTCTAAGTGCTAACTAACCTACTAAATCTCCACCATGCAGGTGTAATATCCCCCAAATTTCCCAATTCTGCTTCACCTGCTGCACCAGTTTTGTCATAAATGTATAGCACACAGTGAAAATAGAGTCTGAATGTTCTGCCTTTACACAGGTTTCTTGCAGCTCAGTGATAAAAAATGTGATCATTGTTGGGGCTGTTGGATGGCACGGTGTGCCAGCAGACGCACACACACACAGACACCAACGCTGTCCCTTGATGTGATGTGTTTGAGGAGCATCAGGGGTGAGCAACCCATTAAAGTGCTGCTCAGATTTACTCAGCAGTTAAAGCCAAACCGCGGGTCAGAACTGAGTGGGCTTTTGGAGTGTATGTACAAGCATCGACACACACAGCAGCATACCTGTTCCAGCATCCGTGCTTTACACAGCCCTGCGCGCAAGCCTTAACAGGCAAGAAAAGGTCAAACACTGAGACTGTGGAGGCAGAGCGGGGATTGCGGATGGTGGAGAGTAAGGTGTAGACAGCAGGTTACCTCTTCATCTCCCTCGTCCTCACCCCGTCGCGCATCACTCCGTATATCGGTAAAGAGAGTGGGATGCTGATTCATGCTGGCAGAAATGGACCAAGCTTAAAGGGAGAGGGAGAGACAGAAGGAGAGGAGGCCCCTAAAATGGCTCTGAATGTGTGAAAAAGTACCCTGCCAATACCGGCCATAAAACTTAAGCGACAGCAGGCACAAACCCATGAATCAGAGTTTGACAGGATTGTGGAGTTCAATGTGGCAGGGAGAGATTCCAATCAACCCAATACTCAACCTTCAGCGTGGCTGGTGACTGGCATGACAAGAGCTATGGAGCAGGAAATGTGACGAGGGAATTAATGCTTGTTTGCCGGAGTGGGAGTTCAACCTTTTTCTTAAACCTGCCACAGAGCAGTTGTTGTAAACCTGGAGCTAGAGTTCTCAACGGGCCGGCCAATACGACTGGATGCACTGGTTTGTGCGGAAAATATATACAAATGACTTGAGTCGGGTCAAGCCTTGGGTTTCCTTTTTTCTTCTTGCTGGTTGTACTACTGTGTGTTGTTTATTGTAAAATGCACTGAATCTGCGCTGTTCATTTTAGCGATGATTATCTGCCAAAAGTTAAAAAGTTAGCTCAGTAATAATGTAGCAAAGGTCATCCTTTCCATATTTTGGATATTGGTCACAATATTGATCCAGTCGGACTCTGCTGAAGGTGTGGTCTGCGGCCAGCTTCGAGCTACGGTTTTCTTACTAGCTGCTAATAACATTTTTAAAAGATATTTGTCTTGCCCCAATATATGGGGTGCAATATTGCCCAGGTAGATTGTAGAAAAAGAGCTATTAATTTCATCACCAAAAATGTTTTGTACTACTTGCGTAATCTTTTGCCAATATGGCTGAATAGCTGGGCAGCTCCAGAATATTTGCACACATTTTAACTTAGGGGTTATGAAATATCTAACCAGATTCCGCCAGCAGAAATCTCTCCAGACACCAGAACTAGTGGAAGTTGACTGTACAGAGCATATATTCAACTATTCTTCTTCTGTGATGACAGTTCGAGATTCTTTCTCCCATTTTAATCTAATCTTATCTGTTGAGTGTTTCTGCCTCGGTTGTCTTGAGAACCGATACTTTAGTACCAAGCCAATGCCAACACGCAGAATTCTTTTTATTTTTTTCGGTACCATGAGTACTTGATATACAACTTTGCCCTGGGCGGGCCGTGTCCACTCCTGTAGGGACACGAGAGTCTGAGCACGTGCATGGTCTCGGTGCAGCTACGGTCGAACTCGCGGTCCGTTTGTTTTGTGAACGTGGGCCGGACCTCGACCCGCTCCAACTGCCTGGTGTACACCACATACACATGACGTGCCATCCATCTTTCTCTGGTCAGTCATCATGGAAACATGACACTCTGCCAGTGTTGAGGCGTTTAGACCAGATGGAAAACAAACGTTTGTAAATGCAATACGAGCTGAAAAATGAAACAATGTATCACTTTCACCCTTGCACTTTGAGAAGTTTTTGAAGCACAGTGGAGCTTAAATACTTGAAAGTTGTATGAAAAAGGTTTTTTTAATAAAGTAGTGAATTTAGAAGTACATTGGGTTCTGTTTTTTTAATCATGGTATCAAATGAGTATTAATCGTTGAAATTCACTGGTATTGGTGTTGACTATGTTGTGACAAATTGTCTGCCTGCATGTCCAGTCTAATTTGGATTTCATTCAAGTTTCATCACATTATTATGGTTGCTAGAGTAGAACATTAATTTTATCTTCATTTCATCATCACTATTAGTACATGTATGCCTTTATAAGAACGCAATAATGATGCATTAGGCCGGGCACATTTTTTTTGTTGTTGTTGTTTTTTTGGCCCGGTTCAGGCCGGGTTTGGGCCGAGACATAATGCTAATGTGTGGCAGGTCGGGTTTAAATTTTCAGGCCCGTTGAGAACTCTACCTGGAGTTGGATTAGGAGGGCTTGTTGCTGTCTAAATAGATATTTGTGGATAGCAAAAAAGTCCTCTTACTTTATTTTTAATTACCATAGATAGGTTTAAAAGTGAAATCCACTCCTGTGCATTCTTGGCTTAAGGCTCCGATCCATGAAACAACCAACCAGCTATCAATTTCAGATCCACTATCACAGTATTTCTATTCTCTCAGTGTCTGGCTGTGTAGTGTATCTGGTACTCGAAGTACCACCTCAGGTAATTTTGACGAGGTGCATATAGATTAATGTTGCTGTTGATGGAGCACCCAGTGGGAGTGTGATTGTGAGGTGTTTCCAACAGCTTGTCTTCTCATCTAAATCTTCTGAAACCTCCTACAAGCCCAAAGGGAGACAGGAATCTACAGCCTGCCAGAAGAAGACAATAGAGAATGGCCGGAAGAGTATCATCTCATCAATCTTTGGCTCACTTTGCAGTTTCTGAGCAGAAACATATTCTTGTTCACTCTCTGAATCATGGAGATTTATCTGTCTCCATTGGTTATCATTAGGCTTTAGTTTCAGAGACGTACAGTATGTACCTGGAGCTCTTACAGATTTTTCAACATATTTTAGATTAAACCAGCTCAGACACATATTTAAACCTACCTAGCTATATATTGTAATAATTGGTATTCTTGATGGCATTGGTTCAAATAGTTCTGTTTGAAGTGAAGAGGCCTCAGAGCAAACTATACATCACAACTCTGCAGCACAACAGATTTGGTCTTACAGCCTGTGTTTTCATATGGTTCAGTCTCATTGAAGGGGCTGTTTGTTTGCCGTTGATTGTTCATCATGTGGTCAGGGTGGTGGTCATTGTCACTTGACAAGAGATCAGACATTGTTGCAACAACACAAGAGATTACAATTCCACTTTCGCCTTCCACCACAACATCAATTCATATCTACAGTATATACACACCAGAATAGCATTTGTCTTTGTTTATTTGTCTTGTCTAACCCTTTAAGAGGTTGTTTTAGAGAGGTTGTCTTCATATGTTTCTCTTGTTTTCCACTTGTCTTGTATTGGCATGACTATATAAAAAAAATAAAAAAAAACAAAAAAAACAATTCGCCCCATGATCAGCGCTGCTTCTTTCGGGCAGATTTTAGACCACAGTTAGTTGGTATCTTAAAGGGCGAGATGGTCAGTGTTAGAGGAAAAAAACATGATAGAAACGGAATGAAGTTTAAAGTACAACTTTTCTTTATTTGTCTTTTCTCTGTTAATGCTAACGTTGGTGAAGTAGCAGCAGCAGATATCACTTATTGCTCCTTTAACCTTTGCAGCAGTTGTTTTCATCATAAACCTGCTTTAGCTGTACCTGACCACATAATCGGACAACTGACAGAGTTAGAAGTGAAGAAAATAAAAACAGTTATTATTGATAGATATTAGATCATTGGTGAAGAACTTGCTAGGGATGCACAATAACTATTGGTACAGATAATTATCAGCCCGATATCGGCTGATTATCAGCCTAAATACACAGATAAGTCAGATAATGACTTATAATAATGCCAATTATAATTAGCCAACATTGCCTTGATTTCACTCATTGTCAGTTTCCCCCCTAAATTGATTTGAAACAATAATAAATGTTGATTTTTGAAGAGTTATAACCATTCATAAATGTTCACAACTGTGATGTCGGTTATATTATTTACTTAAAGGGACAACGAGGAGTTTCTATTTGGTTATAAAAAAGTCTCACGTTAATGTGGATGAATCTCCGCTACCCACACTTGTTAATGGCTCCATTTTCGATAAATATATCGTTTTGTCTCTATCGTTATTTTGTTATTAGTGGTGGCGGAAATGCTGGGCGAGCCGACCAGCGTTTCCTTTCGCAGCGAGTTATGAGAATAACGCCGCCGAATCGCTGTTTATGGTCAGAACTACGACGGTAACTGAACCTCTTTGAACCTCTGACTTTAATTCTTGATGAATGAAAACTTGAGTCCGTCTTGCAACGGTCGAAGAATTCTACGGTGCACACGGAGGCTCATAAATGTAGTGTGAAAACGCTTCACTTTCCCAAAACTCCTCGTTGTCCCTTTAAGTCAGATGCAAAGCTATAATGTTAAACCCATCTTTACTCACTACATCTTAGCCTTTATTTACCTCAGGTGTGTATATAAACTATCAAAAATGTTATCGGTTGTCGGTATCCACATCAGTTATGAGAAGCAGGAAGTTATCGGTATCTGTGGAAAAAAAGAGTCATTGTGCACCGCTAGAATTGACATGAGTTGGCTTAGGCATTAGGTATTTCCCACATTGTTCATGAGGTTGCAACCATTTAGTTTCAATAGAAATGTCTCAACATTTCATTCAGGGTTTCCCGCAGCGCTTTCCTGTTAAGGCGGCCGCCTTAACAACAAAGAGCTGCCGCCTAAACTAATGTCTTAAAAAAACAAAAAAAATGTAGCGATATTCGCCGCCGCCCCCCCCCCCCGTCGGACGATGGCCGCATCCACACACATACACACCTCAGAGAAGCGCACATGCATAACAGCAGCACGTGTTGAAAGCGAAACTTAGCACGGCACGGCACGGCGCGCCCCCCCGCCCCCCCCCCCGACGATCGATCCGCTCCACCCCCCCCCGTCGACAGACCCACTCGCCCCCCCCGCCCCCCCCGCCGACAGGTCAGACACCACCGTAACTAACAAATTTTCTGGGGGAAACACTGTCATTCAATAAACCATGAAGTAACGTCTAATCGACATTCCAGTGATCTTATGCTTATATTCATATTGTCATCATTGTGAACATACTGGCATACTTAGCATAGGTGAGACTGCTGCGCTTCAGAGAGTTGACTTGGAATATACACTTTGTTCTGCAGCTTTGTAGGATTAAAGAAAAAGTGCTCTGTGGTCACACAGTCATCAGGAAGTGAGTCACCCACACTTCTTTTCTTCCTGAGTCCTGACCCCATTCAAACACTACAGTGATACCTATGTCTGACTGACACAGTAACACAAAGGTAAACCTTCAACAGTGTCGCTTGATGTTTCCTTTTTTTTTTTGCGAACATCCTCTTCGCAGATCAAATGTGCAGGAGTTTCTGTCAAGGATGGAATTTAACTCGGTGTCAATGACGTATAAATGTTTTTAAACCCAACTGCCTGACTCATCCAACAAAGGAGAATAAGAGAGAGAGTGTGAGACACACAGAGCACACGAGCCCGTGAGCGGGAAGTGGGAATTAATGTTTGGAGAGAAATTGAGAGTTAACTCTATTTGATACTGAGATAATTCATCTCTGTGTAATGATCTTCTTGTTTGAAAAAAAGACGTTTCATACCAATATCTCAAATATAGAAATTCAATAACCCCTCGTCTCTTATTGTGAAGGGCAACCATACCCAGACATTTTTGTATAAACAGCAGAGCTTTGTGTATGTGATCACATCTGTAGCTGTTTGTTGGTGGCACTTCAGCTCAGAGGGGCTGATTGGAAGAGCATGAACTATGTCAAGCTCAGACAAATGGTCACTTGTTTAAATCACAACCTTTCCATCATCTCTGTCATCTGTCTCTGTCTCTTTGCTTCATCTGTAGCTATTTGAGGGATACTTGCCAAGTGTCGCCATTTGTTTTGATCAGAGACTCCCCGCTGTTAATTCACGTGTCAGCGTTTACAGTGCGACCTTAATGTCTCGGCCACTCAATCCTCCCCTCTCCAAAAAAGATAAATTGTCTCCAGGTCTCTTGTATTCCCGCTGTGGCCCACTGAGCATAGCATCGATGCAGTAAATGAGAAAATGCACAGCAGGAGTAAGACAGAAAGAATTACAACTTGCTGGCCTAGATTAGAAATCTATAAACAATCCCTCGCGAAGCAGCGATACTTCCTGTTTTCCTGACACCATGAGCCAGTCTTACCCTTGAAAAGTGAGCAGGAGGAATGGAGCAATTTATTCACAAAGTTGCTGCTTATTCCTCTCTCCCTCCTCACCCTGCCACTCTTGACTTAGAAATTACCTTGAATTGCAAACATTGTGTGTTAATATAGCGTATAATGTGACACTAAATATGCAGCTCTGTACAGCACAACACCTGATTTCACATCTGAGTGTCAAAGTGCCATCTGTGGGGTCACCTGGTGGCCCCGGTCTGGTGTCATGGCGAGTGCCGGACAGAAACATGCAAAAGGAGGGAGGGGCGGAAACAAGAGGGAAAGAAACTGTGAAAGAGAAAGAGGAGGGAGCGAGGTCAAAACACGGACTGGATGCTGTGTTTGTAGTTACAAATACGGGGCTCAACTTTCCCTGTGATGTGTCAAAGAGAGACAAATGCGAGACAAGACGAGGGATGGGAAGAGACGCTCAGACCCGGCTCGTTTGGAGCAGGTGTTCCAAAACAGGGAGCGTTTAACCCCAAAGATCAGTTCGTTTGGGTGAATGTTAACAAAGCAATCACACTGGGATGCGGCGGGCTGAGGTTGGCAAGTAGGGGTGGTCTCGGCTCGCCTCCATTCGAGCTCTGTAGTGATTCGTTTGCAGTGAAAACGTAATCAACTCAGCAACCAACACAACATGTGATTGCTGATGTTTCATTGTTCTCAACGGGTTGGGCCAGCCCGACTGGAAGTGCTGGTTCAGAAAATATATAAATATATAGGATGACTTGGGTCACACGTATTTACTCTGTAAATATACAATATACATATATATATATATATATATATATATTATATATACAAAAAAAATATACAAAGATTCGATCGGGTCAGGCTGGGTCAGGCTGGGTCGTTGTGACCTCTGTTCCATGGTTTTTGTTTTACCCGGGTAATCGCCTCCTTCTGGGTAAGATTTCTGACCAATGTGAGAACAGCTGGTTCACGCATGGCATTTGTTTACACTTGGGACTGTTACCATGTGAACATAAACACCTTAAAAGAAAAATGCAACAATTCAGTATCGTTTTAGCCCAGGGGGGTTCAAACTCATTTTAATTCAGGCCACAAAGAGCGCAATTTGATCTCAAGTGGGCCTGATCAGTACTAATAGCATTATAACCTATAAATAAAAATATTAGTATATTATTAAGATGTTTACAGTTAATGAACTATCCGTACAAAACATATTATAAACAACCTGAAATTTTTTGATAACAATATGTTCAATTTCAACAAAATTATGCCTCTTCCATCTTTTGTGTAATTTTCACACTTGGCAGATTCATCCTGAGGGCCGGATGGGACCCTCTGCTTGGCCCGCGGCCGCACCCTTGACATCCTTGTTTCAGCCCCTTAGCCACATGTCTGAATACACCCTTAATCAGACGGCTGTATTTACCAAGTTTCTGCAGTCATTGGTACAGATTAACAGTAGTCTGTTAGATTTAAGCAAATATTTTCAGCACAGCTTAGAAGCATTAAAAACCAGGTGAACTCCCATGAAAAAAATGTTAACACTATATTTATCACCACTTTTCGTACACCTATAATGTTGATATACTGCATTGTGCTGTGGTGCTGTTTGACAGATCTCACACTCTTCAGCAGTACATTTTGTGAAAGCTGCTAACTGAAAAAGATGTCTATGTCTGGATATTCAGTCTGCTTCACTGCACCGCTGTTAAGAATTATGTCAGAAATTAAGACTGAGAGACTGATGGAACAGGAAAGGAAGAGTGAGAGGAGGAAAGCATTATGAGAGGGCACATCTGTGTGTGCGAGTGTGTGTGTGAGAGACAGTGTGTGTCTTGTGTTTATTTGTGTGTGGGGAAACTGGATGACAGCATGTTTGTCACTGCAGTCGCACTCCACCGCTCTGGAGTGGCACTGCAGATGGATGTCTCTCAAATGCTTCAGTGAGCATGCCAATTCACCAGCTCATACAGATGCTAAATGCAGATATAAGCTGTAACTGCTGTTTGCCTAACTTTCGTGATCAAGGAGCCTCCGCCTCCTTCCAGCCGCCTCAAGAGGAAGAAGAACTCTCATAAGCAAAGAAGACAGTGGGTTTTCCCCCCGTCGAGGGCTGTGTTAACAGCACGGCTCAAAGGATGGTGCTGTTGGGGCTGTCTGCAGTTCAAACTCAACAGCTCAACATGCATTGGCCTGAATGCCATTACATTTTGCACTGATTTTCGTGTTTACCAGATGATTAATTATGTAATTAGTAAGTTCAAAGCTTCTACCTGTGAAACACTTCATGTCATGACTGGACACTTAAAAAAAAAAGGGGGAATTAACTGTACTTTCCAGTGAACGCTAACATGCCAACAGATTTATATGTATGTATTTTTGTGTACATTTTCAGTTTGACATGCATGGAAATGAAATCTAGCTTAAGGTTTTTATGCTTGCTTGAAAAAGTTACCCTACGAAAAAGTTACCCTATTGCAAGGAGGGAAATGACACAATAATTGTCAATTAATTAATTCCTTTGTTTATACACCTTTAAAAACAAAGGTTTATAATGTACTTTGACACACATCAAAACCAGGAGGAGCCCAGTAAGATGTAAGATGAACAATTCAAAGACATAGGAATAATAAGAGTTATAAGCACTAAACAACACAAAGCACAGGATGAGATAAAAAGGAAATAAAAACCTACAGGGTGAAAACTGTAAAAAAAAAAAGAAAAAAAGAGGAAGAACTGTGCAATAATATGAAAAGCAAGGGAAGGAAGGAAAAAACAATAGATAAATGAAATGTAAGACCATGAAACAGACTATTCAAATATGCCCTGACTTTGTGTGTCTTTTGTTTTTGTACTGTACAAACCCACAAAAACCACGTATGTCACGCTGCTCGTCAAAGGGATGCTGCAACAGAAGAGAAAATTTTATTTACTGCCAATAAGATTGCCATTGTAGATCAGAGATGGCAAAAAAATAAAATAAAAAAATCTGAAAAATCAGTGAGTGGTGCTGTATTAATTTTGTAAATCTGTCATGAAAGGGAGTGGATAGAAATGCATTGATTTACAGTTTATTTAGCTATAAAATTCAGAAATGTAAAGTATTAAAGGATCATCCAGACAATAATGCATCACCGTTCACTCCTGGTAGCTTGAAGAGATTTTTTACACTAATCTCCAGCTGAGTATGCAACAAAATACGAATGAAAGAATCATTCCCAGGTGGAGAGAGAGAGATCTTTTCATTTCAATTCAAAGATTTGCCAGCGATTTGTGATTTGGCAATATTTCCAGTAGAGCGTTAAAAAAACAGGCTGTATGGTGCCTCCAAATATATTCACTGACAAATGTCTTTTCCTGAGCAGCCATAGGGTGTTCTACATTTGCATGCTCCAAGCAGGCCGGGCTCCAGCGCTGGCTGTGGCCACCACACTGGAACAGATGTCACACCTGGTTTGTGTGATGTCTGTTGTTGGGGTGACCTCTTGGTCTCTAAGCAACACGCTTGTCTCATGGCTGATGGCCCCTGCAGATGCAGTAGAGAGTGTGTGAGTGTACGCACATGTGTGTGTGTGTGCAAAGGCTTCAGGTCCTGTGGCTTTACATGCTTATGTTTGTGACTCATGTATCAGTGTGCATGTGCATTGGTGTCTGCTTTCCTTTGCACACAGAAAGTATATTGGTTTAGTCAAGTGGGCAGAAGCAGAGCAGCCGAGCCTGATGACTACACAACATGACCGTACTGTATATATGAGTAACATTACACAGCGTGATAGAGTCGATATGGAAAGGATGCAGCTACGTTAGATACGAATGAAGCATCTCCCGGCTTCTCCACAACCTCCTCAAACCCCTCTAGACAATGATGGTTTTCCTGGTTGTCGTCTTACTGTTACTAAGAAAGCCTTGGAAATCCTTTCTCCTGGGCCTGCACCCCCGAAGACACACACACACACACACACACACACAAAGTGATACAACACTAATCTCCCTCTCACAGTCTCTAATGGGAAGGATTCAGCTCAGTAGCTTCGGAGAAAAAAAGAGGAGTGGAATGCGAAGTGAGAGAGCAGAGAGAGGGAAAATGTTATATTCAGGGAGCAAGGACACAAAGGGAAGAATAAATAAATGAGTTTGTATATCAAAAGAACATACAGGCATGAGAAGGAGAAGCCAAGGTAAGAAGGAAGAAGGGGTGGGGGGCCCAGGGGGTGGGGATGGGGGACATTGACACTGAACAACATGAAAAAAAAAGAAGAAAAGAAAAAGCACATCACCAGAAATGGCTTACCAGCTTCGTTTCACCCCACACTTAAAGCTGAAGAGAAAAACACTTTTCAGAACTTATCCACACCTACACAATCGGGGATTACTCCCACGCTCAAAAATGTCAGACTATGACAAGGCTCCGCCAGGCTGGCCCGGCAGTGATAACGCACGTGTGAAACATGCAACACATCTGGTGGCGGTTGCCTAGAAATGATGCTGCACCGGCACACAGATGCATGTCCATCCTCTGAAGTGCGCTGTAAAATGAGACACTGTAAGCTCTATGAAAGTGATTAGTGCTGCTTTGACAAATGAGCAGAACATGGCTGTCCTGATGTAACAGCATCAGCATATGTGCGCGCTGTGTCTCATTTTCCTGTACATACTAGTCACCAGTGCCTCTGTGTCTGTGTCTGTGTGAATACTTTTGAGTGAGACTTCAGCGCCTCCCCTTCTCTCCTCTGCTATTGTCCTACGTATGTGTGGACACAGCACCCTGTATTTAGGAATGCGTGGGATTGTAGAGAGCAGGAAAGGTCACTGGGAAAATGTAAATGAGGTGAATGAATCAGCCGATCCAAATGTAGGCTCTGCATTAAGTTATATAAAGGCCATCTTCTAACATAAGAGGCTGCGCCGTGGTGCAGATCTTTCTGCTTCAGGGTCGGCTGAGAGAACTCATTGTGTTGTGCCATCAGCTAACAAAACGAATTGTAATGATTTTTTAACGCAGACAAAGTAAAAAAAAAAAAAAAAAAAAATCAAACTAAGCCCTTGTTTAAAATGACCTATGTTTGGTCTGCTATTAATATGGTGAACAATGAGCAGAGCAAAACGTAACAATATTATGCTGTGAGTCTCTTACAATGGTTTTTGTACAACACCAATACTTTTATTTATACAGTAAACTGTGACTTACTGTAGAAACTATGGACAGTATGTTCCAACTCAAATATCATTGTCCAGTTGGTTTATTGTGTTCCTATTTCAGGATTGTCTTAAAATGACAATGGTCCCCAGCTAGAACATCTCTTCGACTCCATGATCGTGTCGCAGACGGAGTAAATGCCTCTCCCTGCGGGTAAGTAACAAAACGAGTTGTGCTAGTGCTCCCGGTATGAATAAATGGGTTTCCGGTAGGCAGCTTTCATAGTTCCCTCCTGTTTGGCGCTTTGAACTTGGATCGTATGTCCGAGGGTGGTGCTAGGGAAACCGCGGAACTCCTCGTCATCGCTTTCCTCCTCAAAGATCTCCAGAACCTGCCATCGCTCAACCTCATTGACCTCCTTTGCGGGGGGATAGCAAGGCTTTGTCAAGGCTGTGACACATGGACCACCTTCCAGTCCTCTCCCGTATCCTCCCAGACGATGTCGAAGTTCACAGGTCCCACTTGTGTAAGGATCCGATATGGTCCCAGCCATTTCGGCACCAATTTGGCAATGAAGGAGTCAACCGCTTTAAAGTATAGGCAAGGACGCAGCCAAACCCGATCCTGTGCCTGGAGCTCCATTTCCCTGCATCTCTTGTCGTAATTCCTCTTCTGGCACAGACGCCTTTTGTTGAGTTGGTCTTGGACAAATTCCCTGAGTTCTGTGAGTTCTGTGACTTTAGTGTAGGCTGGTGAGTCAGGGAGGAGACTAGGAACAGCAGTCCAGGGCCGGAGCAGAACATCCAAGGACCCTCGGAGGGTGCGGCCCAGGTTCAGCTCTGCAGGTGAAACTCCAGTGGTTTCATGTACAGCAGAGTTCAGGGCAAAGCAAAAGTCTGCCAGATGCTGGTCCCAGTGCTTACGGTTACTGTCCACATAGAAGACAACCATAGTTTTCAGGGTTCAATTGATCCGCTCCATGAGATTAGTTTGGGGATGATAGGCTGAGATCAATTTCTGCCACAGGTTTCAGGAAGCACGTGTGGCCTTGAAAACGGATGAAACTGGGTTTCCTGATCAGACAGGATGAAATCGGGGACTCCCCAACGGGTCAGTATCTTCTGGGTGAGCACCCTGGACACCGTCTCAGCTGTGGCTTCCCATAAAGGGTAGAGCTAAATCCAGTATGGTAGTCCACAAACACAACCAAGTACACATTCCCACTAATGCTGCGTGGGAAAGGCCCCATGAAGTCGATGCCCAGCATTTCCCATGGTCTGGTAACCACTGTCTGCTGCAGCTTCCCAGCCAACTTCTGACTTTCTGGCTTATACAGTTGACAAATTTGGCAGTTTTGTACATAGTTCTTGACCTCGAAGCCCATTCCTGGCCAGTATACTAGCGCTTGCAGTCTAATAAGTTTTTACCGACCCAGGTGACTGGAGATGGGGTCCTCATGTAGCATTTCAAGCAGGGGCTCCCGGGGACGTTCAGGTATGTAGACCCGGTAGATCTGCTTATACGGCAGTTGTACCACCCTATAGACCTTGACTTCCAAGATGGAGAACTTAGTGGTGCTGTTGACTTTGAGCTCCCCTCCATCCAGTTGTGTTTCCAGGTCCTTCCGGTTTGAATGAATGGAGAAGAATGAATGGGTTTCTGGTAGGCAGCTTTCATAGTTCCCTCCTGTTTGGCGCTTTGAACTTGAATCGTAGTATGTCCGAGGGTGGTGCTAGGGGAAACCCCGGAACTCCTCGTCATCGCTTTCCTCCTCAAAGATCTTCAGAACCTGCCGTCGCTCAAGCTCATTGACCTCCTTTGCGGAGGGATAGCATGGCTTTAGCCGTGACACATGTGGTATGAATGAATGGAAAAGAATGAATGGGTTTCCGGTAAGTGGCTTTCATAGTTCCTGGGTTTGAGTGTGGCTGCAGCGATTGGAGTGTCAGTTTATTGTGGGCGTGACTGGGTGTGATGTGTGTTTTCCTGAATGAGGGGGATGGGGACCTGGCTCAATCAGCTTGAGGACAAGGATTTCTCAGATTTTTTGGGCAAGACTAAATAGGGAGATAGTGACGTACATAAACTCCAGCTAGCTATGACCCCGCCCCAAACGGCACAACTCCAGTACCACTATATAAGAGCAATTGAGCATAAAAACTTTGCAGTGGATACACACTTAGCAGCAAAGGAAAGGATTGGAGGCTGCTCAGGTACGATGCAACAGTTAGCATTAATGTCGTTTGGTGGTATTTTATTGATAGTTGAAATTTGACGAGTGGGCGGGGCTTCAGTGCAGCGGCAGACACACCTCCAGCTTCCAGAGCTGAGATAACTGCTTGATTTTGTCATGACTTTAAAACCTAATTTCACATACTAAACATTTTTTTCTAGCATTCAAATTTGGCAGGATGGTTAATAAGACATCTGTCTTAGGTGTGACTAACTCAAAACAAATCTAGTTTCACTTTACACAGACTTTAAAGCAAGGCGATTGTTGAAGTGACAGCTACAACACCTACATTTTAACATGTTAATAGGAATCAAAGACCACAAAGCAGCATTTAACTCTTAACAACCACTTCAATTTTTTAGAAAACTGAAGGTCACTGAGGGAACATTGCTACACTGTGTCTCCTAATACAGCCAGGAAGCACTCTGTGTTTGCTTTAAAAGGACAGTTTGATATCAGATGTATAAATTCACATGCTACTTCAGCACCACGGATAGCATCATTGCTTTATCTGCAGCGAAGGAGAGGGAGGATGGCAGGTGTGTGCTGACATGTCTACGAATAAACCGGAAACAGACTGTTTTGGCAAGACACCTTTAACAAACATACTCATGAGCTATAAAATACTAACAGTATAATTCAATATAAAGAAAATTATCAATATCTGGTTAATCTTTCACCTATCAATTTAGCATGGCAAACTGGTCTTTTTTGTGTCGTAGACATTGGGTTGCAACAGTAGGTCAACTATTTTATCAAATGTCCATTAATCTTAGTGATTCATTTTCGTCCTAAAAAAAATCTATATGGCACCCTGGTGTGGCCAATAAATAAAGATTATGGGCTAAGCATTTTCTCTTACATGAAAAAAAACTATATAGCTCATGAAAACGCCTTCAAACCAATGGAGAATTTTTCTGTCTGAAATAAAATACCAAATGCCAGAAAATATAAAAGTTGACAAGGTGGTATAGAGTATAAAATATGTATGCTTTGTTGCTAGGGCCACTCTACACGTTTGTCATCTGTAAAAACCTGTTTTCCTTCAAATTCATCGTGGTAATCTCCAAGGTTACACAACAGAGCAACATGGTTTGTCTTGAGCAATGATGCTGCGAGTGTTGACATATGTGGGTATCTCTACATTCAGTGTGAGTAGGGATATTACAGTGTGTGTGTGTGTGTGTGTGTGTGTGTGTGTGTGTGTGTGTGTGTGTGTGTGTGTGTGCTTTTGCTTTAGTCTCTGTGTGGTGGTGATGGTCCATGTGTCTGTGTGTGATGAGTGGGGAACCCATTTATGAGATGTGGCCTATATGCCCTGGCACTCATTTATTCTAATATAAGACATATTGATCAGCATGATGGTATGGGTAGATGAACACAGGTTATGAATTACATGTCCTACACATTTTGATGAACTTTGTGTGTGTGTGTGTGTGTGCGTGTGCGCGCGTGCCTCAGAGCATGTTTTAATCACCAGTGGCCCATCCTTTCTTGGTTCTGGCAGCCAGGATAGAGCTCTCCTCTCCTCAGCTGAAAACAATAACTGAGAAGTGATTTGAAATAAAATATAGACGTAACTGCACAGTATTATTTATACAGTATGGACTGAAAAAAATTGAACTGATCTGGCCTGAAGTTAACTGTACACACTATAAGTATTTCGGCTCAACTGATGCTTACTATTTATTTCTCTGTTAAATCTATTTGTCCTCCTCACCTACTCTTCAAAGACAGAAATGACAGCAACACACAGTGACAACTGCTGCCTATGTTACCAACGTTACTGAAAGCTGCATTAAAGATAACACTTGTTTACGCTCAAAGCTTTGTTATTCTCTGCATTTTTTTGTCGATTTCTATATTTTATCCCACTGTGCCAGTAAGCACTAGGCCTTCAAAGCCTCTATATAGCAAACACCAATGCCTCTGCAGGCGGTCAAACACAGCGTGATTTACTCTAACATCTGGCTTACTGCTCACATTGCTGAACACACACATACACACACACAATTACATATACTTGTTGTGGGCATCTCAGGATAGGAAAATCGCCACAATAGTACGTAAATATAGTAACACATCCTGCCTGAAACACACTATGCAGATAGTGTGAGAGTAATATTACCAGTAAACAACACGTAGTCTTACAAGTTATTACATCAGCCACACACACACACACACACACACACACACACACACACACACACACACACACACACACACACACACACACGACATAGTGCAAGTTTTGTGATAACATGCCAGCTGCTTCACTATCAATATGCCATACAGACTCTTCAGAGCTTGATACTAAATGTGTCATTGTGTTTGAGGCGTTCCTGCACCTGAAAGAAAGGCACTCATCACACACAGATGACACCAGAGAGGTGGCTGGTTGTTATGAATGTATCTACACTACGTCCCTACTCACATCGTTTGATCCCAACACCCTCGCCTCAATGCAGTGCTCTTATTCTTTGGAAACCCTTCCTCGCCCACCGTGTTCTCAGTGAAATAACTTTTAACAGCACAGGTTTATTTTGTCCCTTGGTATTCTTGTGTTTATCTGTTTCTGGCACCATCGTCTTCCCTCTGTCTGTCTCCCTGTCTCTTTCTGTCTCTCTCCCTCTTCAAAGATACTCTTTTCTATGCTTGCATTGCGCTCCGCTTGCTCTCTTTCACACACATGCACACACTGCACACATATGCACACTCACACACACACACACACTCATGCACGCACGGCGCACACACACACACTCACTCACTCACATATGCACATGCACAGGTACCCTGCAACAGGACTAGCCCCAGGGAGCCAGAACAAAGCAGATGCTGTTAATCGAACCTGCGGTGAGAAGTGAGGGAGAGAAGTGGTGAGGGGAGGGGTTGCCTGGGGTGTGTATGGGAGGTGGAGGGGGGGTTGAGAGGGGTACTATTCAATTGCTGCTTCGGTTGCTGCATTCTGCTGCTTCTGGATCAACGAGACGGCATCTAACAAAATGGAGATTCTGCATTTATCTCAAGTTTCTACATTAGTCAGCTCTTAAATCATCCAATCAGGCACGGTTATTTCATTTTGTGTGTTTCATAAATCCTCTGAATGCATATATATATATATGAGTGTCTAGGTTTAAAATACCGAAGCTTTTATTCTGAGATTAAGACCCAAATATATTCAAGTTTGCACACATTAAAGGATTGAAAAAGAAGTGTACCACACACACGGTGCTTTGCAATTTTAATGCAAAATTTAGATCAGAGATCTTCTCCAGTGCAAGCACCTGGCCCCGAGCTTAAAAACAAGACAAAACAACTGAGACTTGGAAAATTAGCACACACTCATGCATACACATGCACTTGCACAAGTGATATTTTAATGCATTCAATTTTTTTTTTAACCAAAACATTTTAAAAACAATATCAGTGCATAGGAGGCCAAAGGCTAAAATGCTGCCTGTGTGCAAAAGTTAAAACATGCACTTATTAATAGACAAAATATACAGCTTTTTTTGTTATCAGTGTGAATAACTGATGCAAATCACATCCTAAATTACACATAAATGTTTCCTCATTCCTCGCAAGATCACAAATTCAAATAACAGGTCCTGTAGTGCATCAACAATAATGGTTTGTTTATAAATGTGTTCTCTTACTTTGGCATCAGCAACACATTAACACATTTACTGGCTATTATTATTATTATTTCATTTGTTAATGGCGATATTCATGAATTCTTAAATGTGTTTGGAAACAAAATATTCTTATCAGTATTTTAAATTATATTATTGTATTTGTCTCAACAGCATTACTTTCACCACTAATGCAGCATGCTCCCAGCTCTATGATTATAGACCTTTTTCCAAAGCAGGTGAAAGTGTGGCACATTACATGGCCTAGTGGAGCATAGCCAACAGACAGCTGATAAGGTAACTGTCACCGACAACATGTGTTCACTGTCTTTTCTTTGCACTACGGATAATACTTCATTATTTTCAAGCACGCCACATGTTATTTTTACATAATCTATTCCACGTTCGTCAATTAAAATTTTAAAACGTCAAACTCGCAGACACGTCTCAGCTGAGTTTGTGTTCTGTAAGTTCTTTTACCAAGGGTGCATGATTCACTCCTAACCTTCTAAATAATGCAGTTATACAGGTACAGTACATTATATTTGATTCATGTGGTGATGTAGTTCTTTATTCTCTTTGGATGTTGGCTTTAGAGTCTTAACTGGCCTTAATCTAAGTCTTGTTGGAGTTGGATGTCCATGAATACTTGATATAGTTTCACTTTTTTCCCAGTTCTAACTGTTTTTGTTTTTGTTTTGTTTTTTGTTTTCACTAGATAATTTACCATTTGTGAGGTTACATATAAGTAGATGTTTACAGACCAAAAAATATACAGTAGGCTACTTGATTATTTGAGCAAACTTCATCTTACCAGGGTGACTCTGGGTCACAAAGTCTCCTCAGCAGCTACTGCAGCCGGATGGCTTTGAAGCAACTTGTGATTTTTTGCAAAAGCTGTTCTGCAATAGCAGCTAGTATCAGAATCAGAAGCAGAATCAGAAAGCTTTATTCATCCCAGAAGGGTAATTCAGTTCCTACAGTCACCGACAAACATTCACATTCTCAACAGAGGAGCACAATAAGTGACAAGTACAGTAGCAGTAGGGAATAAAAAATTGGAATATGCAAATAAAATGGAATAAAAACCAACTTCAAAGAAAATAAAAACAGCTAGGTAAATAAAAGTGTCTGAGTATCTGGGTAAGTACAGAATCCAGTACTTTTATTGGCACCGACCAAATTCCCACAGTAATCCTGAGTATCGATTCAAACATTTTCATTTTCAGGCCAGTTGAAACCTCTACTGTCTGTGAACAGCTCCTCCTCTCTGTGCACTCTCTGAAGTTTTCAACAGAGATCCTGCTATTGCTGTTTAGGAAGACTCCTCAATATGCAGACTTTGCTTTCTTTCACCAAACCATAACAATAAATATTCAAAATTCAGAAGTTTTGACCTTTTTTTTATAAACGAAATAACTTCAGTTTCCACACATGCACACAAAAAAGTACCATAAACTGTACTGTTTCATACGATTCCCAGGAACCAGGCATCTGTACCGTATCGGTTTAAATGTGGAAGCTGCCCATCTCTACCTGAGCAGTGCACAAGTTTGTTGCACTTTAACTAGATTAAAGTGCCTGAGTATATTGCACATAGGAAAACTACTTTGCATTCAGCAGCTTGATAGCAGAGGGGATGAACGACCACGGTTTGTCTTCATGGGTGGGGGCCGTTAACGCCAACTTGACGGCATGAGAGTGAAATCTTTGGACACAGCATGATCGCTGTTGATGATACTTTTGGCTTTCTGGAGGTCCTGTCTCCCAGAGAGAGTTTACATCAGTCAGCTGCACTTCAATAGTCTTAGAACAATCTTTGATGATATTGTTTAGACAATTTCTGTCTTTCACCGTCAAACCATTAAACCGGCACAAAAACCAGAAAGTTAACAGGCTTTCAATATACGACAGGTAGACAGTACACAATATGGGTTTCATCACATCAAAGGAGTTCAACTTCCACAGCAAGTGAATTCTTTGTTGACCCTTTTTTGACAATTGACTCAGTATTAACAACAAATCTGAGACAGGAGTCAAACACAGTCATTACACAATGATAACAGCATTTTTACATTTATTGGGTAGAGAAATTTCTCTGTTTGAGCTCTGGGGTGTCAAACTGTGTTTAATATCAGATGTTGATAGTCGATGGGCGTCCTGTTGCTCAGGAATCAATAGAAAAGGTTGAAAGGTTCAGATGATCTTTTCTCTGTGGCATTAAGCCGGTCTCTCATCTCAGCGGCTTTTATCCGAAAACAAACAATGGCATTATCACCAATTACTGCTGTGATTAGTGCATAAGCCTTATTTGATGGAAGGACAATAGGACCAGAAGACAAGAAAACACTGCAGCTTGGAAAACAAATGACAGCACAAGAGGTAGTGCATTAGAAAGTGTAGTGTTGTATTGATGACAACATCACCTTTGTTGTGGCCTTTCAAAACTCTATAGAAACCCTCCACTTTCAATGCATTTATTCCACTTTACCTCAACTGATCTATGCCTGTAGTATGTTCAAGTCTTAAAATGACACTCATATTCAGCCACAAGCTATTATTACAAAGCATAATGGTGTCTTTTCTTTCTATTATCAATGCCCTGCTTAAGTTCCACACAGGCTGTGGTTGTTTTTAGTAACAAACACAGCATACGGCATGTGATGTAAATGCTACATGTGGATTCTGTTTGTGTACTGTATGTCTGTGTGAGAGTGAGGGAAAGAAACTGCGATTTGGTACAAACCAGAGTGTATTTTATGTAACAGTGCGGAGTAGATCAGAGAGCAGAGCATGACCTATTTTTAGGGCTCTGTGGAGACAATGTTTCTGTTCCATGCACTGGAAACCATGACTCCTGCTCTTCATAACCACTTTACAAAGCTTACGGTGCATTAGAAGGTTGAGCCATGGAGGACTGACAACTCACCACTCTTACACACAAGCCTCTTTGTGTGTGTGTGTGTGTGTGTGTATGGAGTCAACCTGACCAGCAAATCTAGCATCTTGTCTTATTGTGACACTGTTATTATATAGGAGTGTTAACCTTTGATTGATATACACACTACTACAGCTCCTTCCTTGTCAAACTCATCTTCGACCTGCAGTAAACTATTTATAAAATGACATTTACAGCATCCTCAAGGGTGAAACTATAATGTTATTATGACCTATCAGAATTGCTTTTTCCTTCTGTACTTTAATTCATAACTTGTGAGTGGTTCCCAAGAACGGATGCCAGGTCAGGATTTTCATGAGTGGATGCTTCTGCCCAAATACTACAAGTCAGTTTATCTCAGAAAAATAGCACCTTGTTGTGGTTATGTAGAGGAATATTGCTGCTCTCCCAAGAACCAGACGTAGAGCAATTCAAAGGCCTTGGTGAAATGGTAACAGTAAAAAAAAAAAAATCCTCAAGGTAGCCGTTATTCTGATCTTCTCATCAATGTAGCCTCTTGCAAAGTTTTTTTTATGTGGTTTAAAACCCTCAAAGAAGTGGGTTTAGTATAAGTAGCACTTAACAAGCACATGTGAAAGTATCTGTAAGGTATTATTATTCATAGAAGTCGTTGTGTTCATAATTGAGTCAAACTCTCAGTAAGCATTTGTCAATGTGGTTCAGGTTGGTTTAACCACATTTATCATTCTCCTCTTACAAAGGGTTTGCTTAGCGCTTTCTATTACTTTTCTAAAATGACATTATTTAGCTCTTACATTTTAGTTGAATGTTAAGACTTGTCAAAACAACACTGTTTGCTGCAGACATGAGCAAAGAACGGAAAACTAAGCTTTTGAAAGAGAGGGCAAATTTGAAAACCTGCTTATCTTAATGTTTTAGCGCCAACAGAGAATTTATCACAGTTTAAAAACCTCTGACGTTTATTGACCACCTCCAACTGGTTTCTTTGTACTCGTGTTAGTATGTCCACGACATAACACAGGTGGCTGCAAAAGGGGTTGACTAAGAGCCTCATTTCAGTTACAGAGGAATTACTGTAAGCCGAAGGTGTAGCGTCTATGACTCACAATGAACATACTAAAGCTAAATGATGGAGGTGTGTGAGTCAAATATGGCAATGGAGCCGAGACCTGGAAGTCATGTTTTTCTCCTTACCACGTAATGACAAAGATGAAGACAAAATGTAATGTTAATTCCTCATTTAAATCATTTCAAGCTATTAACCAGCTTATTAAATGATTTGTATTATATTCTGGTTCATTTGTGGCCAGTGTTTCCAACTTTAGAGGTCAGAGTGAACCTGTCAGAACGCACACGCATACACACCATTGCTGCTCCAAACATCCCCTGAAACCCCATCCATGTACACACACACATACACACACACACACACACACACACACACACACACAGACATACAGACATGACCTCACTTCACCCACAGTGGGATCATTAAGAAGGTTTGATAAGTAAGTGGAGAGACCATGAGCAGAAAAGTTTATCTCCTCAGGCAGAGAGCTGCCTGGCATTTAGCCCAATCCTAACACCCCTATCACCACTTAGTCTATGTGAGGGTGTGTGCGTGTGTGTGTGAGAGAGAGAGAGAGACAGGGAGAGATAGTTTTTTTCAAATACTGTTCACTATCTCTGGAAATGACCGGACGACAGACATAAATCCTCAGCTCATCTCTTGAGGACATGATGCTGTGTGTGTGTGTGTGTGTGTGTGTGTGTGTGTGTGTTTGGGGAGTTCATGTACATCATGCTGTCGGCAACATCCAACACTCACATCATATCAGCGCGTCTGACTTCTTAGAAAATTTGTCAAATATATTTTCACTCAATTGTCTGGTTTTGTTTTTCCTTTTTAATGGATAAGGTTCGAGATATTCTACATTTTCCTTTTTGTTGACAAAGCCCTTGACAAGGCAATTTTTTAATATGCGCTATAAAAACTATTTTTAGATTTCACTGGGTGACATCTTATTTTATTACAATGAGCATCGGCACTGTAGTTTATTTTTAGCCAAATCCACATCGACCATCCTACTGCTTTAATAGTGCACCAAATACATTTTAATCCACAGCAGGAAATAGTCCCCAACAAGTTGTTTTTAATGCAATTTAGAATAAATTTGCTTAAAAACTACCATACCCAACTCTTTTAGATGCTCTTTTTAATTTAGATTAAAAAAGGCAGATGAACATTTAATGTGGGGTTAAGAAAAGTGAGAATGCGTGTTATTATTCATTGTTTTCTATATATACACTTTTCTTTCTCTTCTCTATGACTCCATCTTTTCCTCTTCCTACCTCTCCCTTTGCCACCTCTCTGTTTCTCTGCCTCTCGTTGCCTCTCTTCTTCTTCTCCATCTCCGGTTACGTAAAACTGGTGTGAAGGCCCGGCTGCCGGCTGTGTGGGCTGCAGAGTGGAGGAGGGCCTCACCACTTTCTGAACTTTCATTCACTAAGGAGCTTCCATGTTCAGCAGCCTTGCAAACCTCCTCAGCCAGCTCAGAGTGCAAGACTATTTATGAACCCACCTCCACCAATCGCTCGCCACGTTAACGTCCTAACACCCCTTTGTTGCTTAAATATCACGGTCTCCGCTGGAACTATTAACGTTCGCATTTTGAAGTTATGGATGCGCTGTTATTTTGTCTTCCGTTGTTGTTTAGTTGCTCTATTTGTCTGTTTTTGTCATTGTGTGACTTTGCCTTGATCTGTTTTTATTATCAATTAATTTTATGATGAATGTAAGCGTTCAGTTATATGAGAGCCCAAATGAATGTCTGCAGAATTGATGCCACAGTTTGGTTGAGCAACAGTCAAAAGGCCAAACGTGTTACATTCACAGTGATAATTCTCACATCGCAGAGACTGTAAATGTCATTGGATATTGACTTAGTGTTTGAGAGCTACAGTACATTATACAGTGCTGCCCTACATTTGGCCAAAGTCGAAAAAACAAAACAAAACAAAAACAAAAAGGACTTGACAAGTTTTCTCAACAATGGCCACTGTTGCTACACTTGTAGTTAATTATGCAGGTGGTTTTTATTCTGCTGCTGTACAGGCTTTCTGTCTGGGAGCAGGTGGCGACCATTGTTGCATTTACAAGACAGCAAGTCATTATCAGAAAGTGACGAGACAGGCCGGAGCTAACTGGTTAGCGTGCTAATTTTATTAGAAGACAAGATGATGAAGGGGAAAAAATGAATGAAATTTGAAGCAGTTTTCTTCCAGACTGGTAATCAAGCAGCTGTTAATGCTAGCAGCTATATAACAGTGATCAAAGTTACAAATCCCTTTAAACTAAAGTATAACACTAACACAAGTAGAGGAGGGTTACTGGATCAGCAAACTGGCTCAGTTATGTCTGATGTGATATGTTTGATGTTTGTAGAAGAAGGAGAAGAACTCGATTTTGGCCCTAGCACTTGGTTTTGCGTGTTCTTGTGTAAGGGTAGGTTGTCCCAATTCTTTTAAGAGCAACAGCAAGTGCTTTCCAACCTTTAAAACTACCCCTTAAATCAGAGGGAGGTCGGAGGCAGACTTCGAACGTAGTGCAAGATGAAATTACCCATTACCCCTACCTACCGGTTATACCATGTGATATAATTAACAATACCATCTTAACGAGTAAGTTGTCTTATTTTTTCGACACAAACAACAGGTTTATTGGGCTAACGAAAATTCACCACCAGCTGACTTGAACATAATGTCATAATAAACGAGTCAACATACCTGAAATAAACCAATCAGGGGAAGAAAACAAAGAAGGCGTCTTCTGTTTCCTGCATTTCTTCGTTGTTGATTTGTCAAACGAAGGAAGATCATTTAAGCCCACGCGACAGGTAACACAACAGCTGGAGACGGCATTTTCAAACATGAATGAAAACCATGGAAACCCACCACAGGTTGTGGCTCCTATGTCGTCACTACGCGTATTGTAGGTGAACACATTGGCTACTCTAAGTGGTGTCCCATTGCGTAGGGTATACGGTCTCTACTTCTCACTTCATCGTCATGGGGTATCTCCCTTTGGAGGCCACTCGAAACCGAGTGCTAGTGTTAAGAGAAGAGAAATGGGATTGGGCCAGAGCTTTACAACACCCCAGGCATAAGTATTGTTTATCATGAACTGTAATAATCAGTGCTATTGAGCGACTGGACACTTGAGTTTTCCCTAAGGGATGAATAAAGTGTATATATATGTATCTACAGTAACTACTGTGTAAGGCTGGAACAACTCTGCCTACTGAACCGAGTAAAAGATGCTTTTAAAATTTACCCTTTCAAGAGAAAACAATGACCCATTTTTTTCCCCTCCTCTCTGAAGGTGCATGGCCTCCATTTAACCCCTGTGCCATGTGCACGTATCCCTGCGCTCTAAAAAAAAATAACAAAACACAGTCACAGCACAGACATGAATAAGCATGAAGGCTGAACGAGGCAGCAGGTTCTGGTTTTAATTTCCGTCAGTGTTGATCTGGGAGACGCTGTCCAGGCCGTATGAAGACAGCGTGTCACTTCATAACGTGGATAGATGGGATTAGCATCAGCACTTAACAAATGAAGACGATCCTTCATACTAATCTTCCGGCTGTCAGACGTGAGCGAGGCATGGAGGGGGGTGGGGGATGGTGGTGGGGGGCTGGCGACTGCTCCCTCACTCTAGATCAGCTTACTACTAATGACACACCCACTCCAGCTTTCCATCCCACCATAATCAACGCAACAATAACAGCATGAGTGGCCAGACATGCCTTAATAATGAGCATATATCAAATACATTTCCCTCTTAAGGACGACATTTGTTATAACTGTGGAAGGAAGAGCGACACCAAACAACAAAGTACTTTAACCTTTATGAGAAAGTCATCCACATGGTGGGATTTTTTATTTTTTTTGTTCTGTTCTAAGTTCACTTACTAATTACAAGCTTCTGGCTGCAGAGAAAATCAATCACAGCGTATCATGAGTCATCACACAAATTCATGCAAAATCATTCACAGCAAAATGATAAAGTGAGCAAGCATCTAACACTCCTCCCTCTGTCACTCTAGGCTAACCCTGCTCTCCTGCTGTCCTTCTTGCTCGCTGTGTCTTGTGACCTTCAGTAACTTGCTTTGCCTTCCGCTCCCACACCAGGTTTTTGTGTTTTCCATTTGTCCTTTGTGTGTTGTTACGGCTGACTGATTTGACATTTTCTTCTCGCCTTCTCCACCTTTCCAGTAGCTATGCATTCTTAGTTTGATGCCTTTTTTTTTTTTTTTTAACTATTCATTTAAGACGCTGCACCAACTTGACAATTAATTCAATTATTTACTAATTAAGTGTAATTAAAAACAAATGTTACATGTTTCAGTGGTGCAGTGGTGAATTCCTTCAGCGTGAACGTCAGACTGTTGGTGTCAGTCTGCTGAGCCTGATTGTGTTTTGTCTGGCTCAGCTGACTCTTGATTGGAAATGGTCACGCACACATTGCGCAACAAAAAACAAAAACCAAACAAACAAAACCAAAAAAAACAAAAAACTGGTTGTTTGTCGTCCCAACCACATCTGCAACCTTTTTCATTCCAGACAAACAGGGCAGTGACAGAAACACATGGACTGTGTCACAATGATGAAGCCGCTGAACACTGACAAAGAGGAGTGTCGTTGAATACTTTCCACTGTAATTATTGAAATTGTAGCTGGCAGCCCGGGTGCTCTGACATTGTATCTTTGCCTGTCTCTCTCAGCCATTAGCCCAGAATGAACCAGAAACACTTGATGCATGAGTGACACCGTGCAAGCAGATGTTCCAACAGCTGTCTTCAGATGCTCTGCCACTAACACAGAGAAAAAAAGAAAAAAAAAAAACACGTCTCCACAGTCTATGAATTGTGCAATCTGAAAGCTTAGTTTTGTTTAGTGTCCTAGTATGAAAAAAGAAATACAATCTGGTTCAATGGTCTGAATGGGACCACTCTGATGACCCAGACACAGACAAACACAAAGGGCTTCTGGCAACAACAAAAAAAAGCTGAACATGGTTCAACATTGCCCAACGCAATGTGACATCATTCAGCAAGGCTCTGCATCGGCTGAACAAATACATGGAAGCACACAGACCTGGTACCTGGTAGATTGCCTTGTAACAGAAAATGCCTGAATGTTTACTTAAAGAAAAAACATTTGTATCAAATCCAATTGAGACCACGAACACAGAACAATATTCAGCATGCAACAAGGTCCTTTGCTGGAGCTGAACTAGAGGTACAGTATGCACGTATGTGTGTACCCCAACCATTAGGCCATAAATGAAATTCCCTATGATAAAATTAGATGATATCCTTCTTACATACCAGAGCTATAATGACATGAACTCCTACATAAATATTGCCAATATAGTAATATAAGAGGCTGTAACCAGACCCCGAATCTCTTGGAAAGAGAGATCGCTGAGGTCAAGCATTCCCTTTGTTATTTATACCAACACCAGTGGCATCATGTCACAAGTGTTTAGCTGTGGGGATGTAAAGTGGGAGGGTTTGACAGTGCAGCCCAAAGCTGTGTGGCTTCTCCTGCTTTGTCACTGAATTCCTAATGTGTTTCTGCTCCGCTCTCTGATCATCTGCTCCTCACAGCTGGAGTGAAGTACAGGCGTCACCTGCCTGAATAAGAATCGCTTGAGCAGAAGTCGATGTATAACAAGATAGACGGATAGATAGATGGATAGATAGATGGATAGATTGGTGCTAATATCAGTGTAGTATTCCTGCGTACGACTCTGACAGTCAATTTAAGTGGCGATGTACTATAGCATACCTCTACCCCCTGGTGTGGGGCATCTGATACAATGGAGGGCTTAAAACAATGAATAAATCATCTCTGCTGCACTTAAAAGCACCTCTTTGTCCTTTAATCCATTGCAGACTCTTCTTGTTATTCGCTGTTTAATGTTAAAAAAGCAAAAGTTAGAGAGACCCAGTGGAAGGAGAGGAGACGAGTTAGCAGAGGAGCTCTCTTCCTGTCGTTTCACCATGTATCACCCAAATTGGGCCTGAAGTGGCAGGTAAGTAGAGAATGATGCAGCTGAAAATGGCCATATTTTGGCTGCACAAAGGAATTGTTATTTCTATACAGTATATACCGTATATTAATTTTACAAACTTTCAGCAGCCAGTAGGCCAGTCGGTTATAGGCCTGTAGGTTATTCATGAGTGGGGTAAAGGAAAACATTTTATTTAGAATTTATTTATTTTATATTGTGCATTGTTGGAATGTCAGTGCTAAACAAATATTTTCATAATTTTGTAATCGATTTCTTTGAAGCATCAATATTAATTTATGCAGTTGTAATGCCTTGATTTTAGTGAGGTAAGTACACAGTCATTGCCATAAACACAATGGTACTAAAAATTGGCATGATGATTTCCTTCTGTGTTTCGGTTTTCAGCCAAGTGTTCCCTCATTTTCGGTTTCGGACAAAAATTTGGACATATCTATGTACACTGTAGCATAGCAGAAGACAAAACTGTACTCTCTCTCTTGGTCTCAGGCTCAAAACATTTCATATTGCTTTGAGGCTGCAGCAGGTAAGCTGCTTCTAATCTTAGGTCACGAGTACATCATTAGATGAACATTTATCTCATTAAAGGATGGACCAGAAAGACAGATTCAGACATGCTTTTTATATTCATATGTATATATAGTATATATACAGTATAAGAGTATGTATAATAGAGAACCTTTGTGTCTACAAAAGACGGGATATGAGGCAGTTAGAGGCAAGGAGACCAACAGCCCGCTTTCATCCCTCTCTTCCCTATGTAATAGTCTGTAATTGTTTTACACTGAGTGCTGACGTCCTGCGGGCTTCTCTGTGAATGAGATGGATTTCATTTCCATTTTCAGTTCTATGTGGATGAATCCTGGCCTGCACGACTAATAAGCAGATCCGCCACACTTTAAGGACTGGCTTAATTACTGATTCTTGGCTGACCTTGCTGTCTGAACTTTGCTTTAGAGCATCAATTGTGTCTCATCAATTTCTATGTTAATGAACACTAGAGGCAATAGGGAGGGACAGGGATAATTGACAATTGTTTTCAGACAAAGTTGATGTTCCGGAGAGGAGTTACGTGATTAAAAGACTGTTAAGTAACCTTGTGTTAAGAGAAAGAGAAATAAACAGACGTAGGAATGCAAACGTCCTCAAACGGTTTTACTTTTATTGCTTTTTTGTTGTTGTTGTTGCATGGTTTAACATCTGTTCTGGATACCAAAGGCAGGACTTCTGCTCAAAAAGCACAATCAAACATCAGCTGAGTAACAAGTGCAACAAGATACAGACTCTTAAATCCTAAAGTCCGCTGCTCCCTCTGTTATTTCTTCTTATATTTCCTGCTTACCCTCTTAAAACACTCCTATTTAAGGAAAGTGGTCAGAGTTCTTCCTCATGTTTATGTTTTACTGCTCAAATCTGACTATTTGACACCTTTCAGCCCAAGATGTCACATCACACAGGTGTCAAGAGCGCTGTGTCTCCGCAGATCAAATATAAGCAGATCAAATATAAGCAGATCAAAGGATGGTTAAGCCAAAGTAAGCTGTGAGGAGCGTAGTCGAGGAGGCGTACACACCATCATCTTCGTCAGAGGTCTCAGAACTTTCACAAACGTTTTGATCTTACATTGTCCATTCAAGCTGGAGCACTTGCAGGCAGCTGCTATGTTTGCTAATAGTTTCCAACTGCAGGATGGTGGAAAAAGTTGTAGGTAGTACCTGGTACCTTTTTTTTCTTCTTCTTGGTATCACCTCTGCTAGTGTTCCAGGTGAGCTGAGGTGATACTGTACCTACTGTAAAGATGACGTGAAAACATTGCTGACTCTTGATTGGACGGAGAGAATAGTCACTATAGCGCGTCATCGTTATGCAAGATGGAATGATCTGAAAAAAAAAGAAAAACTCCCAAGTGGCTTTACTCTCACTGCAGCCTTTTACATCTCTGTTAGTGACTGTACTGTACCTGCGGTTATGGCAACCCATACAACCACGGCCAGCTGTGGAGGTGCAGATGTTTCTCTGTTTCGTATCCCGTCAATATCCTCCATTGTTCATGTGGATTTAACATTAAAGACAATATCACAATAACTTTGTATATTATTGCCATAGTATCAACGCTACATTGGGGGAGGGGGTTACAATTACCAACGCCTCCGTTACTGACATTTATATACGTATAAAAGTCCATATTACAACCCAGAATTAAAGGGAACTCGCTTTTTCGCCATTTTAGTCACTTTTTTCCCCCTCTTACAGTTTCAGAGTGCATATTTTCACTGTCCTAAAAACTCACAGCTAAGCGAGCAGGAAATCTGTGGAGTGATGTGTACCAAGGTGGCAAATGTTAACAAGAGATTACGGATTACCAGGCGCGTTCGTGTCGTAGTGCCTTAAAGCTGTCCATGTTTCTTGTGAGACGAGTCCTGGGACAATAGGTCGGCGGCGCTGATCTTGCAGTGTTGGTTTTCGACCAAGAGATGCTATAGGTGGAAGGTAGAGAGCCTCCATTCTCCCCATAACAAGTCATTTACCCATCACAATTACTCCGAAGCTGTTTAATTAAAGTAAGAATCTTGCATAGTTCCTCTTTAAATTAGCCAATTTCGAAGAGACACAAACTCTTTATTTGTATCTGCTTGCACTTATTAAACAATCACTACAGATATGGAACATAACAAAATGAGATAATTTTTTACTTTTATTAAATTAAATTGTACTTTGATTATTTTGAACTATTTTGTTCATTCGGTTGCTTTTGGGGGATGGCATCTCAGAACCATTGGTTTGATTTGATGTTTTTTTTCTTTTCAAGAAAGGCATACTTTAAAAATGGACCAATGGATATCATTATATAACCCATGTTTTGAATTTTCTTTTATAAAACCCCTCTGCCACACATCAAACACTGCACATAGGGAGCATGCAGATGAAGCATGTACGTATGAAGCTTTACATTGCTGCACCTGTGGGACTCCATCACCCCACCACCACCTCCTCCTCCTCCTCCTCCTCTGTCTCTTTTCTACCTTTCCCTGCGTCCCCTTTGGATGGAAAATGCTGATCCTGCTCCAGTCTTCTGATTAAAAGGAAAATCCTCAACAGGGAATCATCAGGAATGTTCCCATGACGGCTTCGCACGCAGGCTTTTGATTGGCTGCTTGATGTATAATTCAGGTTAGACGGGAGACCTTAATGAGACTGGCTAATGATGTTGACAAGTGTCTCAGCGTCGATGAAAAAGCCTGCACACTCACCCATGCCACAGATTCATTAAGATAAACAACATAGCAGTCGGTAAAAATGTTTCAAAATGGTTGCGCCGCACACATACTGTCAAATTCTTTAGACTCATCATCTAAAGACATCTTCTGAACCAAGAATATGCTAAATTTATATACAGTATGGTGTATCTGCATGCTGATAGTTTTCCATAGTCTCATTATCTCATAGTCTCATATGTACGATTTTCTTCTGCATATCAACTCAAAATATGATGAGGACATGAAAAGATATTCAGGTTTTATAGTATAAATTTCTTCTCTTTTTTTCAGAACGTCAAAGACATTGATGGCTTCCTTTTATGTTAGTGTATTTCTACTACTGTCACTTCATTCTTTACGTTTTTTTTTTTTTTTTTCATTGTGTCCCATTTGAATTGGTTATCTGCTTGACATGTTTATTACCTTGGGCAGGTTCTATGGTTTAATCTCTCCTGTCACCACGCCGCCTCTCTGCGTATTGATAACCTCTTTTAAACATTTTCTTTTGACGATGATCCAACTGCGATCACAGTGTTGTTTATCTAAATGAATTTGCTGTTTGAAGACAGTGTGCATGCTTTTTTTTCTATTTCTTTTTATCCATCAGTGCTGTTTTTTCCAATAGCCTTGCACCTATGTGTGATGTGCATACAACTGTGCTTCTTCCAAGTGTCTCAGCATTTCCCACCACAGGCAAACACAAATGCATTTTCAAAGCGGTGTTTTCACAGTGCTACTCACTGGGCTCTTTTTCTCTTCTCTTCCCCACTGTTTTGAAGAGATTTTTTTGCTTTCACTGTTTTTTTTTTAATTTCTTGTGATAATTTCTGTGGGCTGGAGATGGTTTGTTGATGAAGCTGCAGAGGGAGAAAATCTAGTTCCCTCTTGAAATATTTAACAGTGCTCAGCATGCGGAAAAGAAACTACTGTATGCTGTACAATGGCATGAATGTTACTCTGGCTCCTCATAAACTCCCAGCACAAAGCCAAATAACAAGACAGTGAAGGAGGTTTGACCAACACAGTGGTTATTCCTGCAAGGTCCTCTTATAAAAAACAAAAGAAAAACAATTTTACTCTCCAGAAGAAACATCAATGAGACACAGAGGAAAATGTAATTTCATTTGCAAGTACACTGGAGTTCTTATGCAGAAGGAAAAAAATATCATGTATTTTTCTGAGTTAGGGTTACATTAGAATATAAAACATGTGAGCGTGCTCCAAGCTAAATATCAACAAAATGTCACTGTAGCCGTTACATGATGAGTATTTTCATGTTGTGAACATTCAGCAGTGGGTTGTGCCTTTATAAAAAGCTGCTCCTCTACTTCCCCTTATACCCCCTCTCTTGTCTTGTTCTGTGTTTTAAAATGATGGTTCACTCTCTCTCTCTCTGACTGAGCAGCTGATCAGGTGAAATCTGACGCCCCTGCAATTTCACACTACAACATCAGACAGCTGCACGGTGCTGGCCAGACTGACTCCAAGGTAGTGGCACTGTGATATGGAAAGATGCCACTCAGACCAGAGCTGCGTGCCAGCTGCCAGCAGAGGAGATCACACCATCAAGGATGGCCACAACAATGAAATAATCAAGAACATGTTTTAAAGGTCAGAGACGTACGTGTTGGCAGGATCAGAGTGAGTTATTGAAAGAGCACATCAGGCATTGGCGCAAGGTTTTTGAAGAAGAAATTAACATTTATGAAAGCAACCCTCTGAGGGATTGATGACAATATCAATTGATTCTCACGCTGCGGTGTTGCTTTTATTTCAGCTGTGCGTTCTGGCTGTCAGTGGTTTTCGCTTTGGCACAGATGTGCATAACAGATGAGCAGGGGAGATGGCATCATCTCTACAATTACAGGAAGGTCACGACCTGCTGTCACGGCAACTGCTTGGCATCCATTCGGAAACTGCTTGGCACCCGCAACCTGCAGATTTCGTAAACCTGCAATTAGGCAATGGGCATGTATCAGTCAGTTCTCTGTGTGAAACATCTGCTGGTGTTTGTGCGTGTTTGTGTCGGAACATTTTAGGTGTGTGTATGTGTCACACAGTAAGATAGATGTACTATGTCGATAAACGGAGAGAAATCTGACTGATGAGAGACAGAATAGTTTTGTTCATCTGAGATACAAAATGATGATACGTGCTTTTTGACCAAAAATTTGCTCAAAAATAACCGACTAGTTTTCTTAAAGGCGGAAGTATTATTACGACCAAGCAGAATAAATAATGAAGCCAACACAGAAATTCAAAACACTTTTTCGATGGGAGTCTTGCTCCAAAACTGAGTCAATCCCCAATGACTCCCATGTTTAAATGTACATCTTTACAAAAGGAATAAACACATTTATAGTTTACATTAATTTACGACTTGTATAAACTGTCATCTGTAAAAACTTGTGTAAACCTTGAGGCTTAAAGAGGAGAGAAAACCTCTTTGAGTTTCAAAACTGCTCTTAGAAACCTATGGATAACATCATAGAGGCCATTTTTCTTTGCAATCTGAAGTTACGACACTCATTTGTCATTGATTTTTGTTTAGTTTTCCAGTTTCAACACCCTGTTTCCCTTCTACTGTGATCCTTTGGCTATGCCACAGAGAATCATGCTTACGCCTCTATGTCTGTAAGGACCTTCACAGTGAGAATGATACACTATGATGCTTTTAGACTCTGACTTCCTCTGTGCATGGGCCCCAACCAGTGGTACTTGTTAGTGCAGTGACAAGGGCGTGATCCCTAACTGGCTTCCCATCTAGGACCGACCAATTATTACCCCATTCTGCAGTTCTTCTCAGCTTTAACATCATTCAGCTCATTGATTTAGTTTCAAGGCCTCAACTGTACTGTTTTGGTTTTGCGTCATTGCTCACATCAGTTTTGTTTCCAGTCACAGCAGTCAGCTATTTCCAGAAAAGCACAACCTCTAATAAACCCACACAGCCAGCGACAAACAGCCTACAGCCACAGTTAGCAGCTAGCTGGAGAACATCGTGGTGCACTAAAAAAAAAAGGCAGATAGTCAGATGTACTGTAACCCTCAGGAGCTGGTGCACCAAACCAAGCAGCTGGCCAGAGCCTGGGTGAGGAATTAGGCAACTGTTTGCTCACATTTTCACCATGACAACTTCATAACGTCACAATATGTCGATGTTGAGGCAGTAAACTGGGCAGAAAAGCAATTCTAATTATATAGAAACACATAAAATCAAGTTTTTATATCTGAATCAAGATTGTTTATAGATGAGCCTTAGTCCTCAACACAGTATGTTAACAAAACAAAATGTTATAACACGTCCACTGAACAGCACTATTTCATAGCTTCAGACTCATTTTTTTCACTGGTATCAATGGTACAGACATGACACATGATGTGTAGCCAGTAGATGATGAAGATGAAGCCTTCTTCCCCATGCAGGTGGCTCTAAGGCTTTTTCTCCTTTAGTTATTTTAAATTTTATCATCACTTTTTGGTAAATAAGTGTAGTGACATTAATGATTTTGGTAGGACATGAACCTAATCATAGTAAATCTTTAAACCTGTCTGCATGTGCACATAATAAGATGATATTTGTTAGGTTGCCCCGATTGTCTGAAGAGCTCACTGTTTTTCTGTCTGTCTGTCTGTCTGTCTGTCTGTCTGTCTGTCTGTCTGTCTGTCTGTCTGTCTGTCTGTCTGTCTGTCTGTGTGCTGTCAACATCTTATAATGCAGTGACCTTAAACTCACCACAGAGCAGAATGATTTTCCATGGTGTCAAAATTGTGCTCTTCGTGCTGATAGAGACTTATGTGTTACCCATATGCTGCTAGATTTACCTGGAGATTTAAAAAAAAAAATAAATAAAATACAAGTGTGATATGATGTTATGACATTTAAGGAGACGGAGCTCAGCTCCAGTGGCACTTGGCCCAGTTTCGCCTCTGTCTCTTTAACCTCTGTTAAGGGCGTTGTTGAATTTGATGATGACCATCTCGTTCTCCTCCTGAGAAGATGAGGGCATACGGCGCAGGTTTTGTGCTGACATTGCAGAAAACTCCAAACTTGTTTCCACGTCGCGCTTTCACTCCTGCAATCAAACAAACTTACACAATGTGCACAGTGTAGCATTGCCGTCATACCATTTCAACGAGTAGTGTGAGCTCAGTGTCTCTGTTCCTGTCTTCAACTGCATTCTGATGAAAGTGCAGGTGTCACTATGACTGTTAGGGGGTGGGGGGTCTACTTTGAACTACAAATCAGTATATTTAAAGCACCAAACCAGCCTAAAGAATAATGATATGTAAATATATAATTTAAAATATGATATACAGTATATATATGCTGGAGACAACTCTTGGTGAGTCAAGGAATTAAGTTCAACGCTGAACTCACAACATTTCATCTAGACAACAGTCAGTCAAACAGTCTAACAACTACTGTCAGTGCTAACGTTTGGCCCTTTTACCAATGAAGCTGTAATGTCTCAGCATGAGCATCCCCCTGCTGTACATGCGTCAATCCCCTCTTCATCAGTATTCAGTGGTGGATTTGAATGTATTGAACAGCAGCCGTTGTACAGATCATAACTTAGATCATAACATGAGTGAAGGAACAGATTGAGGACTGTAATCTTAGGATGATCAATTTGTCTGTGTGTGGTCTAACATTGTGCTACCAACATATTTCACTACATCTGTGCCAGTGTATCCTGTGTTCCAGTGAGAATTCGCGTTGCTCTTTCCTATTTTTCCAATTTGAACCAAGTAATTAATTGTTTCTTTATCTGATTGCATTCTAATGCAGCCTAGCCTATCCGTCCGCTCGCGGGAAAGTGGGACATCACGATTCTAATTCGAGATATTGCCTTTAAAAGCAAAGTTGGTCCCTTTTTGAACTTATTGAGAGATTCTACGTGCAGCTGTTACTGTACTGTCAGAGAAGCTGCTGTGCAGAACCGTTTGGTTGAAGAAAACTAGACAATGCAGCAGCAGCAGCAGCAGGAGAGGGAAAAAAAAGAAGTGTGGGAGTAGGATGTGATGGGGGTCCTGTGATCTCCCAGCAGTTTCTATGGCATTACTCGTACACCATTTATGAACGTGAGTGAGTGAGTGTGTGACTGAGTGAGTGAGTGAAAGAGTGCGTGTTTTCTTTATAAGGAGAGTGAAGAGGAGGATTTATGCCATATCAGTCAGCCTCTATATTTTCTGCATGACGGATAACGGTCAGGTACCTACTCACACTCCGAAAAGAAAAACTGTGGAGGCAGACACGTCTGTGACGAGTTTCCTGCGCCCTGGGCAAGTGCAGTTATACAAGACGTCCCTCTTCTTTCTATCTCGTGTGCAGATACCACAGATCTGGATGGAAATATGAAGAAAAGGGGAGTGTTTACCTTAATATCACATGTCTGATTTGGACTCACACTGTCCTTGTGCTGGCAGAAAACAATTGATTTTGTGCATCTTTTACTGTCTTCTTTCCATGTAATACCATTGCCACTGGGCTGGTAATTTACTCATGATAGATAGCATGTAAACCCATCAATACCTACAACTGAGATTTACCAGATACCATTGGAAAAGATTTGATATGTTCTTAATTGATTGACCGTCAAAACAAAAGTCTTTGGATGGCAAACTGGATCATCTCTCTCAGCTGTCAGTTTTATTTCATAGGAACATTTCTCAATGTAGCGGCTGGACTTGATTTTAAGCAGCTTTTCCTGCATTGCAACATCAAGACATCATAATTAATACATTTTCACTACGTTCTGACAAAAATAGTAGGTGAGAAAAGAGAATTTAATAGAGCTGTGTTATTTACATTTGCTGCGATGGAAAGGTGGTTCTATGGCAACAAGCCACGTTGGTTAGAAAAGGATAAAATAACTTGGTGGGGGTTTCTGGTTATGCGTGCTGCTGCAATCAATGCAAGTCCACAAGAAAGTATCACAAATGAAAAGTAACAGCCATTGTACAAGTGATAATGTCAAGAAAAAGAGTCAAGGACATGTTTCAAAAGCCTGAAGAACTCGTGAATCAGGGAAATGTGTTGGGATCCAACCTCAAGGACACAGGAGCTGCCGACTCACGGAGAGAGATTACGGTGGCAACACTAACAAAACGTGGAGAGGCCCTCTACCATGGACATTATTAAAGCTATAAAGTCATTCAAACAAGTCGTAAATACTGAAATGGATGGTGTACAAGCAGCAATTAAGAATATTCAAACTGACATTGAACATTGTAGAAATTGCACCACCAAGACAGAGCAACTCATATCTACAGTACATCTGATTAAGGTTCAAGGTGTTGTGGGAAAACTTGAGAGAAAGAAGGGTTGGGTTAGGGTTAGACCCCAGTTCTGTCAAGGGAACATGGATCATGGACAAGCTGAACACACAGGCCCATGTCCTGGAGAGGGATCACTTGATAAAAATAACTTCATCATCCACGTACAGTACAGCACAGCACACAGCTGTCTCATTTACATATAGATGCCAAAAAAAAGTCAAGTCCAGAAGTGAAAAATATTAATAATTTCTGCTTTGTAAAAATCATCAAATACGGTTCCAGTAACATGACCTTTGAGTCATAGGCCAAGACAGTTTTAGAAGTAATGAATTTCAAGCACTAACAAAAAAATGAGCTTTCAAAATTATTTTATTAACCTGCATGGTTCTGTGTATTTACTCGGTTTGTTTGAGGTTTTGGTTTTGACCTTATCATGGTTCAAATCTGTAGATAATCCTTATATAAAGTTTTTTTGGCACGCACACAATCGGACAGCAGTGACATTCATAAATACAAGAATCCTCACAGTGGAGTATATATACCTCATCCAAGGCAAATTATGGAAATGTCAAGGGAAAAAAAGGCCTCTCCTGTAATGTTTAGGAAAGTGATAACAGACCCGGGATCAGCCCTTTTTCAGCCAAATCCATACCAACATTTAATTGGCTCTTCTGTGGTCTACACTCAGTGCCTGAAAAATAATAAATAATAATAAATTAAATACACAATAAGTCATTAAGTAACGTTTTATTTACATAGCTCTTATTAGAAATCATGGATTAATCTTTACAGTATAATCTGTCCAGTGTTGCCCATGACGTTTTATACGACAGATTATTCAGGAATGACAACATCATAGATTGTAAACATACAAAAAGTAAATGTAGGCAATCAAAAATGATGTTTTTCTTATTGTTATTTTTTTGACTCAGTTGAAAATAATTTTTTTAATAAGAGTAAGAAGACTTCAGCAGGGGATCAAACGTGGGTTGTATATTTCAAAGTTTGCGGCTCTTGAGTTTGCAGCTTTTTGTTTGGATGCTGCTGAAGGCACTAAAAGGTATTCCATCAAGTTAACATATGAATTTTTACCACAATTATTTTTACTTTTGCTTTTTCCAGCATATAAACCAACATAGATACTCATGCTGTAACGTACAAGTCACTTCACTTTTATTTTCAAGATCATTCAAATGTTCCTCATACAAACTAACTAACTGTCCAACTAGTACACACAAGCCACGTTTGGGACTGTTGCATGCTCTGCAGTCGATAATTTTGTTGTCATCACTTTGAAGTCTTTTTCTCTTGCAAGATTTAAGGATGTACTTCCAGCGATCAGAACCTGCCATTGAGTGGTTGGTCTTTACCTTTGTCTGGTGCATGAAGCAGCATTCAGCTCATTACTTTGCCACTTGATGCCGTGGCACTTGATGGTTAATGAGAAAAAGCTGTTTCGCCAGTAGCCACAAGAGGCAACAGTGAGTCCAATGCACACTTGAATACAAATGTAGATGTACCGTATGACAAAAACATGTATATTACTGCTTTATAACAGGTGTTTTCAAATAGTATTAGCACTGCAGTAGCCTCTTGATCTGTCTGCTATGGAGTAGATGAGATGGCCTTGTGTGGGGCCAAGGAGACCCGCTACACTAGCTGAACTATAAGCCTGTTTTATTTTTCACATACTATATGAATACATGTCATTTACTTCTCCCCTTGCACTGAAAGCGAAAGCGGCAGCACTGCTGGAGGTTATGATAGGGGGCAGCACAGGCACTTGCCCACGCACCCCAGACCTCTAAGGGACCCCAAAATACCCAAGTTAGTTAAGAGTCACTTGAGTAAATGTAATGTTAATAATGACAAATTTGTATTAAATAAAATATCAACTTAAACAGCCCCCCGACCCATTCTAAAAAATCCCTCTCTTATTAATTACCCTGATACATTTTTCACATCAGCCATTGAGTCTTTCATCAGTGTATCAAATGTCGTGTGTTGTTATTATGACTTATGATACTTATAGTTGACATGTCTGAAAATAATGGAAGAAGTCCAGTCAGTACTATTCCCCAAAGCCAAAAAAATGCGTTGTCAAGCCAAAAGCCAAAAGCCCCACATACAGTATGTTGAGATTTTCCTTAAAAATGATTGAAAACATGGAACAATAATCAAAACTGATAACAATTAATTTTCATCAATTGACTCACCAACTAATTAAAAAAAATCGTTTGAGGTTTAGAGTCTGTGTTGGTTTCTTGGGGACAGGCGAAATAATAAAACTGCCATGTACACTGCATGGGAGGTCGATAGGGGCCAACACATTATGCCCTGGGGCCCCTTAACAGGTTAATCTGGCAATAAGAGCAGCAGATAACCTGTACCTATATGGCTGAGCCCACAGGATCGTTCATAAATTGTACATTTATCTGAACAGCTTTAAGTCCTGTTATGGACTTCTAGCAGGATCATAATAAAACACACAGCTGTAGTAGTAAAACGTCTCCAAATGTTTCTTGATATGTGTTAAAATGCCTTTTTTTGTTTTAAATCACACGAATGGTCACATTTTGACATCTTGTCCCCTTTTATAATCACCACACACATTTTTTTAAAAATAGTGGACCCTTTGATCACTGGATAACTGCATGGTTTGACTGGATTGAACTGCCACGCTGCTCATTACATCAGTCACCTCTGCTTTGCTTTATGCCACAGCTCAGCTCAGATCTGCTCTGACTACAGTCTCCTCCTGCCCTGCCTTTGCTCTGCTTTTTATTTTATTTTATTTCAGCTGCAGCAGTGAAACAATTAAAAAATGGAGCTCTGTTTGAACTTGTCTCCCATTAAATCGTTTTGATTTGCACGGACGTTTTACATGAATGAAACTTTTCTTGGCCTTCTTTTTTTTGTAGACCCCATCCACCCACCCACCACAAACAACCACTGCCACCACCAAACACATGGACACGCATACACACACGCGCGCGCGCGCGCTGGCAAACACCATCTCCTTCCTCCAACAAGTGAGGACCCCTCTCGCTCTCCTCAGCGCCGGGGCTTTGAGCTGAGTTATGGATGTCTGCTGGAATTTTTCCCCCCTCATCCATTTCACTGTCTGATCGATGAAAATGACAGAGTGCAGGTGCAGACGCGGCGTATGTCAGGTCTAGCAGGGGGTGGGGGGGCGGACGGTGTGTGGTGCACTAGGACCGGGGAGAGATCCTCCTCTCGTCGTGTGCATTGCAACTACAGAGCGGAGCTGTGGAGGAAACCCCCCATCGGATCTGGCCATTATATCCATACATTTCTTTTTCCCATCTCCACCGCGACGCGGCTGAGTGCAGAGGATCGCACCAACCAGTGCGTCTGGGATGGTCAAGCCCCCAGGAGAGGATAAGTAATTAAGACCCATTTGCGCAAAAGTCAGCTGTCAGATTTTATTTTCTTTCTTTTTTTTTGAGGGGGGTGATCATTTCGCTGCTTCGCCCCCATTCGCTTTTGATATATATCTTTTTATTGGTTGTGGTAGTATTTTTCTTTTCTCTTTTTTTTTTCGTTTCTACCCATCATCATTTTATTTCAGGCGCGCAAAGTCACATCTGCGTAGGAGAGCGCTTGGCGCACTTCTTCCCCCAAAAGACAGAGACAAGATCTCCATTATTCTGTTTGGATTTAAACCGGACGATTGGCTGAATGGGTGACCTCGCAGAAACGCACACTATCACTGGCTCGCACCCATTTTATGGAAACGTGTTTTCTCTATTGACTTGGAGTTGTGATGTCCAGAGCCTTCCCCACTGACTGACAAACGGCGTTGTACCATTTTGGAATCGAGTCGAAGGTAGGCCAGTTTTTCCTCTTCTTGGCTCGCCGACCTGAACACGGCTTCCTTCTCCCCCCCTTGATCATTTGATAAAGTTGGCAGAGCTCAATTTAACGGGTTCTTCGATTATTGCGGCAGAGAATCGATCGCCTGTGACTCTGGGCTTCTGTCGGACACTTGGGGCAGTTATTCCAGAAAGAAAAAAGACGGTGCGGTGAGGATTTAATACTCATCAGTTTTGGTTTTTTACATTGTGGGCCAGTTAGATGCTTAAAGGGGGAGAAGTTCAGCACCTGCCACTGTTGCAGCAATGATATCAGGTCGAAGTCGGATCATTGGAGGCTGCAAACACCCCAAAAAGCGATAGTTAAAGAAACAGTGTGAGTACGGTGTGTGTTTGTGTGTGTGTGTGGCGCTGGAGAGGGGATGTGGATGTCTGTGTTTTTAGGAGTGAGTGTCCTCGTTTTGAATGTTTGGCTCTCGATGTCTTTGCTCCTGAGCTCAGTCACGGAGCTGCCGGAGAAGCCCTCTGCAGTGCAGTCTCTCTCTCTCACACACATACACACACACATACACACACACACACACACACACACCGGCCCGCCGGGCTCACTGGAGCTCACTAAGGAGAGGATTTAGATAAAGGTGTAAACGAAGCGGCAGCTTTGCCTGAGGACAGTCTACCAGTAAGCCTTATTATAAGCACAATCCCGGCTTTATGCGGTGGAGACATGGCCGCTGGTGGCACCGAGGCAACGATTGAACAACAAAATAGACCCAAGTTTTTTTTTTAATGGTTGCACCACAAAAAAAAAACAAGAACTTATCACGCTCACTCTCTCCCTTCGTGTGTGTGTGTTTGTGCGTCTGTGTGTCTGTCTCTCCGTGTGTGCGCGCGTGTGTCTGTCACGTGCACGCACACATTCACAGTGATTGAGTTTGAACTGATCGCGTGCGAGAGAGTGCGTCACTGTAGTTAGAGTCTAAATTGGAGACACAGACCAACAGGAAGATGCCAAAACAGCCGCTCGCCGCTGTCATCTGTTTAAAGCGTTTCCGTATCATTACGGCCGTTTAAGTGCAGCGCGGTGACAGCTCTCTGCCTCATCAGCGTGGACTCCAACAGACCCGGTGTCTGTTGCCATTTCGACCCGTGCTGGTATACCGAGCCCCCCCCCCCCCTAACCACCTCATGGGGACAAACAGCGCGGTCCCTTGGGTGGAACCGTGAATACCGACGCATGACGCAGGTATCCGAGTGGTGATTGATGATGATCCTATTTCTGGAAGTGCGTCTGGATCAGAAATGCCGGAGCACTTTGAGCGGCTCCACTTTTTAGTGGACACCCTCAGGAATCGCCAACCTGATTATTATTATTATTATTATCAGTAGTATTAGTATCGTTATTTTGTTACTGGTGTGTTTGCTCGATCCCAGTCGTTTTGAGGGGAGATTGTTGGTGGTCGGCTTCATCCTGAGCATGTGCTGTATGTGAGCGCATGCTTGTGTGAAGGTAGGCTCTCTCTCCCCTTCTCCCTGTCTCTCTCTCCCACACACACACACACACACACACACACACACACACACACACACACACACACACACACACACACACACACACACCACAGAGACTATCTAAGTTGCTTAAAACTCAATTCTATCTGACCAGTGTTGTCTCGCTGTTTGCTCAAATCCAGAGGACGCAAACCCCCCTGCGTGTCTACACCGTTAATCAGAGCAGACAGTGTTTATTCTCTTCTTATTTATTTATTTTTTTAATGATCATTTCGTCAGGTGACCTACATCTATCTGTGCTGGCAGAGACGACATGCCAGAGGCCGTTTGGAGGTGAGCCACATCTTCGATTCCACCGATAGAAAGTGATGAAAGACAAAAAAGAAAAGAAGAAAAAAAAAATGTCTCCGCGTCAATCTGGATTTTTTCGGTGTAAATTTTATGAGCGCGGAGCCTCGCGTTAATGAATTCGTAAAGTCACTTGTGTGTGATGTTACAACGTGCAGCAGATAAAAGTGGCAGGCCGGCGCCGCTGCCAGCAGCAGCAGCAGCAGCAGCGGCAGCAGCAGCACCTCATCATAGGCAAGATGACAGGAACTGTCTGTGGTGCTGAAACAGACAGCTCCTTTGTTCAACTCTGGGCGGATTTTGTAAGTTGTTCAGTGGCTGCAGCAACTTTCTCCCCCACTTGCGTTTTATTCCCAAATATTTGAGCAAACTGCTGAGCCACATGCATGTATGTGCTCTACAGCCTGTCACACTGTAAACATGTGGCTTCACAGTGCATTGAGAAGACATGCAGCTGAGGCTTCAAAATGGCCTTTACTGTACTGTGCATAGTCTGATAATGACATTCATCTGCCACCATGTACATTCAGCTACATAGTTGTGTGCTTATTACATGTCATGCTCATGTCATGTATCCTGGCTGTGCCCTGTGTTTTTCTCTTTTTTGTGTGTGTTTGCTTTAAATGGTATCTATAGGCATTGAGTGGTGTTAAAATCCATAAGCTGATCATCATGAAGTGGTGCTCCGCTTGGCTGTGTTGAGATTCGGCTTTGGGAAAATGGAGCATATCAACACTGTCTTAACAAAAAAAAAAGTACTATCACAAACACAACTGCAATATCTTGAGGGCCAGTTGTGTTTGCCCGTGCTGCTCAGTTATATAATATTTATTTGAAAGAAGTAATTTCTTCCCCAGTGTTTCTTTCATGCTAATAATTAATGCAAATCCAATCATAGAATACAGAGTTCTCTGCTCCTGTTGTGCTCCGTGTGTGAAACATGCTGCGACACACATACAAAGCCTTTGAAGCCAGCGTTAGCAGTTTTGTCAGTGTTTTAGATGTTGGAATCAGGGATTCTCTCTGGTCCCTTCATGACATAGATCATATGCACTGTGGCATTTTTTATGTTTTATCATATTAACCTTAAAGTAAAGGACCATGCTGATCGTTGTGCTCACTGAAGGAATTTCTCTTGCTGCTGTTTCTGTTTTGATTGCAAAGGGTTAAATCCCCCCTGAGCTTTTGTAATGCACATTGTGAGCGCCATGTTTGTAATAAACACAGTTGGGGAAATAATATAAAGCCGAGTGCAAATCAAGTTAACCCTGGGGAAGTCACGACAACTGTGTGCCTAATAATTGACTTGCCTTGCATTTCTGTGATTACTATTGCCCAATGTATATATATACAGTAGTAAGCAAATGACTGTGCCTGAAATATCTTCACATGGCAGTGAACATGTATCCTGGACTGGATTAACTGGGCTGCTCCTGCCCTGCGGGACAACAGCAAGACAATTTGTTTGTGTGCTAATAGTCATTTAGTAAGAATGAAGAGCTGCTGGAGTCTTCCTGGGCCTTTCCCGGACTAGTCCAGTGTTGGTGATGAATGATGTGTGTGTTTTCCGCCCTAACGTTGATTGAATTAGGCCACCCTGCAGACCCATTGCTTTCCCAAGGAGCACTCGAAGGCGATCCTGCGGTGAAGTGTATCAATAAGCGGGTGGATGGAGTGTAAGTGGTAGTGTTGCCGCGGGCAGACAGCCGGTGATGAGGAGGGGGAACACGCTTAGGGAGAGTCCCGCTGATCACACAGCAGATTGGGAGCCCTTGGTGCTGGCGTCTGTCGGTCCCTGCAGCGGGGGGAGAGAGAGGGAGCTGACCCAGAACCTCACACTGCATGGGCCAACTTCAGTTCAGCTTCATCACTGAATCCAGAGTCAGTTTTAGCTTTTGTTTTCTCCGTATCATCGGGAGCTTTTCTCTAACACACACCATCCCGGGGCTGTTGCACCGTGAGCCCTCGCTGTTCAGTCGTTTGGTGATTTCAGTGGATCTTTGATCTGGCGACGGACGTGCATGCTTCTGAACAAAACATCTAGTGAGCTTGACATTTTGATGACTTTGTTTTTGAAGGCTGGTTGCTTTGACGTGGACCCCCATGAGGCCACTGGCAGCTGAGCTCCCACTGTGGCAGATTGATATTTGTAATTTAAGGGAAGCTGTCACGCAGCATCCTCCAGATGGAGAGTGGCACGCAGTCGATTAAACACGGTTTGTTTAGAAATAATCATTTTGATGTGGGAGCTGAGGATTCATTTGAGGCATATTGGCTCAAAGGTTCAAAATGTTCAATTACGCACAGACGCACACAATCACATAATAATAACACGCAGATGCGGCATACACACACAGCGGCGTCGGGGAATAAAAGCTTTTAGCCTGTTTGTCATTCGATGAAGCCCCTCAGATCACAGCAGAAAGGACAGGTCAGTGATTTGTGTCCCTGTTGCAGAAAAGGTTGGGGATAGGTTGTGGCTGACAGCTAATTCATTAATTCACCCACTGGAGCACATACACACACACTCTCACACACACCCTCTCTCTCTCATGCGCATTGTTTTCATCGCTGAACTACTGGAATTGATATTTGCAAGAGGGTCATTTTTTAAAAGACCATCTCCTCCTTGTCACATTGATTGACAATAAAGGAACAATAAACAGCGCGGAGAGAATACGACTTGATTAACTGCCTCTCAGAAGAACCAAACATATGCAATAAATCAGGTTTCCATCTCACAAATTAGGACGATAGCGTTTAGATGCAGGTTTGAAGACTCGAAGAGCTCGAAGTCTTTAGGCATTTGTGCTTATACAGTGAGTTTAAATGATAGTTAAGCCCTCTGATGGCGCAGTGGTTAAGGGAGTGTTTATGCATACTGGCAAAGTGAGGGGGTGAAACACACATGGGACCTTTTACTTCCCCTACATCCTTTGTAAAATTGTTTGTTTATTCATGTTATGTACATAATTACAGTAGTAATAATCAACATAATAGAAATAGCTCCACAGGAAACACAAAAGAATGATGGATTAATGACTTCAGGTACTGATGGCTGACTTGAGTTTAAAATCTGTTGTTGTTGTTGTTGTTGACATGATGGGGAGGGAAGAAGACAGACGCAGCATAAAAAATATGTTATTATCATTCTTCATTATTGCAAATCAGACTGTTTCTTTGCAGCGTGATAGTAAATGTTTAGTTTAGTTCTGCAGCTTAATGAATGGGAACCATTGGTGCAGGCTACAGGGCTGATCCACAGGATCCATCCCATCTAAATATGAGACAGATATTTAATACATGCTGTATTTTACATTAGGTTTGACCCTGTCAAAATAATTAGAAGGATTGCCATCTGAAAAGAGGACGTTTTAACTTTAATTTAATTGCTGTATAATTACACTTAATCTTTAAAATGAAACATGAAGTAGGGTCAATTTATATAACCAGGAATAAGCTGAATTTTGGGGGGGTAACATTTGCTGATTAATGTACATACTATACTCCATCCTATGGGGGAAACTTAAACTAAGAAAAAACCCAACAAACTGACAGTTTGTTAGCTGAAATCTTGGGGAGTCGATGATGTCTGGATTCAGAGGGTGGAGACAGGAGACCACAGGATAGTTGACAATAGATGCTTGAACTCATCTCCACTGATAACCTCCCTGACACTATTGCTCACTCAAAACACCGCAGAGATCCCACGATACTCTTCCACTTCCTCTGCTTTTCTTTCATACTCGTCTTCCCCCGGAGCACTTTCTCAGAAAACTTCACTCCCCTCTTTCAGCTATACCGTTGACAGCAGTTGATGTGGTAAACAAAGTCAGGCCTGTCAAAGTCACTTTCATAAACCTGGCCTTTTAATTCACTCACATAAAATAGTAACCTGTCAGCGGTTACAGCAGTTATACTAAAGTGGTGTCGATTTATTTATTTTTTATTTCGTAGCTTGAAATCACTTTACTCGCCGGGGGGTGGGGGGAGTCTCTTTTATGTATAGATATGTATGCAGCTCTTTCATGCAACATCACCAGTGCATCTAAATCAATGAGGGGAGGAGATGGACGAGGAATAGAGAAAGATAGAGGTTAAAGACAGGTGAAAAGAACAGAAGTAGAGAAAGGAGGTGGGTTGGGCAGAGTGTAGAGAGGGAGAGGCAGAGATGAGGGGATTAGGAAATGTAATAAACTGAAAGAAGGTGCTCAAGCTTGTTTTCATTCGCCGTACAGCTGGAGCTCTTATTTGCTCCACTGGCTTTGAATCAGTCTCTTCAAAACAAAACAGTGAGAAAGACCACAGATGATAAGACAAAGAGACTGGGAAGAGCACATGTGTATGAGGGGAATCCTCCATTAAAACCAGACTGGAGAGATTGAAAACTGATTGAATGTGTACATGCATGAACAGTAAGAACTTCATCTCTATAAAAGCACTGTTTTCTATCAAAGCTCGTTTTAAAGCAGAAGTAAGCGATATTTTTGTGTTAATATAAGTCTTAAATAGTTATATCTTCCGACAGCAATCACTTACATAGAGTGTTTGGACCGAAACACAGGTCTCTCAGTCCCTCTGCTCTGCTCTGAGCCGAGGAGAAAACTTTTCTCGTATCCTACAAGTTTTATCCAATGGGGAGAGAGAACGGCATGAAGGGCTGTGTGTGCAGCCAAGGGATGCGCGTGAATGTGATGACGTAGGGACGAGGACCAATTGATCCATGACGAAGGCGGGGGCTGCTAACTCCATCGGCTGACAAGAAGTTATGGTGCGTTCAAGGCAACCCGTAACTCCTGTTTTTCCGACCTGTGAAGTCGTACCAGTTCGATCTGGTACGAGTTCACGGGTCGGAAGTTACGAGTGGCCGTTATAGTGACTTTCACAGGTAAAACAGGTGCAACAGGAAGGAAAAACACGAGTTACAGGTTGCCTGGAACGCTACAAAGTTGTAAGTCGTGACTTGAAGCTGTAACTTACGGTTTCAAAAGCCGGCCTGGAACGCAGCATTAGCCCAAACGACCGGATCGCTTACTTCTGCTTTAATCACAGAGTCATAACATGAGTCTCTTACCAAGAAAACCCAAAACGGCTAAATATGACGTATGTTTCCATTTAACTGACAATGCCCTTTATGATAACTCTCATCCACCTGGAGCAAACTAGGAAGTGGTGTGACCTTACTGTAGAAGTCTAGTGAGGGTGGACGTCAGGGCCTGAGCGATATGGGATTCATGGTGCCGGAGTAAAAAAATAAAATAAGAATAAGATTCCGATTAATCGTCTGCTATTCCCTAGGTTTACATTAACACACATTTGTTGCAAATAAAACCCCTCAACTATGGCTAAACATTTGTACAAATATGTATTGCAGGCACAACATTTTACTGTTTAACAATAAATAACGTATTATTCAAAATACCATCAGTGCAGCGGTGCAGTAAACTCTTGGAATATATAAATTAAATTAATACAAATAACTACAAAAAGGGCAAATGCCGATGAGTGAATAATTATACACTTTCTTCTCACAAGCCCTCATCAGCCCTTCAGTGTTGTGCGAGCCAAACCTATACAAAGGAGATCACCACAAACTGAGTCATCCTAACACAAACAGTATTCTTCTCTAGTGGATTGACCAATGCAAGGACATCATTTCTAAATTAAACCCAGACAGTTTGCAGTTTGTCTGCAAAGTCTTACAGGCACAAAAACAATGTTCACATCGCTTCTTATCGGCCAAAGCCTAGGCAGATACAGATGTGTCTGAGAAAGGCTTGAATCAGCCAATGAAATCAGTCGGCGTAGATCGATTTGTAAACAAACCTAAACTTCAGCTCAGGCAACACCGTTTATATTTCCTGGCACGTACGAACAGCCACCGCTATTTTTAACCGTGGCAGCGATCGTTACAAAACCGTACCCAAGTAGATCTTGTTGTGAGCATAAAGATAATGACAGTTCTCTAACTTTAGTAAAGTATTATTGTCGCCCACACTGTGATCTCTCCTTACCCCTAATTTCCCCATACGCCATCTCTGCTCCGTTCCAACTCTGATACGGTTTAGCTCCAACTGATGGAGCAAACCCTCGCCCACTCTATGTGTTGCATCTCGAAATTAATGCTGATAAAGTGATGATATACGGTCGAAGGTTTGTCCGTGGTGTTTTATTTTGAAATTTACTGGATGCTCTGTGCGTTTGACTTCCTGTGTTGAGGCGATCTAATCGACGTGGATTGATGCGTGATGGCTGCGTGATCCTGCAACATTTCAAACGTTAACATGTCAGAGATGGTTTATCTGTGTGGTGGTAATGTTGTTCTGTTAACACTGTTTCTGAGCGATAAAAAAAAAAGTTGAGCATGTTTTATAGCCTTGAAAACCTTTTGTATGTGCTTGTGGCCCTGAGGACACCTGAGACATTCGAGTGAACCAACACAGATGTGGTTTTGAGTCATTTATTGTGTGTTTATTTTCCCATCTCTCTGTGGGCAGATTTTATCACTGACAGTCAAAACTACCCTAACATGGGCAGGAAACTCTACAGGTGTGTAACTGAGATTGAATGAAGGCAGAGTTTGAAAATGGTACCTGTAATAGTTGGGTAGGAAATAAGGGAGGAGCCGCTGGCCTTCCAGTTTATGGCCCTGACTGACTGTCACTCATGGATTCATGCATCATCTCATCCCAGCTTCAATCATCCCCATTCAGGCACAGATAAGATGAATACACATGAGCTTTTCAATTTGTTGTGATTTCCCACGCATCAGCAAACCACTAGATTATCATAGGAGTAACTGATACTGGTGGGCTCGGACCACACTCACCTTCAAACCCTCCCTTCATTGTGAGTTCAGGCACACACTTGTTAAAGAGGAACTATGCCAATTTTTACCTTAAACAGCTACAGAGTTATTGTGATGGTTAAATGACTTGTTCCAGGGAGAATGGAGGCTCTCTGCCTTCCACCTAGCGTCTTTTGGCCCCAAACCAACCTTGCAAAATCAGTTCCTCCGACCCGGTGTCCCAGCTCTCGTCTCGGCGGCACCATGACACAAACACACTGCATAATCTCATGTTTATGTCAGATAAGACTAGAATGTATTATGATATATCTTGTTATCCACCGCTTCATGGATTGTCTTCTCGCTGGCTTCATTGAAACAAACAAAACAAACAACAAAAACAAAGCAAAACAGTGAAAAAGTGACCGGACTTGCATAGTTCCCCCCTTTAACTCTTGTGACTGCATCATTCAGGTTGTGACGCCAGTACACTGTTAAAAATCAAAGACAGAAATACTAGACAAAGTATTCAAAACCACACATACAATGAATCACAAGGTGAGGCCTTTTCAGTCCCTAGTGAAAGAGAAAGTGTCTTCCAGGCCCATTACGAGGAAAAAAAACCACATTCTGGCTGATGTTGATTATGCCTCTCATGTTGACGTCTGCTAAGACAACAACAAGCAAGAATAGATTGCACTCCTGACCTTATTCTTATTAGGTTTCTCTCTTACTGTTTGCAGCCTACCCATCGGCCTTTTCATAAAACACAGAAGCTAGACCGCACCAGCAGTAATAGAATCATTGTCTCATCTGTCACTTTGCATTGGTTCTGTGAAAATCTTGCCAATGTCCCATGGGCCAGTGTGTAAGAAATGAGATATGAACAGTTCCCACCACATGTGCCCATTCAGAACAAGAAATAGAGGAAGTGCAGCCTCTCCTCTTCTTCTCTGCTTTGTCTTTTCCCTGCGACACACAAACATTTAAACACACAAGATTAGTCTTGGATAACGGCCTTGTCCTACAGGATGAAATTGCATTTTAAAGGTGTAATTTAATCGCTTCCTTTTTCTTTTCTTTTTTTTTCTGTGGAATTGGTGTGGAAAGCGAATCGCTGCTGCGGTATCCCTCGGAGACCTAGATGTTGAAAATCTCCCGAGCTGGCAGTTACTTGTAAAGAAAGTTGTCAGAATTTTCAAGATCAGATTTGCTCACAACAGTGAAATTGTAAGCCGTGATCTCTCGGTGGACTGGACCACAAAAGAGACGGCGAGAGAGAGAAAGGGAGAGAGGGAGTGACTTTATCTCAGCTTTCTGTTGCTTGGCTTGCCAACTTGTCTATGAAATCCACTCAGATGGCCCCGGCTCAGAGCTATAAAGACGGAAGGACAAAAAAAAAAAAAAAAAACACACACAGACGAGGTCATGCGAGAATTGGCAAGGGAAAGAGAGAGAGAAAGAGAGGACAAGAGACGTAGGGGCAAAGGGAATGAGAGGTATTTCTATTGTTTCCTAAAGCTGAAACACTCTGTCCTGTTGTTGTGTCAGCTGCAGTGGCCTGTGTTATGCTGCAATGAGTCTCCAGGGAGCAGCGGGCACTGCCATAAATATTGTCCCGTTGGTGGAGCAGCAGCCGTTCAGGAGGACGCCACCGGTCGGTAACGGGCGGGTACGAGACTCGGCTAAACGTCTTTAAACACTCATCCGCTCGAGTTCAGGGAGACACACTCACACACACACACACACACACTCACACACACATGGCAAGAACTTAAGAGCAGCAGATGGCTTCCTTGTTAGAGGATGAGCTAAAATATCTGATATTGTTGGATATGGATCGAGCGCTTGTAATAAACAAGCACAAACATGGAGACATGGGTGTGTGTTTGTGTGTGTTTTTGTGTCTATGTTTGTGTGTCTGTGTGTGTGGGCAACGATGGGGCAGTGACAGGACGAACCACAACGTGTTAGCGTCTCCGTTTGTCAGAGCTGTGACATTGCAGTGTGTTTGTCGAAGGTCAGTGACATCTATGTGTCTGCTCATCTTGCATATGCTTGTGTGTGTGTGTGTCTCTCTGTGTGTGTATGTGTGTGTGTGTGTGTGTGTGTGTGTGTGTGTGTGTGCCTGTGTGCACTGATCTGACACACAGGCCCAGTCAGTCCTGTTCTTGGCTCCAGCAGTGATCTGGCACTTTTCCTAGTCCTGTAGCCCCTGCCATGCCTCCCCTTCTCCCCCCTCTCTCTCCCTCTCCCTGTCTCTCCTGCTGCCTCTCCTCCGCCTCCTCCTCCTCCTCTTCTCTCCTCCCTCCTCCCATCCTTCTTTTCTCCCTCCATCATCCATCCACACACACCAGTGCAGATCCGCCTGCCCAGGCCTTGCAGGGTATCAGGGAAAAAAGAAAAAAAAGAGAGAGAAAGAAAGCTGACTGGACTTCACACCCTGGCTCTCCTGGTACGCCTACTCATCTCTGGCTTTGCTTTGCTGTACCTTACTATCATGTGACAGTAATATGGTCGTATTATGTATCCGATTACAATAATGCCACACAAGAGATGCTGAACAAATGCCCTATGAAGAGTCGTTGCTGTTCACAGACCATGATAGCAATCAACAAAGCCCTTTCCACATTCCTCAGACAAAACCTTGGATATCCTCACAGCAGGGAGGGACACGCACACACACACACACACACACACACACACACACACACACCGATACAGTCTTACAGTCCTGTTTCTGTTCACATAAATCCTGTAATAAGATTCCATCTGAGATAACTGGACTGCTCCCTGCAGGGCATTTTCTCGTCTCCGAGACCCACAGCAGCTGCACTGTAGAATGGATACAGGTCTGAGAACAATCAATGATACTGAGTGTGTGTGTGTGTGTGTGTGTGTGTGTGTGTGTGTGTGTGTGTGTGTGTGTGTGTGTGTGTGAGAGAGAATGTGAGTGTGTGTGTGTCTTTTTGTACCTGGGATTTTAAAATAAAATTTCTGAATCAGCACCCGTAGTGGTCACTAGATATTAAAGTTTAAGCAGCAGCCTCTCTGAATTTAGACGGGCCAAAGCTGTTGAACTGAAACATAACATCTGCATCCTTATTCAATATTAATGAAGGAGAAGAAAGAAAAAAAAAGATCGAGGAACAAATCTGCAAAAATTAAAATGCACCTGGATGCCGGTTCAGCACACACATCACAACACATCACAACACATCACATCACAACACAACACCTGCCTGTTGGTGCCTCGGCATCCTTTGTGTAGATGTAGAAATCTATAGGTGTGTATTGTCTATTGTAGTTGAAGCTGGATATTGGTTTTAGAGTCCCATTGTGACACATACACATACATATACACATACGAGGGGGGGTTCAGGTTGAGACGAACAGGTGAGCTTGTTGGGTTGAACCACAGGAGACGGTTGAAGGTCATTGAGACGCGCTTCTCACGCACAGCAGAGCAGCACTGAGACGCAGGGACGGTGTAAATAAGAGCAACAGATAACGAGCTGAGCACATGTTGAATTAAACATCCTCTGATCCCCCCGGGCTCAACCCCCCACTTCCCATCAGCCCCTGCACCACCATCCACCCCCTCGTCCCCAACAAGTGTGTTATACCACACCTCATCTGTGTAATAAGGCTTTTATATACTTGCTCCCTTTGTGTGTATTTGAGGATTTCGGTTGGCTGTGGCTATTGTTCTGCAACACCCACAGGTTGTTCTCATTGGTTCAGGAGCTGATGGGGCCCATATATCTTTCTCTGCCAAAATTGACAGCATTTTTAGGCTCTTTGTGGGCAGCAAAGTGCAGCAGGGTAAAACTCTCCACCTCATTGCAAGTCTCTCATACACTCTCGCTTGTGACCTCACCTTGGTAAGTTGCTGTGTGTGTTTGTGTGTCTTTGCATGTCTTGTACTGTAGATCTTTACAAAATAATCTGATTTTATGCTATTTATTTTTTTCTTTTGTACTGTACAAATCCCCCCCCACTGTTGGCAGATGGCTTCAGATAGTTGTGTAATTACTGTAGTGTTATGAAACTCCTAGGCTCATTTTCTCCAAATCAGTGAAAGCATTTTTCTAAGTTTAATTGAGTTGGTGAAAGTAATCCATCAATACAAGGCAATTACTACCTAGTTTTGGTGCACAAAGTTCCAGTCACTGTTTGATATTAATGTGCAACAACCTCAGAAACATTGTGAGAGCTGAGATGAGACCGGAGGTGGAGTTCAGCTTCTGCTTCACTGGTTTCCACTGTCTTTTCTACAAAGTTTATCCTTCAATACTTAGTTTGCATCCTTTAAGAACTTCCCACACAGGCATACGTACAACCAACACACAAACCAGAGCAGGATGGTGCCTTTTTAGAGATTTTTTATTATTATTATTCTCAAAATAACAACTGTGTGGGTTGTACAATGATGTACTCTTATCTATATGTGGTAGGAAAGTGGCTGGATGTAGATACAGATGTGTTTACTTTGTATAGTACAAGATTATATTTGATTTTTAACCTTTACTTTACTTCTCATTACAAAAAGAGACCTCCAATATATTAGTTTATGTGATCAAACATGGCTTTTACCTTCATGATGTGTTTCAGTGTGTTTCTGATACACTGATATAATAAGTAACTGGTGTGGCTAGATGGCTAGATTCTTCCCTTGTGGCATCATTCCTCTCTTTTGTAACCTTTCCCACCCCCACCCCCATCTCTTTTTTCCGCCACTTTCCTCTCCATTTCTTCTCGTTCTCTCTCTCTGCTCCCAGCCTGTCCCTAGTCAACCAGAGAATCGATTTTTAAACAGGAAAGACTCTGGGGACCGAGCAGAGAACCATTATTGGCCTCATTTAGGCTCCATTGCGACCATGATGGCTCCTCTAGACAATAGGATAGACTCTGACATGGATACCAAAGCGTAAATGCACATTCCAGCTGAAAACAGCTCAGGCCAGCATTTCTCGTCTTCAGGGAGCTTTGGTTAAAACAGAAACCCTCTCGGTTAGAGAAGATCAACCACCACACCTTAACACAAACCAGGCACATCCAGCACATTTCAAAACCACCAGATATAGAAAACCTATGGGCTTTTTTCCATGCTATTTACTGCGTCGTGGTTTTTGTGCAGTCCGCAGCATATGGCGATTTGTTCCCACCGTAAACAGCGGCTGCTGATTCCTCATCAGGGGCCTGCGCTCCTCTATAGCAGCTGTATGTCTGTCAGAAACCTCAGGCAACATGCACAGCCCATCGCAGCGCTGAGGTTTTATGGAGGCCTCTGCGATTCCAACCAGACTTGGACACACTGTGTAGTGATCCAACTGTACTGATGAAACTTTTGGACACTGCTATGGAGTCCCAGGAATAACACGTTTCCCCCTCAGGCTTGACAATTAGCTCCTAATCATATTACTAATGAAGAAACAAAAACCCTAATTTGGAAATGTCTGTTCAGTTGACATTATCCTGAAACGAATCTCGGAGCCATGCGTGTTGCTGTGTGAGAGGGAAATCAATGCACTACAGTAGGAAGACTGAAGTGCAGCAGGGAGGGAGGGATTTGCGGCATATTTATCAAACCAAAGCAACATTTTGGACACAAGATGTTTGTAAAGCTGGCATCTTTTAGTCTTGTTTCCGTCGCAGAAAACAGTAGGATGTGAATTGACATTGCACACATGGAGGCTTGTTGTGTGTGCCTGCAGAAAACAACAGTTACACATTGAGAGAATTGCGCCGGCAATACGCTAAACACTTGGATGCCCTCTAACAGCAGCTGTCAATATCACACCGCAATTTGGCAAATGAAGGACATTATGTTCTATGCCTGATAGAATAAGAATCAATTTAAACAAATCAATAAGCATTTGGTGCTATTTTTTATTCACTTAGGCTGATGGGAAGACACAATTTAGCAAATCCACAACAATACTCGTCCCTGTTGCCTGGATACATTATTCACTACAAAAGAGCAACTTACTTTATCGTAAAGGCTGACCTCCGTCCTCCCACACACGTGTGGTGGGAGTGTGTTGCAGGGGTTTAAAGACTGAAAAACAAAAGGAATGGACAAACGTATATAAATACATTCCATGTAAGTTATATGCCTACATTGCCGTGCTGTGTGTGATGAATATATCCTGTACTAGATCACCTGGGAGTGTGTGCGTATGTACAAACAATATTGATCTACGCTGTGGTTGTGTATACATACAGTATACTGTAAGGCTGTTTTACCTGGGCAGGATCCATCATTTAATGGAGCACAGGTGCATCTTATCCAATTACAGAGCAAAACTATTTTATATTACTATTACTACTATTTCATTGGCTTTTTTTTTTTAACTAATATTATAGTAATATTTCAATTACCCCTTCACCTTACTTTGCTGTAACTATGTTTTACAGTAGAAAAGCCTCAGGGATAAATGTGGCTTACAATCAACCAGTGATAGCTGTGCTTTATTTGTGCTTGAAAGTACAATATATAATAATTATATATATCATTTTATTGTAATAATGTTTCACTAGACAATATAGCGGCTGTTGTTTAACACACAAAGACAAGATATAGGCAAGAACCCTCACTGTTAAAATCATAGCCTACATAATACTATTGTATGAGCTTCAATTATGTCAGAACATGACATTTATAATCAATATAAACAATTATTACTAATTACAAAACGACATCTTATTAGGATGAGAGTTATCAAGGTAACTAACGATGAATGCAAGGAAAGATGCAAGCATAAAAAAGATGAATGAATGTGCAGGTGTCTTGTAAAAACCAGTCAAAACCCAACCTACAGTATGAAAGTTGTAGTGTGTAGCTGAATATCTCTCTCAGTCTGTGTGTGTGTGTGTGTGTGTGTGCGTGTGGACTTGTGCATGTGTTTGACAGTGTTTTTAGTCTCTTCTGTGTCAGTTGTGGTCCGGCTGCCCCCAGTGGGGTGTGTACACTAAATGGGTGAGGAGAGTGTTGGTCCCTGCTCTCCATCAAAGGCAGCATTGACTGGAAGCATGAGAGCGTCTCTGCAGCCAGTCATCCTTGGACAGCTGACAGTGGGCCCGGGACACGGGGGACATGGCTGAAAGCATTCAACAACAACTGGAGGAAAATGCTTCACTGCTGGTGGAATGTGTCTGAACCCCAGACCCACGCTCGCAACAAGCCACAGCTCCACTCTTGACCAATCATGTGCAAATGGCTTCAGTTTGCCTCCGAGCTCTTTCTAATTAATTATGTACACAGTGTTGCGTTTTATGTGCTCGAATGTGCTCTTTAAGTGCATGTACAGTTTTCTGTGTGTGTGTGTGTGTGTGTGTTCGAGGTTAGCAGAACAACAGTAGTGCGGATCGGTTCAGAATCGCGCGGTAATTAATCTCACTCAGGGAAGAGGTGCATGTTGGGACTGAGGCAGGGCATAGCTCACCGCACCTTGCTCGTTAACTCTAACCACCTATGGCCAGCCTCTGGAGATTAACGAGGGCTGCCCATGGTCAAAAGCGGTCAAATTTGTTTTAACGAACACTCACTCAGCCAACCAACCACCAAACTTATGTTTTTTTTTCTTGTTTTTTTTTTTTTTCCCATTCTGAGGCAGTGATTTGCTGTATAGCTGCAGAATAATATTCATGGGACCTGACTCACACTGTGACACATCTGGCAAACAGCAGAGCACACACACACACACACACACACACACACACACACACAAGAGATGCACACATACAGTAAGCATAGTTGCAGTGCGGTGCCATTTACTAGCAATCCCAGCATGAATCTCTTTGACACAGTGACACACAGAAACACCTATGACTCATATACTTGTGTATGTGTGTGTGTGTGTGTGTGTGTGTGTGTGTGTGTGTGTGTGTGTGCTAGTGGTGTTTATACTGTACCACTTATTTTTTTTATCTGTATCTCTGGTCTTTTTGCACATTGGTGCCGCATTTGATAGCGACATAGCTAAAGGTTCAGATAGAGAAAGAATGAGACGATGAGAGTGAATGAGCTGCATCTGCAGAGGAACTGTCACTTGTGAATAATTCCTCCTGTCTGTCTAATTGCAGTGTTTGACTCCGGCGTGAACCTGCCCAGGATTATCATTTAGTTCATGTGTCTCTCAGAGGATAGCTTCAAAGGTTACTCTGTACACTCGCTGGCTCCTTGAGCACATAAATAATGTATTATTTCATAGAATGGAGGATGGTATATACACATATCGCACATACATATTCTCATCTCCTGACACCAGGGCTATAATCTGAATTTAGCTGTGCAGTAATTTTTTTTCTTCTCTTTTTTCCACCTGCCGAATTCTCATTTAATATTCACCAGTTATTACTCATGCAATATTGATCAAAAAACCACTACTGGCTTTTTGTCATGTCCCTGTGAGAGAAATTTTCATTCCTTGTATTTACAGCTGTGTACATGCAGCGGTACAGTGGTGGCCCAGTTCTGTGACCTCACTATAACTCCCATCATCCTCCACTCCACTCAGCAGTTGACAGTTGAGATACAGACACTCGTGCTCTCTCCTCCAGCACTTGTCTTAACAAACCTCATCCTTTGATGAATGCACTGTCCTGACTTGCCCTGTCCAGTCAAATGCATCTAAATACATTTCTATTTCTAATCCGCTCAACAGTGTGTGTGAGTAAAATTAAATGAGTCTTAAGAGAAATTGAATTTCACACATGCACATCTGTATGCCTCATTTACTTCAGACAATTATTTAATTACAGTAAAAAAAAAAAAGAAAAGAAAAGGGACATAGCATGTTGCCTTGAAATGTGAAACAGTGACATGTTTCAGATTAACCTTTTTTTCCAGATCCATATTTTCCTCTGTAGATATCTCTGGTTCTGTCAGGGCACAGAGCCATGTCTAGTAAACGCTATGAAGATGTGCTTTACCTAAGACCACAGCACATGCAGGCTGCCTTCAAATTGGATTAAATCCCTAAATAACATGATCAATCATCCACAGCTTGCTATGCCAAGATGGCGTAGCTTTCTTTTTTTCGTTTTAAGGTGGCACAACGGCGCACACAACCGCAACAGCGACAGAGCAGCAGCAAATCCATTGTTTTCGGGGTTAGGTTTTGCTTGTAATTTGTGAATCTGCACCTCATGCCGTCTCGAGGGATAAAAAAACAAAACAAAAAGTACAAAATACACAGAATCCAACGCTGCACACACACATGGATACACAAAAACCACATGCACGCAGCAGAGGGAGTTTGCTTGCATCAAATAATGTGAGGTGATAATTGAATTTGGGAAACATTAGGGGGGGGGGAGGGAAGAGATACAGCATATCCTGGGAGATGCAGTCCCATAACAATGGCACCAGACACTTCATTCCTCCGCCCCCCTTTGTCAGGCCGAGTCAGCAGGACGTACTGGGCCGTGCCCCTCGTTTTCTGGTTTAAAAAAAAAAAAAAAACAGCAGGCAAATGGCATGTGTGCTCCTGTGATCTGTGCAAGCTTCATGCATCACTGAAGTGTGGGGTATCACGCCATGCCTCTGTGTGTGTGTGTGTGCGCCTCCTCAGACACACCTGCTCCTGACGCCTCGGAGAAAAAGCCTGGCTGTGGTTAATCACACGAGCACAGCCAGAATGTTATATTTCAATAAGAAAACAAGACCCCTCTTTGACTTTGTTTCTCCTTTTTATGGTCAACCATCTTCTTTTTTTATCAGCTTGAAGTAGGCAGGTTATTGTTGTTGCCATGTTGCCCTGGAAACAATATAATATCTTGGTTGTGTTCAGATCGGATCAGACAAGGCCAAGATGAGTGTTAGATAAGTCAATTACACTGAGAAAAATTTGACTTGGGTGGTTAAATCAACTAATAATAAACTTTAAAAGACCCTTAGTTTGCTCAGCCTGGCCTTGGAGGAGGACTGGTGGGTGAGGAGGGGGGGGGCTTAAAAGTGACTGGTACATTATTCAAATACAACAGCTCTGTGCTTGAGCACGACAAAATGATGAAAAGAAGTGGAAGGAACCGGAGTAATGGAGAGTTTAAAAAAACAAAACAAAAAAAAAAACAGCTTGACTCTCCACTTACTCACTGCAAATTTGTAATAGCCACATGTTTTATCGAGACTGAAACCCAGGCAGTTGAAAAGCCTGATTTAGTGAACTTTTAGACTTATACACTTTGCTCCAATTTATCCATCAACAAGCGGTTTGTTCTTTAGAGTATGTCCGACCTGGTAGCTTTTCTTTTTTTGTTTTAACTCTTTAAAAGTTGAGTGTTTTTGTGTGTCACAGTCAGGGCGTCTTGTGTGGTGAGACCTCGAGGGATGGAGGGGGCGAGGTGAGGTGAGGGGGAGACGAGGTGTTCGTTGGATGGGTGTGGGGGTGCACAATGCCCCTCTGTGAGTGAGGATGGCAGGCCGGTGATGTCATGGCTAGCAGGAACCGAAGCCCACTGAGTTTGTGAAGGCGTGACATGATTGGGACACAGAGGAGGGTTGACGCTGACATTGTTGTATTGAATCAGGCTGTGACTGGAGGGGCGGAGGGAGGAGGAGGAGGAGGCGGAGGAGGAAGAGGAAGAGAGGGTGTACGGCGCTCCATCCTGCTCGCCACAGAAACACAAGCTGCCAATCATCCCGTTACGTTGAGTAAATCAACTTGTGTCAGCAGCTTGAAAATGATCTGTTTTTTGGCACTTTGCCTTTATTGGACAGCCTGCAGTGTCAGGGAGTGCAGAGCCCAACAAAGGTGTATGGGCAGAATGAAAACAGGGATATTGTAGCTACACAGTGTGATATGTGTCCAAAAAAAAAGAAAAACCCCAGGCCCACCGGCCACCCACCAAAATAAAACCATCTTGAATTTGAGTGATTTGATTAGTTTATATTAGGACACTATAAAACTGGAGTTCCCCTGCAGGCATGCAGCTGGCCACCGACATTGTTAGACACTGATATTTGGTTGAATGTAGTTTGTTACAGTACCTCAGGTAGCAAAATGTCAACGTCAGTGTGAGGGGAGAGTTAATTTGACGCAGAATAATGATGACAGCAGGTATATAAAATACCAACGTTAACACTTTATCGTGACTACACACATTCTTCTAGCGTTGATGCTAATTGGTGTGTGATTTATCAACACATTTATAAATGATTCACTCTCTATCTATAATAATAAAACATCTACAGTATCGTCACACTCACGCACCATTAGTGCATGTTAAATCATTTTATGTATGAGTGCAGCGTGAATGCACATTTAATCTATCATTTACTTACACTTTATAAACGATCTGATGAACCACTGACATCCTTGATACATGTAGATAACTGGTTTGCAATGAATTAGTATGAGTCCAACATCTCCCTGTAGTTATATTGACTTCATGTCTGCTGTAGACCGGTACAGAAAGACGACTGACAAGGTCGAGGGATTTTTTTTAACAACACGTATAACTGTTGTCCATTAGTGTTTCTTTTAGTAAATAGCTATGTAAGGGAAAATACAGGCTAGCTTGCTTCTGTGTGCTTTTAACGCCATTAAATGAACTTGACCTCTGTCTGCCCTGTGTCTTTCTCTCTGATTGGACGTCTTGAAAGCAACTCATGTCATGTACTCGCCTACAGTACATCGCTTAATGCCTCACTCATTACAACTTGGTACATCCATGTTACTGTCTTCTAGTACTTAGCTCGATGTTTGCTGCGTCTCAACATGATGAAACTGTTCATAAAGTCAGTCTAACTCATGATCCTGTTATAGTCAGTTATAGTCGATTAATGTGTGTGTTATTGCCGCTGTAGGAGCAGTGGTTTGAAATGGAGCACAATACAACCCCCCCTCCCACTCTCTCTGATCCTGCTGCTGCTGCTGAAAATAAATCCTAGGGGGAAACAATGCGTAGGATGTGTTTTTTGTTTAAAGAGGAACATGGTCATTGAGACTGAGGGCTCCCAATATCGGTATTGACCTTTTAAAGCGTTTGGATGAGCGAGTGTGTTTCTGGTTGGCGATGATGTGTGAGCGCACTATGTCATAAACTGAATGAGGGGGTTACAACTGCAGCTAAAAGCGCCAGGTTTTAGATTATCAGCAAGTGTTTTTAAAATGCCTTTTTAGGTGAACAAAGAGGCGCCAATCCTTCATCTGCGGCATTTGCCAGAACGTTATTGGCAGAGCGGTGTTTATCGACTGAACGCTGTTTCCAAGTAGAATGTGATTGAACAGGAGAAAAAGGCTTCTTTTCAGAGCGGGCCTCGTGAGTGTCGTGTAAACACACTGAGAGAGGCTCCTTTCATTAGCTATGCTAATCTGGAGTGCACGTGACTCGCCGCAGACTCCAGGCTCCCTCTTGGCTCTGGCTCTCTTGGTTTCTGTCTCCTAAGGCCTGCACGGTCCCATCTTCTTCTTTCTGGCTCATTGGGTTAATTTGCAGTGTGTTATGTCCCCCCCTTTTCTTATATGTTTGATTGACAGTAACACTGGTCCAAACCATTGGTGAATCTGCTCCTTTCCTCCTATTACCCGTGTCTGGTTGTCTAGTGCCTCTCAGACGTACAAACCACCCAAACTGGCAGCTTATAGACTGAGAGCTTTGACTGTGAATCCTCCATCACAATGAAATGGATCTCTACCAGACTGAAAGAAGAAAAAGAGTACGTATGGTAACGGTGAAGCTGCTGCCAGCAGCGCTTAGCACCAAGACTGGAAACAGAGAGGAGAACAGTTAGTCTGGCTCTGGCCAAAGGTAACAAAATCTGCTAACGAGCACTTTTCTTCCTAAAAAATGGTTAATGGTTAAATGGTTATATCTCCTTTCTTTAATTTAAACAAAATTGAGGCGTAAAAAATAGCTTGCGTACTCAGTGTATGCTAAGCTAAGCTGAAGTGCTGCTTGCAGTAGCATCACACTCAATGAGAGTGAGAGACATTGATCTTCTTGTCCAAGTGTTGGGAAGAAAGTCCGAAGACCCAGCGTGTTGTCCAAAATGCTGAAATGTTCCTTCAACATATCCAACATTTTAACTTTTTTTTTGTTTTTGGCAAATTTCACTGTTTTTGTATTTGTAATTTAGTATTTGATTCTTGTTCTGTGTGCAAAGCCTCCGTTAACAGTGAGTTGCTTTGATTGATTGTTGTCTCCTTTATTGGATACTGATGAATCTTTTTTTCATTTAACATCACATTTTTACAGCGGCGCTGGCTCTATTTGAGGAGCTGCGTATTAGGGGGTAATTACTACATGTTAGATTATGTCATTTACTCAGAGAAGATGAGGAGCAGAGAATGAGTCACCTCCATCAATTAATTTGATATACGAGTCGATAAGGGATATGGGTGGGATATTTGCTACGTCTCCGCGAGTCACCGGGTCATAATTTGAAATTCCCTTCAAGGTCTCCCCCCCCCCCCCCTTTTTTTTTTTTTTAATGAAGCTGCCGATTAAAAGTGGTGTTTCTTACACATGTAATTATTTCTTTATTGATTTGTCAGCATCTTAGGGAATGGTTCCTCATGAAATATATCCCCCGCTATGATAACTCGTCTCAATTGCAATCATGAGAGAAAATCATTACAAGAAAGATCCCCCAGGGGAATGTGGAAACTGTTATGTTGATGTGAGTGTCCAAGTGAATGTGTGTGTGGGGGTGTGCTGTCGAAAAATGTGCGCTAGTGTGTGCATGCGCTTGCTTGCTGGAGTGTTTGGACTGACAGAATATCCCTCCCCACTGACACTTACTCTTGTCTAGTAGAAACAAGGAGGTACTTGATCTCGTGTACAAGCAGTGACTGATGGCTCTTTTTCTCCTTCTCTCTCTCCCTCCCTCCTCCTTTCTCCCTTCTTCTCCTTTATCTTTTCAGGCTGCGAGGACAGGGGGGGAAGATGAGACCTCCCAGCCCTCTTCTGATCCTGCTGTACATCACGCTGTCTAGGAGTGTGAAGGTGGTCTCTAAGAGGGGCTCAGGTATTTTCACGCACTGCATCTTCACACTTCCTGTGTGGCTTCCACTCTGAAGCCTGTGCGAGTGTCTCCTGTACGTTCATATATACCGCCGTGTGTCGGTGTCTGTTTCTACACACTTCAATGTGATCCTCGGTTTTCCTATTCACGCCAAGGGAGCTGCCAACCATCAATGGCTGGCACTGTTGTTGTTGTTGTTGTTGTTGATTTAATTTGGGACCTCTGGTGAATTTTACCGAAGCAATCTAATCATTTTTGTGAACTTCTGTTGGCACTAAATGTTTATCGCCCTAGAACCTATGTTTTGCTGTCATTGTCACTCTTGGATTATGTTAAACTGGTAGAAAATCAAACAGTGTTGAGTAAGATGTGCATGTGATCCAGTATATGCTTTAAAAAAATGTTTTGAGACTGATAATAGGCAGGTTATTGCAAAAAAAAAAAAATTACTGTATGCTCTCCCCCACTTGTGTGTGAAAATGACTCAGAAAAATAGAAGCACCGCTGAGCAATTTAGCCATAAGTGCCGTGCGTAGCCGGCGTCTTAGGTGAAGAGAATTTGAATTAATGAAAAGATATACAATGTACTTCTTAGAATTAGCCAGACCTGCCTCAATCTGGGGAGAGTGACAGCTACCAAATGATCCATTTTCTCAGTGACTGGTTCACAAAGGGTTAATGTGAAACTCATTTTGGCTCTAAATGCCAGCAAATTGAACATCAATTGTGAACGAATGCAAAGGTCAAAAGAGAAAATGGAGAGCAAAAAAGATTGAAGGTAGAAACTTTTCATGACAGGAATACAGAGGAATTCAAGTAGGCAGTTCAAACACTGTGAGACTGACATTACAGAAAAAGTATATCGCCATTTTATGCATTTAGTGCTCACAAATTAGTTAAATGTACTTGCATTTGTTTTCATTTGTTATGTAAACTCATAATTTACATTTATATTGTATTTTCTTTATTATAATCAAAGAAAATCATCCACCAGGCTTCATAAGACATTTTTATTTCAAAGTTAATTTCTTAGTACACCAGGGACGCCAGTTTGGATCAAAAGGATTTTGAGCTTGTAAAGTGATGATCACAAATAATTCTTAAAATTTGTAGTTTTACAACAACTTTAATAAACCTTTTAAAATGAATCCACATGCAGCTGGAGAAGAGATTTCTATCCAATAAGTTCAAATAGAAATCTTTGACCAAATGACATCAATGAAGAGGTTACACGAAGGATATCTTTTGTGAACATCTGCATACAGATACACAACAGAAGCTGTCAGTATGAATATTGACCTTGTGTTTGTGCTGCTGATCTGATGGACAATAACAGTCCAATCACAAAGCAGAGCAGCTCGCCCTGTCAACTTTATCTGGATTGCAGGTCTTGAAAGGTTTGACAGCACATTAAACGTTTGCCAGTTATTCTTTACAGCGTCATCAAATATAATCAAGCCCACTTTGGTTGTGGAAGAGCTGTACGTACAAAGCAGACAGAGACATGCATTTGTGTGTGTGTGTTCCCCTTACATACTAGGATTTATGTTACTTTATGTTTCTGTGTGTCTGGGTATGTTTGTACTGCAGACATGAAGACCTGAGGATTTAAGGACTGACCTTTAGCTAAAGGTTTTTTTTATTGGGGGAAGCAAAGAAAAGAGCAGAATGGTAACATATCAAAGACCAATGTGCCTCAACCAGCAGAGATAATGGTCAATGACGCAGCATGCAGACACCTGCTACCCATACCTGCTAAAATTAGTTTCATATTCTATTGTGTAGGTGTCGATTGGATGAAGCGTATCACTATTATTATCAAATAAAAAAACTCTCATACTCAGGAAACAAACTTGAAAACAGACTAAAAAAGTGGCACAGCAACTTTCATGTGTGTGGTTTTAGAAGCTTGCTGATGTATTTGCTCGGCTAAATGGCAACTTGGCTAATGGCCAACATGCTAGCCAGCCATATCAACATTAGTCAGTCAGTTTTATATTTTCTCTGTACTGAGCTGCTCATTCCCTCCCAAGTATTTTCGTCTCAGGACTGCATCATTTCATCCAATAAAGACTTACTGAAGGGGGAAAAAGGCTCTCCACACTAACAAGCCCTCTAACTGTCACTAAGTTGATGGCACAATAAGTTCACACGATGCATTTGTCCCCTCTACTCCCGTCTCATAACTGCCTGTGAAACCATTTTTCTTCTGTCAAGCAGTTTTTTTTGTGTGTGTGTGTGTGTGTGTGGAGAGTTAATATTCTGACAGTGGAAGTTGAATAAAACTGGGTGGTGCAGTCGAGATAATAGACTATGATTACGTCCTCCATTTTGGCTCCGTGTTCTTTCAGCACGTCAGCACTGTTAAAGCAGAAAAGCTTTGGCCAATGTGGCAAATTCATACATTTAAGTTGAACTTCATATAAGATATTTGCACAAATTGACTTCATGGCTGCAGAATGAGTCTATTGACAAAAGCGTTTCCATTGGAAAGTAAGTTATTTCAGTGCCAGTGTGAGCAGGCTGTTTTGTTAGATTCGGTTACATGACAGACCTAAAATGTGTCATAATAACAAATGTTTATGGTGGCCCTTAAACTGAAAATACAACACATACACAAACATGCCACAAATTCAGAAAACAGCTTCGTCACATCACCTGCAAATACACAAACGTACTGCAAAGGTCACGAAACCACTTGAGTGTTTGTTTCCAGGGACACAAAAAAGTAGTTTGTTCAATGCCTCTTGACTTTAGAAGTTATGTAGATGGGAAATAGGAAGAGTGTTATAGAAAAGAGTTATACTTTGAAGATAGGAAGCATTTACTTGGTTAATTATAACATTATTGAAATAATTGCAGATATGCACTGTAGCTTAATCTTAGTCTTTAGTGGGTCTATTAGCATACGGCACATATAAGCACAGAGCGTGTAGTCATCCTGAACATCTTGAAAATACTTGAGTGTTTTACACTTTACAAATAAATGCTGTTCTCACATGACTGAATGGAAGAAGTGAGCTAGTACCAAGCGAGCATGATGACAAAGTGTAGCTGATCGTCTTCATGCTGTGTGTAGACGACCCTGTGGATTCTACCTGTAGGGTGTTTGGTAACTGAATAGCCGGTCGTCACATATGAATTATGCATCACATTGACAAAGATGAGCCGAGAACAATATGGTTTCATGACAAGTGGAATGGACAAATTGCTTGTGCCATTTGCTGTGACACACATTAACATCAAAGCTCTGTCTCATGGCCCAGCGGACGATCCCCATCGACCAGCGACAATAACATTAAGTTTTTGCATATAAATGTTGGGCAGCCTGGTCAAGCCTGAGACGCTGGTGTTTTCATCACCGTGTGATGGAGACCAGAGAAACGAGACGGACCGAAACATTGAAGGAGCAGAGGTGCTGCCGGTCATCCTGGGTGAATTAGCCTCTCTATTACTCCCCTGGCTCATGAAGCCATTTTCAGAAAGTGAAGGGGCAACGGTTGCACGGCTAAAACATTAATTATTGCCTGACTCCAGAGAGGGGGCTCCGGGCACCTCAGAGGGAGATGGAGGTGAAGTCTGAGACAAAATGAGACAGACATTACCCTTGTCTGACGTTTTGTCTCTGTCTGCTTTATCCGCTGGTTGGTGGAAAGGTTTTTACAGATGCTGCCATACTGTAATTGGACAAATGCTGGTTGGTGTGGTGCTTTGCTGTGTGTAGATTAGACACATCAGCTGCATAGACATCCAAGGGTCGTACACAGACTGGACGCTGCCCTCCTCCGTCTCCTGTCGTGCCCTCAGCAATCTGTCAGTGGCCTCGTATTCCTGCTCCTGATGTTTGTGCTCACTCACGTTTCCTCTACAGTAGCTGCCTTCGCTGCTCAGCTGTGTAAGCCTAAAGCCCACTATCCGCTACACTGGTTTCAGACTTGTGTTTCTTTACTTGAGCCCCAGGAATGTGCGGCCTTCCACTGATCCCTCCATCCTCCTGCCCTTTGTGGCCGTTGCTGCTTGTATTCAGTGCAGCATCAATGGCCTCTTAACAGGAGGAAGTGTTTGGAACTGGAGCTGTTGGCTCACTTAACTCTGTGTATTTAGGTGTGTTGTTGGCAGTGGCACTGTACAGAAAATAAAGAAATAAAATAATGATGACAGTTCTCTGAGCAATGAAATCACTTAATTAATAGATTATTACAAAATTAAATGTGAAGTGCAAATTATTGTTCAGACCAATTGTAAAAACAACACTTAACTCACACACAACTTAGCAAAGAATAAAGTTACAACTGAAAAATAATAATAAAAATAATATAATTATAGCACAGTTAAAGCAGAAGTAAGCGTTATTTTTGTGTTAATATAAGTCTTAAATAGTTATATCTTCCGACAGCAATCACTTATATAGAGTGTTTGGACCGAAACACGGGTCTCTCAGTCGCTCTGCTCTGAGCCGAGGAGAAAACTTTTCTCGTATCCTACAAGTTTTATCCAATGAGGAGAGAGAACGGCATGAAGGGCTGTGTGTGCAGCCAACGGATGCGTGTGAATGTGGTGACGTAGGGACGAGAATAGATCCATGACGAGGACGGGGGCTGCTAACTCCATCGGCTGACAAGACGTTATGGTGCGTTCAAGGCAACTCGTAACTTGTGTTTTTCCGACCTGTGAAGTCATACCAGTTCGATCTGGTACGAGTTCACAGGTCGGAAATTTACGAGTGGCCGTTATAGTGACTTTCACAGGTAAAACAGGTGCAACAGGAAGGAAAAACATGAGTTACGGTTTGCCTGGAACGCTACAAAGTCGTAAGTCGTGACTTGATGCTGTAACTTACGGTTTCAAAAGCCTGCCTGGAACGCAGCATTAGCCAAAACGACCGGATCGCTTACTTCTGCTTTAAGATTAATTATTAAAGTAATGGGTTTTGTTCATACATACATACATGGAACAGTAATCATAACATTCTTACAGTTTTGTGTTTCTTAGTCTTAGTTTCAGTTGCCATGACCACACGTGCTTCTGTATTCACTGTGTCTTTGATATAATTAAACACTTTTGTGTATGTAATTCAAATTGTGTCATCAAACTCAGTTGAATCATTCGCTGTTTAGCTCCAAATCTCCAGAGTAACTGGGAACAGACATGAGTCAAGGACGGAGGAAACATTATTGTCACAGGATTAGACAAGGTCCCCTGGACAAAGTGTTGGTCTTGTTCCAAGGATTTGGTCCAGCTCCTCAAATGTGGGGATTTTTTCCCCCCCTTTTCTTTCTCTTCTCTCGAACTTCTACTTTTCTGTCTCTCACCTTTAAGTACTGTTACCACGGTTCCTTTCCTTTACAGTAACACAGTGGATCAGTGGATCAGTGAAATCCCCTCTGCTTTAGCTGCTAACTGAACATTTGAGCACCCGAAAGTTCTTAAAAGTTCATTCAACGTCCAGATGCTAATAAAAGACTGGAAGAGAGCGCTTATATCTACTTTGTTGTAGTCTGTGTTGTTATATCTTACAGGTGTCTGGACATGTTTAAATGTTAAGCTGCTTTAATTGTCTACAGACTATTTACAGTGTATGGTTTTGTGGACATTGACGCTTCATGTCAAATTATGATAAAAGATTTAAGACGGTTGTTCCACCTAAATGGTGACAATAATGATAGTAATGATAATAATCGGTGAAACTAAAAGGTTCAACTCGAGGCTAAATTCATTGTCAGGGAAATCAACTTTGTTCTTTGATCAGGCCATTAGTACTACTTAAAAAAATCTATTCAATACAATTGAGTCATTCATTTTGCAGTGTGAAAATCTATCGCCTTATTATCACCCAACTAAGTTACAGTATATGATGCTGGTCATTTAGCTGTCATAACGAGCTTTCTGCCTCCTGGTAATGGTGCACGATAAGACAATGAGAGACACATGTAATAGACTTTAACTGGATTCCTCTTCAGTTATTATGTTAGGTTAGTATGTAATTAACTGCATGTGTGTGTGTGTGTGTGTGTGTGTGTGTGTGTGTGTGTGTGTGTCTCAATAGGTGTTTGTATAATTGGTTGTGTCAATGGTTGAAGTAGGAGTTTCAGTGTGTACTGTATGCAGATGTATGTGGTCACTGGAGTGCATGTGTGTGATTACTGTCCATGTTCACACACACACACACACATGCACTCATGAGCGCCTGAGTGGTTATATGCTTTGGTCCGTGGAGGATTTCCATATGGATCTGAGCCAGGACAACACATCAGATCAATCAAGTGGGTCCTCTGGGTCCTTCAGTCAAATATCGATAGCAGTAAAGTCAATATTACCCCCCAACTGTGGGGGTCAAAGGTGATGTAGTGTCACTGGGTAGTTTAGCTGTTTAATACCACTTTGAAAGGCTCCTCTGTCTTCTGTCCACCTGTAAGATTATAAATGGAGGTGTGTGCGAAATCAGACGAGCTCATAATCTAGGACATGACATCACCACCACCACTGACTTGTACATGTTTGACCACATTTAGATTGTTTAATCAACACACACACAAACGCAATAAATGCATACATAGATATATGTTGTTGTTTTTTTCAAATGTGGGTTATAAAAGTTCAGTGCAAAATAGAATTAGCATCTTGAAATGGACATTTAAAATTGTAAATTGTTTGAAAACCAAGTTTAATTTAAATACCATGAGTAAAATTACTGTTAACATCTATTCCTCTAATACACGGAGGTACCACAACCCTATGGCATTGTGAGTTTTCCATTTTCCTTTTTTTTTGTTTGACTTTTTTGATTTCAATAAATGATATAGTGCAATTCACACAAATCCAAATAATTCATCTATCCCCTTTTTTCTTCTACTTCCTCCCACTCATGGTTTCTGACAAATTGAACAGGATGAAGGTTAGGTGTCTGTGTTAAAGATGAAATGTAGTAGTAAAGAAGATTAATTGACTGATAAAGTCCCTGGTGGGTGATTGTTTTCCGGTTCAAAGGTTTTGGACGTTTGTCTTCATGTGCTGAGAGATGAAAGAGATGGAGCAGCTGGACCCTGGTGGTTGCTATTAAATGAACTTCAGATGACCACCTCTGGCCTCTAACACACATCCACTAGTCAGTTACTGGAGGTTTGTTATTATTGTCGAGTCCAAACTCAACTCAACGGAAGGAAAAGAAAGTTGGAGACAAAGGAAGAGACTTTTGTTTGGATCGCTGCTCTAATGAATTGTTAGTGGGGCGTTCAGTATCAGATGGGAATGCTCTATTGTTTCTGTAGAGCTGCTGGAAGTGCTGGGAATTTGTATCCACAACCTTGAATAGTTATGGTTGAGGGATCAAGCTATGAGGGCCTGATTAGGTCTCAAGAGACACTGGATAAAGCAGCTATTCAATTGATTTTCCCTCCCGATGTCCAGACAGCATTCCCAGAGTTTGTAGCACTCCGAAATCCTATAATTATTCAATGTTGAGTCTGCTTGGGTCCGTATTACCCAGACTAATGAGTTTCCCAAAGGTGCGGAGGCTGCATGTGTCTCTTATTCCCTCATTGTTTGCACCACGCTTGGCACTGCTCATGGTTTTAATGACGACTCAAGCTCTGCAGGACCGGGGATCAATTGGTTTAGATTGCTGTCGTTGTTGTTGTTGTTGGGTCGCGATTGTTGATATTTGTGTGCACTCCTCTGTAGTTGCATGGATGAACCGGTTGTGCTTGACCCACATCTCGGAGCAGTTCATGCTCTGCTCCTGCAAATTAGTTTTTTTGTGTTTTTTTTTCAACTCTTGGCGCCTTGCTCAGTGTCCTCTCACCTCTCTGGGATTGTGCAGCGGACTGACCAAGGCCACGCTGAGACTGTGTGAGATTCACTCGCAGGGAATCTGAACAGGTCTCTGACAGAGACAAGCTGTCAAGGTCCATCCATCAGACTCGGCGCTTGTCACCCTCTCAGTCCAACCTGGCCCAATCAAGTCGGAGGGAAGCAAGCCCGTTCCAGTCTCTCTGTTGGAGATCAGCCCTTAAAGAGACAGACTTTAATGAGACCAGACAGGGACTCCTTAACTGTTGTCTCGGCCTGCTTACAAAAACCAAACTACCAGCGTGCAGCCGGCTCTGAGCCACGGCGATGAATGTAAACTATGGGTACGTATTATTTTCAGACAAAACAAGAAGCCACACCACAACTCACTGCAGTGTCGAACACTGCTGGAGCGAGACACGCTGAAAAGATAAATGGATTATATCAGCAATCAGTTTTTTTATGAAGTAAAATTCTGGCATCAATCATCTGACATTGATTTCCGTATTTGATTAGATTTATTCCTGTGTATATCTGTAATGTTATTATCTATGATGATTTTTTTTTTTAAACAAACAGCGATTTTACTGATAATTACAATACATAGTTGTATGTAAGCCGGTGCATATTCTCATTTGCCCAGGTCATAGTATTTCAAAGGAGGTTAAATCGAAAGCAACTGGACTTAGTTATTTGTCTAGGAAGACGTTTCACCTCTCATCCAAGAGGCTTCATCAGTTCATGTACGCATCTGACCAGGCTGGGACTGGTCAGATGCGTACATGAACTGACTTCCTAGACAAATAACTAAGTCCAGTTGCTTTCGATTTAACCTCCTTTGAAATAGTTGTATGTACAGTTTTACAAAAATAGTCACAGATATGCACAGGTAAAGTAAAATGTTTAAGTATTTTATTCACCTTCATTCAAGGTGAAGTCCCAGGTGGTTTGATGCCGTCTCTTCATCAACTTATACACGTGACTTTTTTTTAAATTCAGGAAGGATCCACTGATTGATCCAGCGCAGTTCAGACTTTAGTTTATCAAGTATAGGTGCAGTGAGTGTCTCTGGTGAGCCAGAAATCCCCTTCAGCTCTCCGGTGGCCTTGTGAGCGGTGTAATGAGAAGGTGTTTATGTGGCAGTTGCGTCATGGAGTGTGCCCATCAATTTGACGCCTCTTGCATTTACTGGATGAGACGTACAGACAGGGGGGAAGCAGTAAAGCTGCAGCAGATGAGATGTGCTAATCTAGGGGAAGCAAATGTGATAAAACACGACGACTCACAATAAGGCGCGTCGCCGGTGGGCGTGCGGGACGACAATGGGTGCAGGTATTTTGATGTGTCATACACCGTGGTGATCTACCTGGTAAACACAAATCCTGTTGCACTTAGCAGCCATTGTTAGACTGATTAGAAGTACTTACTCGCTATGCTTAGCTGCTACAAATACACTGGTCCCATGCAGTACACAGTAGGAGACTACCAGGATTGTTATGTTTTGGGATTTTGAAGTATAGCTGAAGGAATGGTCAGCTTTTTTAAGTTTCTTATCAAAGCTCAAAAACACACAGGCTTTAAACATCAACACCTGAGCAATGTGAACTATCAGAAGAGCCGAGGATGCTGGTGGTTTGTTATTGTTATTTTCTCTGTCTATCCAGGGAAAAACATCCAGGTCCCTGTCTAGTGGTGGAAACAAAAACAAAAACTAGACATATCTCTCTGTGGATTTTTTTTAAGCTCTTCATGCCACTGCTCTGTCCACTGGACTGAATCAGAGTCTCTGCAGAGATCAGTCAAGAAATGATCACTGTGGGAAGTTTGGGATGAAGTGGCAGTACCAAACCGTCAAGCGAATAAACCGCATCTCTGCTTTAGATTCGGGCCTTTGGCAGACAGACAACCCCCCCCCCCCCCTCTGTCCTTTCAAACCACACCTGCTCTCATCCCGCGGAGACGCTCCCTGCCCATCGGCACACTTTTTTGGGTTGGAGCCCTGATTGATCCTATCCAGAGAGGGCACATGAAAAAGCACTCAGGACCCAATCCATCAGGCTTTAAAAGTGGATACTTGGAGCTGAGAAACCTTTAAAGGATGTTTTTAAGTTGGGATGAGCTTTGTGAGATAAAGTCTGACATTTTTAGAGACTAGTGACAGAGAATTTTTCAAAATCCTTTGGTTGAATCTAAAAAATGTTTAAAATGTAGCATTCGGATTTGAGAAAAAAAAATTACTAATGTGGATAAATTTAAATGGTTGTTAAACTATGGCATCAAAACCCCCAATCAATTCCACAGAACTGTAATTTCTGAATTGAATGTCATGTATCCTAACAGTGGTGGCTCTACAAAAAAGCCTTTAATTCAGCCGTGATAGATTTGTGGCATGGCCATATGGCTTTTTGCGCATGACTGCACCAAAGATCGTTATGGTCATGATATATGAGCATCGTATGGCTTGGCATGTCTGCTCTGGGTTGGTGGTAAAAGGCAGTTGGGTCCATGTGAGCTGTAAACTTTAACATTAACCATGGCTGTATCGAGAGAACTGCATTACCCTGTCTCTTCAGATGAAAGCTGCTCTCTGCTGGCGTTCACCTAGAACAGGGGTCGGCGACCTTTAGCATTAAAAGAGCCATTTAAGCCCTTTCCCACCATATTAAAACCCACTCGTAGCCACAAAACCTATTTGACCACTAAATTGACATGCATGAAAAAGCAAGCACGTCGCACCGTATGCGTGTCACGCTACGGTGTTGCTTTGGGTTGTGGGCACACATGATGCGCATCTAATGGGCCTATGTGCGCAAAAAAACGCTACATCTGAACAGCCCCCCATATACATACACATGTTTTAACCAAAGAGGTGGCCAAAATCACTTTGGCTCAGACAGGCAGAGAAAACCCTGCATTATAGGGTCAGCTGCAGCATATTCTCTTTCATTAATAAGGGCAACCCCAAGAATACCAGTTTATATAATGTCTATTTCACTTTACTGTCATTCCTTAGTTTCCGTGGCGTACAACAACCAACCTTCAACCTGCATATGAAAAACAAATACATTCTGGGTCCGATATAGAAATATATATTTTCAAAATAATAGCTCATTAAATTATTTTTCTCACCTGGTTAATGTGATTTCTGCCCCTGATCTTCACTGCACAGCGTATCCATATCAGGGTTGTAAGACGTCATTTTGATTGCAAGCTCTCATCTGTGAGGTGCGAGGGATGTTTACTTTTGATGTAGTTCATGGTGGAAAAAACCTGACATGACGCATATTTTGATCGACAAAATATTAAAACAAGTTTGTTTTAATGTCACAAGAGCACCTCAATCTCCAAAGAAGTAACTATTACAACGAAAATTCACATTATTATTATGTTTTTCCTTCAAAAATGGGCTTGCCCTCTCTAAACCACGGGAGCCACAGCAGAGGGATGAAAGAGTCGCATGTGGCTCCGGAGCCGCAGGTTGCCGACCTCTGACCTAGAAGCTTCTGCAGCGTTTGACTCCATGTCTATAAGCTAATTAATTGGTGACTCCCTGCACATTTAGATGGCACGGAAATGGTATGATGTAGCCTTTTTTTATTGACCTTTAATGGCTGAACCTGTGATTAAATAATGGCTACATATTTTTGAACACTCATGAAGGTGTTTTGTTGTTCTTTCCTTTGTATCGATCATGGTAGGCGCCAACTAAACACCTGTAATTCAGCCCATTGCCATTATAATAAAATCACCTCCTGGCAGGTTTAGCCTTAACTCACTCACTTGATTCCCATTGTGAGTGCCAATGTTAATCCATCATTGTGTGCAATTTCATTGTCAGCATAATTGCATGGTACCCAAAAAGGGCCACTTGTTGTGTAATTCGGAGTCCAATGTGTGTGGAGCATTATTTTTCCTCAATAGACCTGGTCACAGCAGAAATTGGCAGAATGAGATTCCTGTTTGATCTTGTTATTATAGGAGGAACCACATTAAAGCTTATTAACCTAGTAAGCTACATTAGCCCAGCAGCTGCAGCTAGCAAGCCCAGTAGGTGACTCACCAACTAAATTTAAACATGCGTGGGTGCAGTTTTAATAGAGTTAAAACGGACAGATTTCTGGAAGCGTAACTCAGAATTGTGTAAAATCTGAGCTGTGATGTCGTTATGTATTTTACACACACTATCTTCAAATCCATGGGGTTACTGTATGGTCGGAAATCTAAATTGCTTTCATAACCGTTTTATTTTTTGGGGCACCACAGGTTCTTTTGATGGCTCATCCTGTGCAGAGCGTGCACACACTGCTGGGACATGCACCACCTGCCCATCAATCAATGTCAGCTGGTCAAAGGTTGCAGTTCAGTGTATCATCATGAGGATGAGTCAGCGGGCCCAATGAGTGTGTTGCCTCTTGGCCCAGACTGGCTGCCAGGACATAAACAAACAATGGGCCTGATTATGAATTGCTCGCAGCTGCGACTCTGCATCATCACAGCCTTCGCCGCCTCTGCTGTCCCATACAGAGGCAGAAAAAAATAAAAATAAAACGCTGCATGAACATTTTGTCCATTTATGCACTCAAAATGTCAGGAGAGAGCCAGACAATAGACATTACTAAACACATCCAAGGCCTGCTGACCGGTCTGTTAGCTGGAATAATGTCTTTTAAACACAGCCTGCAGGGATGAGTGAACATGCTGCAGTGGAAAACAACATTCAGCACTCGGCTCAGATGTGAGAATGGGGAAGCCTCGCTATGTCTTAGGCTCAGCTCAGCAGCAACTTACAGTAAATATACTGAGTACTTGAGACGGTTCGACTGTCGGGTGGCTACTGAATCCACATTAAAGGTACAATGTAAATAAATTAAAGCAATAAAGCGTTCCCTTGACTGCACAGCATCCAAAGCATCCTTTTAATGGTTTACAGGTGTGTTGACAGCTGGATTCATTATGAAGAAACAGTAAAAAAAAAACGATAAAACCTTCTTCTTCTTTTTTTTAGAGTGTGCCACAATGTTCATGTATGTAAATTAGACTATTTTCACATGGTTAAATAAACAAAATAAAAATGGAAAAACCAACCTCAGAGCTGCAGAGGTGTCACCAGCTGCGGCTGCTGGTGTAATGTAGCATAGTGTCCCAACAGCCTCTGCAGTCAGCTCACTGTCTACACACTCTGGTACAGCAGGGCGTAGCTTCCCAATGATCCCGGCAGGAGATGTCAGGAATGTATGTGACAGTGTGTCTGTGTGTATGTGTGTGTGTGTGTCTACGCACTGTATGATTGCATTCATCTGAATGTCTCTCCTTATGTGACTTGTGATATCCCAACCATGGCCTCTTGCTGTTTCTCTGAGCGGGGATAAAGGGGGAGAAAAAAAAAAAACGATACAGCCTGTATTCTAGATGACTCGGCAAAGTCCCGCTCCAAATTCCTGATAAGAGCCCGTCATGGATAACTGTAAATCTGACATGGCCCCAAGGCAGTGTGGGGGATGAGGTCCATGGAGCTGACGCCTGAATAACCTCACGATAAGTGTGAGGACAGGAACACAAAATCCAGCCAGTCAGTCAGTTAATTTATTTGTCAAAGCGCTCTCCTTTCATTTCACAAATCATACTGCTGCAGTTTCTTTGACACTTGAAAACTGAAATGTGCCTGCCTATACGTTTCCTCTGTCAAGCAGATGGGCTAAATGACATACACAAATAAGATGTAGTGAGACCTTGTCTCTACTTGTCATGCCTGTCTCATACCCCCGAGGCTTCCTAGATGCTCGTATTGAACATTCATTCCTCTCATTTCTGGTGGAGGAAAGAGTGTAATAGTTTATTGACAGATCAGCTGTCCACATTGACATCCGTACACACTAATATATGATGGCAGCCCGTCTCAAGTTAAACGATTGATCACCCCGAACCTTTAACTTGATAGGTCTAAAGTGATGCTACACATTCAGGAGTCTAAAGTGTCTGCCTCTTCCCTGTATTTTGGCTAAGCCGGTTGCGTTTAAGGCTCTCTAACAATGCTCTGCTTGTCCTTGGTGTCTGTTTTCTTGATGTGAGCCATTAAGCAGTGTTGTCTAACTAAGGATGCATTGATAATAAATAGACATTATGGCTCCCTGTATCAGCCCACAAGACATCAATATGGAAACAAGCCAGTTGAGAGGAAAATATGAGAACATAAACAAACACATATTAGTTAGACTGCTAGTTTTTGCCCCTCTGATGGACATACACCCACATTTAATGAGCACATATTCACACATAACATGTAAAAAACGTAAAATGGAGAAGAAATAAAAGCGAGGGATGTATTTAATACACTGGGCAATTTTGTTCATTTTTTGCCGTTGGCTCACAACAGACAAATGTACTACAGAGGCTGTCCTGGCCTGGTCAATACCTCTCTCACTAAATGATGAGGAATGGCCTGTGCGGCAGTAACACTGTGCCGGGAGATTGATCACATGCAGACTACTGGAGATTAAATGGCTTTCTTGTGGAGAGCCAAACCGGCCCCGGATGGTGCATTGTGTAAACACGTAGGAAGGCCTGTTTCCCCACTGCTCGCTTCACAACTGCTGCAGAGCTTCAGGATAGACCACACTGGATGTTACAGCAGAGGATCACATGTGATTTCCGTTTTATTTTTTTATTTTTTGCTTACTCTAGTCGATTGTATCACCCGTCAGAGATTGGCATTGTTACTCATTCGTGCCTCTGGTGAAAGCCGTCAGTGTGTGAAAGTGTATAGCGAGGAAGGTCTTTGTTTAAAATGACAGAAAATGTGTGTGGATGTTTTTCAGATTCACACTAGACTCCATTAAATGCCAGGTGGAGGGTTACACTCGAAGAATACCACACAGAAGGAAGGATTCTTTATAGGTCTTAAAATACCCTCTAATGGTTTCCAGTTAAATACCATCATACACTGGGGCTGTTACTCCTTCTTATTAAGGTCCATTCACGGGAAATTACATGTATGAGTGTGTATGAGTGTGTGTGTGTGCTGTAGGCTAGGTGTATCGGTGCAGTGTGCAGAGGAGAGAGGAGGTGATCAGCCTATTAGAGGTAGTGGTGTGATATGTGCTGGTTGCACTGGTCTTCACTGGTTATGAAACAATTATGGTGTGAAAACGTTTGTGTTTGGGCCACAGGTGAATTTAATGAAATATTCAGCACTCATCACTGGTGTGTTTGTGTGTGTGTATGTGTGTGTATTCATCCACTACATGGTACAGAAATAGTCTTACTGGTAAATTAATCTTGGTAAATGAGAAGAAGTACCACAAGATGCTTTTATAGACATCACAGCAATTTATTCCACATTAACTGGTCGTGATACAGTGGCAGGGCGTCTGCTCTGTTTGTTAAGTGTGTTGTGGTATCTGATTAAGCACGAGTCACAGTTGTATTTATGCTCACTGATCAGTATGAATACTGTATGTAATTCATGTGCTTGCTAAGTTTTTCCTGTTGGTTTTGTAAAAGTTCTTCCAGATTTCTTTTTCCCTGATGGTTGATGCATTCAGGTTCTTCACAGGGAAAAGTTCACAATAACGTCTTGGGGCGCATTCACACTAGGCAGTCGTACCATGTCCAAGCACATTTGCCCCCTTAAGTTTGGATAATTTGGCTGTGTGAGTGCAAGTGTACCGTGCTTGAGTATGGTACGGAACGACTGGCTCTAGTGTGAGTGCACCCTAACCCTATTAGTTAAAGGTAGCGTAGATCCTGGAAAAACAGTTTGAGCAGGCTACATTTTAAAAATACACAATTCAAAAGTCGAAGCCACTCTCACCAGAGTTCTCTCCGAAGCCACGCCTCCGGAGCACAGGGACGCCCAATGCTTGTTCTTCTCTGCCATAAAGTCGCTGGTTAATAGGTTAATAGTAAGTTAAATTCCTCTTCCCCACACAGTAGCTATATGTTTACTTATTTTCCTGAATTTAAGCTGAAGTTATGTATTTTTGGCACTTTTTTTGACACTGTTCTCTGCCCTTTACATATGCGATGCCTATGGAAAACCCAGAGGTTATACCACAGGCAGCGCAAGCTACAAAGACCAGCCTTCTAGAAACCCCTTCAGGCCATTTAAACTACAATTACCCACATTCCTCTGTCAATGTGATATGCACTCAGTTGCCGCTGTTAGACCTTCAGAAGCACAGAAGTATGAGTTGTTATTACACATCGACGCAAACACAACACAACACAACACTCACGCACGCACCCTCAGTGTTTGTGTGTGTGTATCTTGCTACCATCCCTCATTAAGCAAAAAAAAATTGTAAAAAAAAAAAGAAAAGTGAGCTCCATGCTGAGACTGTGGGGGAGGACTCTGAGTACGTCTCCAAATGCTAATGAGAGGAGCCTGTTTCAACAGACTGCTTTGTCTTTGTATGTGTGTGTGTGTTCATGTGAGCATGTTTGTGTGTGTGCGTTATGTGTGTGTTTGCATTTTTTCCTTCCAAAGGTAGGGCGAATTCTAAGCAGTTATTTTTACATATCATTAGTAGCCCAGCGCAGCCCCATCACCCTGACAACTACATCCCTTCCTTTGCCTTCTGCTTATCACCATAACAACTAATCTACCGTAAATAGTGCTGTCTCCCTGTCTGCCTCTCAGTCCTTCTCTTTCACTCTTTCTCTCCCTCTTCTCTTTATTTCCTTTCACCTTTCTCTTGCGTTTCTCCGCCCCTCGCTGTTTGCCACAGGACCTCCTCCCTCGTCCTTCACCGCCGCCGTTTTCCTCCCTCTTTACTCCTCTAAGTCTAGTTGCTCTTGTTTCTGAGTTCATTTTTTTTTCTGTGCCACTGCAGATGTGGGTGGTTCTGGTGACTGCACAATAACCTTTCCACTGCTCCACGTTGTCAAGTGCCTGAGCTCAGAAGCTGATCGATAAAAAAAGACAGCTGTAACAAGTTATCCAGAGGAATTCCGGATCCTATATTGATTTACTTTACATACTATTTATATTAAAAAAAAGGACCTTCTTCTCTGCACATATGTATATATATATATATATATATATGTGCTTTGGCAGTTTGATATTTATTCCTGATTTGATGAAGGTATGTCTCTAGAGGATTGAGACTGCCCCGTGTCTTTGTGTTTGACCTAAATGTGTTATTGACGGTGAGCCTGGCCTGACAACTTGATTGGCCTGCTACGCTCCAGGATTAACTTGCCAGCCTGGCAGGCTTTTACAATCAAAGATCAAGCCAATGGTCTGTTTGGCTGAGTAGCTCTGGGATTGACTTAACAGCCTGATGTGCTAATGCAGAGTTATCCCAAGGTTGAGCGGCATAGCAAGGACACACATGCTGTTTTTGCGGTCTATGTAGATTCGCAATCTATAAAGAGGCACGGGACATCTAGAAAGGTGACGGCAAACACTTATCTGGTTTGAGAAAGTACTCCTGAAACAAAAGCGGAAAAAAAACCCCTCTCTTTTCACTTCAATACATTTTGCATTTTAATTATTCTCTCAGCCTCTATTGTTTCCCTTCGCCTGACTCCCTCTCTTTTAATCAGTGTTTCAAATCACTAATTATTCTGGTTTATTCTGTTTCCTTTCCCCCCTCTTTCTTGTCTGACTTAATCTTTTCATCAGCAGCACATGAGGGGTCACCTTTGTGCACCTCTGCCCCATTTCCTGTCTTGTTCTCTGTTCACATACTCCATGTTCGTCTCCTTTGCTCTTTTTCTTTCACTTTCTATCCAAAGCTCAAGGGAAGCCCGCCTTGATCCCTTCTTACATAACCGCCTCCCCCTCACTCTCCTGGATAAGTGCATGTGTATAAAGCAACGTGAGCGTTCAAGGCAGAGGGAATATTGATATTATCGTCGCTTACTAAATATAAGGGTTATCCCTCTAATGGACAGCCGTGTCAAATGTGAGGCGAAAGGGAAAGGCTGATTAACATATCCCAAGATTACAGTCCAGGATTGTTCCCTGGAGATTGACTGGCAACCGATAGGAAAAGCCTGAAGGAAACAAAACAAGAGCGAGAGACACATGAATGGTGTTTGGAGCACACCAGTTGAGATGTCACTTGAAAGGATATTCTTTCAGGCTTTATTTGAAGGCAGCTCTCACCACACATCGTGAATTCCTATAACGTCTCTTCTCTCGCCGGTTCCCATACACATGCTTCAGTGGCTTGCTGTATGTGATATTGTAGCGTGTGACATCGGGACTCTTTTGAAGCTAAAAATGCCTATGCTGTCCCTCTCTCTCTCTCTCTCTGCCTCTCTCTGCGCCTTCATTAAGAGGTTGTCTTAAGCTACCCAGCTTAACGCTATTTACATTTTCATTATTCTACCGTTACCGGGAAGAAATGGCATAAAATCCAGCAGTGTTCAGGACATTAGACAAGCTTCATTCTCACAGCAAATGGATTTACATAAATAAGGAGGTTGATACATGGAAGCGGCGAGAAAGAGAAAGCAAAAGAGGAGAGGAGATGAGGCAACAAAAGATGGGTTCGAAAAAAAGAAAGAAAATAGAAGAGGAAAACTAGAGGGCAAAAGGAGGGAGAACCTCTAAAATGGATCAAGAGGACAAGCGGTGATGCAGAGGCAGAAGGGGAGGATGAGAGAGAGAGATGTAAAGTGGTAAATGAGAGGGGATTGTGTCAGGTTCTCCGGCTGTATAAAGTGGGCTCTGAGGGACTGACAGAGGTCCTGTGATCCACTGCATGTGATCAATACAGCTCTGGGTTCCCTCATTACTGGAACAGACCGCACTGTGTTTACCATACAATGGACTAGTGGGAACTCTGTTCATGTGTATTTGTCACCCTGTGTACAGTATGTGTGTGCATAATAGGCTATCTTCGTTATTGTCTTTGGTCATTTCCTCATTATGCCCCCTACATGATATTTACGTCTCCTGTTGAGGCACTTACGTGTTTCATGTCCTGGATTTGCTGCAGTCGTCGTATTTCATTTGGAATAAATGCTCCCTCCTATAAATTGATTGCATTCAGGCTGCAACTAATTATTATTTGCCTCTAGTTTCTAAATGAATCGTGTAGTTTTTAAAACATCAGAAAATACTGAAGCATGTCCCAGAGCCCATGCAGTGTAACATCTTCAGACGTTGTTTTGTTTGACCGGCACTCTAAAAAAGTCAAATATTTAATTTATTATAATGTCAGACAGGGAAAAAAGCTGAAAATATTCACATTTGTAAAGCAGGAGACATCAAATGTTTGGCATATTTGTAAAAAGTCTTTAAAAAAAAATTTGTTGCTGCCAAAATAGTTTCATCACAGCTTTAGATTGAATAAATGACTGCGTCTGTGGACTCACCCAGGGTTTAATGGGGGACTTATTTATTCAAATATGTGTGTTTTTTTTGTGAGCATTGTTTCAGCGTAATGTTTGCTCACATTCATATGTGCTCGTCCTTTGTGCAAAAAAGATTCATAATGTGGCAATCAGGCTAATGTTGGTGCGAGTGTGTGTTTGTGTCTCTCTGTACAAAGTCCCAGTGGTTCCTTTTGAATGCTAATGATAGATTAGCCTCAGAGGTTTCCTCAAGCCTCACCGATTTTCCTCTGGGAATCTCAGCCAATCATGGACAGCTTTTCTTCCTTTCAGCCTTCTCTCGGCGCACATTCCCGACCACTCTGACCCCGAGACACTCTCTTCAAACCCGGAATAAAGAGCGAACAATCACAGGAAAGAACTCAAGTTTCCCCCTCTTTTCTTCCCCTCAGTGTCCTTTTCATTGAAAATTTTCTCAGGAATTCGCTATTTGAAAAATAGAAAAAAAAAACTCTAAATCTCCCTCACGCTCTGGGTTGAACTCATCACCCAAGGGCCCCGGCATCCCTCAGATGTCCAGAGTGAGCTCGGAGCAACAGGAAGAGGAAAAATGTTCAAAAGAAACAAAAGATGCAGTGAGCACATCACAAACTACACAGCTAATTTCCCCAAAGACTGCTCATTTCAGCCAGCTGCTACATACTTCAGTCTCCTTTTAACATATGTTGAATTGTGATGTAATGAAGAGCTCTTAGTGTAATGGTTGAAGGCAGAGGGACACATAATATACTTTACTACTGGGTTGTTATGGGAGTCTCCTTTTATTTTTTCCTACTTTGAAACACAGAGCCTTGCCACATTTTTAACCCTAAAATTACCTGTAGCACTTTTTAATAACTACACACTATAAAGCATTATTCATAAAGCATCCTTCCTACTTACAATGTAATTTATAAACAGTTATGAATGATTAATACGCTCATCAATAATAAAACACCTATTAAAACGCAAACTAACCTTCAGTGGATATACAAATCATTCATCAAGTGCAGCATAAATCTACATCTACATGTAAGGTTTGTTGATCATTAACTTCCACTTCATAAATGATCTTATGAAACATTGACAGCTCTTAAATAAGTGGTTTGTCATTGTTACAGTATGATACTTAATTTATAAATGCTGAATCCATCATGTATTGAGTATTAAAATGCAACAATTAAACTCATTATAAAGCTTATTAATTGAAAGTTGAACATTTATGACCATAAATTTCACACTTGTTAATGTAAATGTTGGAAGGATGCATACATGATGAATTAATGCTTAATCATGCATCGCCATAAAGTGTTGCCCAGTGATTTTCCTCCACCTCTACACAAACATTACATGATCTGTTTGTTTGTCTACATCAAGACTGGCACTGTGTCTTTTTTAAATACTATTGTTTTATTGTAAAATCTTAGTAATGACGAGTAAACGCCGATGGAAAGCGAATTCCGCTGCAACTCGAGGGCCTTCACTGTAATAGACACATCTCCCAGTCTAATGGAAGGTAAACAAGGCGAACACACAGACAGGGAGACGGACGATTGTGTGCACAAGAGCTGAGCACACAGGCTGTGCATCCACTCTCCAAACCTTGCTCTATTTGAGGATGGGGGTCAAAGGTCCCCCCTCTGTACACACTGGAAGATTGAGATGAGAGTTTGTATGTTTATGCAAGGACTGCTGTCTGTGTGTCTGCGTTGCATACAGGCAAATTTCAAAAAAGTAAGTGATTAGGAGCCTCTGCTTCCTGATTTTTATAAGTAATGATATCTGATAATTATGTTTGAATCTTTGAATTGGATTTGCCCATCCCTGTTTTAGGTTTGAGTTTGCCCCAACACACACCAATCAGATTAACAGAGCAGTTTGGCATGTGTCGTAGCTCACTGGCATCCTGAATTGATCTTGATGTATTATAGGCATCTGTTAACATGACGTTTGCCATCAACAACGGCAGACACACAGATACACACAGGACATGCTTTTGGTCAGTCCCATCAAAAGCTCAGCACGGTAACTCTGTGTTACTGTGAGAGAGAATATGTGGGAAAGTGCAGTTTAATGTTGAAGGTGAAAGGGTGAAGGACACCTCCTCTCCACATGGGCACGCCGCCCCTCCACAGAGAGCCCTCACATCCCTGATCATGCATTCAGTCCACTTCTGTGTCCCTCTCCATCCTACTACTCTTGTACTGCGGGTTTCAATAATTGAACCCGTGGATTCAGCCAAATTAGCTGAATTATTTTTGAAGTAGCTGAATGCCCGCCTTTCACTAATGGGATGGTGCTCTCAAGCAGATGTTTTATTGAAAAGGAGGAGGTTTTAATTCACTTTAAATTTTTGATAAGTGTTGTTATACTTTGATTATAGGCAAACTGATTTTCCTCCTCTGATGGATGGAAGAACTGTTGGAACAACTTCACAAACAAACTGTACTCTGGAGCTTAAGTGCATTCTTTGCTTCCCATAGTACGGGAAATTTCTATTTCACACAGATTGTAAGAGACAGTAATGACCATAATTGCCTGCCAAGGCTCATTCACATCCACAACTCAATCAGCCGCTGGTTGTATCTGTTTCTCTCTAGTGTATGCTGGTTGTCGTCTTCTGCTTTTTCTGTGTCGCATTCAGCATGTGTTTTTTTTCCAGGGCCACAACCTCGGTCTTATCGCACCCTGAGCAGCTTTTGCACAGTGACCTTCAAGTTCCCTGACCCCGCCGCCTCCGACCAGTATCTCCAGCTTGCATCAGTGCATGTAGCTTCTTTTCCCTCCTGTCCAGCATATATCTTTTCCCATAGTGCCGTATCTGAAGGCCTCCTGCCTTCCCAGTCATTTAAGCATCCAGTTTCTCCACCTCGTGCCTGCCCGCTCCGTGACTGCGATCCCTGGTGCATCATTGGCATGACTGAGCGAAGCACAGCTGTTTCAGAAGCCGGGGCAGAAGCGGGTACGGGCGCTCGTCCAGGCTTGCCAGCAGCTGGATTAGCAGTGCAGCCATTAGCATCTGAACTCCTGTAATGTGACAATATGACAGGGATTATGCCATCTGAGGGCAAGTGGCAGGAGCTGAGAAGCAGAGTGGGGCAAGCTGGGAAGTGGGGCAGAATGCAGAATGGGATGCAGGCAGGTGGGAAGGTGTGTGTGTGTGTGTGCTGCTGCAGGATTATTGGATGCTGAGTAGAGAAAAGAGGATGCTGAAAGAGCGAGCGGCCGGAAGTTGCAGAGTGGACAGAAAAATGAGGGATTATGCAGAACAGAGAAGAATCCTGAATTAATGAAAGACAACAATTGAATTTGTGCGCATGTAAGAAGAAAAGGAATTGTTGGGTGATGCACTCGCAAACTCCTGCAGATTTGAATTTTAAATTCTTCACTGGCATGGGCTTCGGCTATAGTGCACAAAAAGGAAGGAGCTGTAACTCTGTGTTTAATGGTCACACTGTCAGCACTTTGTTAAGGAGGTCTGTATGTTCGTAAATGCACAACAGACACACACACACACACACCCAGATAAAGGCTGTGTTTAATTATCATTATCATAATTAATTTCCTCAGTTAATCATTTGATGTATAAAACAACAAAAACACCAAAATAAAGCCAATCACAGCTTCTTTGAAGCAAAGTGAATGTCATCAACCAACAGTTCAAATCTTATTCATAAGAATTAAGAAGTTCAGACCTTCAGTGGAATTTTCACCAAACAAATAATTGATCATAAAAACAGTTGCCAATTCATGTCGATCAATGAAATGATTAATCAGCCAGTCACACTCACTCTGATTATATGTGAATTTTGATTTCAGGGTTAGTATTGATTTATTATGACACTCCACAGTCCAAACATTTCTAGGGAACTGAACTTACAACAAACAACTCCCACTTTTTATAGGTTGTATATACAGTAATGCACACAACATCCGGCCTCTCAGGATGTCCTGGTGCACAGCTTTGAATGCGATGAACACGGTGAGCATGTGATTGTAGTTGTATAAGGAGAACTGCCTGGTGGTTGATAATCAATACATACAACAGGAAGTGTGGGTTGAGATCACAGGTCATTCGGTTTGTGAAAAAGTGTGTTTGTGCGTTTGCAGTGCTCAAGTTTCAGGTGAATTGCCATTACACAATACAAGATTGCATAATGGAATGCAGCCTATATAGTATTTATGCATTTGTATATGTGGACAGACTGAAATACACTGATCAGCCACAACATCAAGACTGATTTAAAGTTGTGGCTGACTGGTGTAGATTACTTAATGCAGAGCTGTTATAAGTAATTGTATTTCTGGACACAAACACAATAAAAAAATGCGGGGCGACGCTTATAAAACACAAATGTTCTACATCAATATGATGTTTAAAAGAAACCAAATAATAAAACATTTAAAAACATTGTTAATCACCAAATACCTGTAAATCCAACTGAAGTTAAAAGGCACCATGAGAGCTATTTATGATCCAGTGTGGAGCAATTCGCTTTGCAAGGAAATAAAAACTACTTTAACCTGGTCTGATTTATGTAATTATGCAAATATGGAGGTTTAAAAAAAATAGTTCTGGCAGGCTCTTTCATATAAGGAGCATGGATACTAAAAAGCTGCTTCTACACTCGCCTCAGTCCTGGTCCCGGGGTAACGAAGAGGTCAAGTTTTCAGTGTATATTCAAGTAATGCATATATGGAAGATACTTCACATGAGTTATATCTATGCATATTGAATATGCACATGCAAAACCAGGGTTACTATTTATTTTAATGTTTGCAAGAGAGAGAGAGTGTAATATTCGCAGAAAAGTTTACACATGAAAAACATGAAGTTATTGCAGAGAGAAAGTGAGAGTTTTGATATGAAATGGACAAAAATAAGGGAGAGAAAGGTGCTGAGGTGAACTTCACTTCGGTCTGATATATACCTGGATAGAAAGAGAGTCCTGCTCAACAGAGATAGAGCGTGGAGGGTTTGGAGAGGCGGTTATACTCCTGGCTGATCCTGAGCCTCCTCTGCCTCTTCAACATCATCTCCCTTGAAGCGAACCGATAGCTGCTGACCCCTCCGACAGAACTGGTCTCCGGTTGCTGTGGTAACCAAATCTGCTGTTGGCCTCCTCGTCCTCAGTCAAGTGGCTCAGATGGACTTTAGACTTAAAATGGCCCTCGGAGGTGCTTGTACTTTAGTCGGTGTGTGATCAGAAAACCAGCGACAGGATCCCAGTTGAGGGCTCCCAACACACATACCTTCAGTTAAAAGACTTAAAGGAGACATATTCTGCCTCTTTTCCACAAATTAAAATAGTTCCCAAGTGTCTTAAAGACATGTCTGTGACATGCTTTAGTCAAAATACCCCAAGGATCAAACATCAGAGCTCTTTTCATACTCTCAAAACAGCCCTGTTCAGAACGGATGGTTTCAGTGCCTGTCCCTTTAAATGCAAATGAACCACTGCCCTGCCCCGCCCCTTCTACCGGTCCCAGGTAGGGGTGGTATTATGCAAATTCGAAACCTAGTTACATCACTGGACAACAACTGAGGGAACAGCTCATAAAACCACATGGATTTCAACCTAGGAAGCCTGAATAATACTGATTTTTTGGTCAGTTCTCTTTTTTGGGGGCCGGAAGGCAAGACAAACACCCAAATATATGTTAAAGAGCCTTCAAAAAGTGATATTTCCATTATATGTCCCCTTTAAATTTGGGCGATTCCATCTCACGTTTTCATTCTCCTAACACAATCAGTATAAAGCGGTGCTGTTTGCTTTCGTGTGTTTGATAGTAAAAACAAAACTAAACAACAAATCCTAAACCTGCATTTCCAAACTTATCAAGTAAACGACAGTAAAAGCCTCATGAGAAACACTGCACAAGAAGGAAAAGGGCCGAGAAAGACAGGGTACACACCAGAGGTGGAGCACTGAACTAATTACTGCTGTCAATCACTTTGCATTTGCTTTAAGTAATTAAAAACAACGCTAATTAAATAAAGATTGGCTATTGGCAGCTCACTAGTTATTGTAGCACCGGTGTGTCTGGGGGCAAAAACATTAGTCCTCTGTCCTTTACTGCTCATTCTGTCATACATTTGTAACACTATTACTGCACAAGAGAACAACCTGCAAGCTTGTGTCCATATTTATATTTTTATCTATTATACATGCGTACATATTGTGCTGGTTGATTTATAGCTGCAGTGATAAAAGAGCTGATATCCCCAGTTTCTTTTCTCACACATTAAAGGACTAGTCCTCCATATTGAGAAATACGCAAATAACAGCACCCCAGCTCAACACCTAAATAGCAGGGCTGCCCCTACAGTATGTGGTTGCATTTTGCCCTTAAAATTTTAGACAGTACAAGTAGATATTTCATCTACTTGCGCATGTGCGATCATTAAATTTGATCGATGCATGCTTTCTCCCTGGTAACCTTAGTGACCCAGAGGCAAATCCTGATTTAGAGGATCATGAGGATGATCATCAAAGTATTTATCAGTAATACAGTGAAAATGAGAGCAAATGTGAATATTTGCTTTGCAAGTAGAATTACAGTGTGTGCCCCAAAATTTTCTACTTGCACTAATAAACAACAATAAACAACCCTTTTCTGGTTCTGGTTCAGGTGACGAAAATCTGTCCTCCGACACCTCTGATGCTCGCTAATTAAAATGTTACACCTTGTTTGATTAATCCAAACAAAACCTGAAACTGTTAAAGCTTCAGTTTACAGCCATTTTACAGGGGCTTCTGTGCCAAACTATCTGTGAGCCAGGCTCAGTTGTCAAGCAGTCAGCAGAGACCGGTTCTGGACAGATTTAGAGGACACAAATGAGGTTCTTGCCGTAATGTTTAACTGCTCTTTTAAGTCTAGACATGGCCTTTAGACCACAAATGTGTTCAAGATGTAACATCCATCCAGGAATCATGTCGACATAAGCACCATGGTCACTTTAACAAAAATCCCACTGCTGCAATCTCACTCGGTCGGATGTAGTCACATTCCCATGACAACGTGTCTGAACTGAAACACAGTCTGGGTAATGTAAAGGCTGCAGCAGTGCAAGGTAAAACATGCACAGAGAGCAATTAAACAAAGGTCTTATCCTCCAGTATAAGAGACTGTTATAAATATATCAGTTCTCAGAGTGAATAGTTGAGATTCATGTTAATATTTGACAGTTTTCTCTCCTCCGCAGCGAGAATGATGATGTGTAACAAAAGGTTAAAAAGAGCCTTTGTATTATAGACAGATCATCTGTTTGTTTTCATCTTTACAGTATCAACTTTTGTTCATGTCGCAGTGGTTGAAATTATAAAGATCCAGAAGAACACTGCACACACAGCATGTTACCAATTCATTTACGCTTCAACACCGACAGCACACTATTAGATAGGAAGGAGAGCTCTGTAATACATGACGGTATTGATGATAAAGCTTATTAGAGGTATTTGTTGTGAGAGGCAGGTCGAGTGTATAACGCGCAGCAAAATAAGTTATAAGATCCTTTCACTGATGCAGCCTGGGAGCGAAATGAGAGCACTGTTCTTTCTTTGAGTCATAACTTTTTCCACTCACCACTCTTTTCCAGCAGTATATCGCTCCCTCTCGGGTTGTAGCTTTGTCCAACGATGTTCTTTCTTAACCGAATAAAGCCACAAGGTACAGTGACGTATGAGGGCCATTTTGTTTTCATCAAGAAGGAAACATGTCACCGCTTTTCAAGGCTGGACAGACATCATTTGCAGTCGGAGATCTTTTCAAATTCTGTTTTTCAAGGTGGATTTAGCAATGAGGAAATACTTGTTATTTTAGCCCAGAATCACCATACAATTATGGTGCCTGTCCTCTTTCAACCTTACAACCTTTCAAGTTTTTTTCTCAAATATTTCGAAATTTAAACTTAAACACTAAGAAATTTACCCCCTCTCTCCCGCAGCTTTTTTTTTTTTTACCCACAATGTCCCCAATGCACTCTCATTATTTTAACCAATTCACCTTTAATTTACCAGGTAATTAACCCTTTGAGGGCCCTCCCAAGTAGGATTGGGTATAGATACCAATACTGCTTATTGATATCAATACTTACTTATTGATACTACTCATTGCATTTTCATTTAATTTACTTAAGTGAGCCCACTCTTTAGACACGTGGTTGTCAAAGTCCGGTGGGGAATAGAGACATGACAGTTGGGGCGCAACAAGCTGGTACAGAGTAGACCACTGTGGCCAGCTGTGGTCTGGTCACTGGTCGCAGGAATTATTACAATGTTTCCAGTTCAAGGTTTTTGCGTGTCAAGAGAGAGAGAGAGAGAGAGAGAGAGAAGGGAGAAACACCAGGTGCAAACCCAATTTTACGTTTGCCTATCAGCAAAAACTGAAATGAGCCAGTTAGAAATGAGGAGAGGAAAAACACAAAGAATAGACATACTGTATATGTCCAAGAAACTTTGGCCTGACATAAGCGAGGGAGGATCGGACAGTGGCTCAGGTTTAGCTGCACATCTGTCAGCAGGTCCACTTGATGCAGACACTTCACAAACTTTATTTCGTAAATGTTGATTTTGTAAACAGTGAAATGTTGGATATGTTAGAATTAATTAGCATTATGTAAATACCGATAGCAGCACTGTTTGTCCAGGAGCTTATTGATATTTCGGTTGATCAGTCAGGAACCGCGGTACCAATTTACCACCGGTTCTTGAAACCCATCCCTCCTCCCAAGGGTGACCTGCTCAGTGCACACCACAATGTGCATGCAATATTAAAAAGCATCTGAAAAACAGATAAAGTTAAAAGCAAAAACAACAATAAGTGCATATACGGCAGGCAGATAAGTGCAGGAACACTTTTAAAGTATCATCATAATGGATGCCCATGTACAGATCTCTAAATAGCCTCTACTTTAGCATCTCGATGAAGCCAGCATTGTAACACGCTGTATGACGTGTCTGTGACTGGTCTCATACAAATGAGGAGGAGATTCTCGGCCAAAGGTATGCATGTCAGGCCAAGTCCAAGCCCAAGATAACCACCTGCCTAATCATTTGCCCTTCTCCTCATTGACTCGACCCCCCAAAGCGAATCCAGCAGGAGCTCACAACCGTTGGCCTGTTTCCCTGGTTCCCCCCGGGGCTGAAGTGCTTGTCACAGGCAGAGCTGCATTTAGATACAATGCTCCATTACATCAATAATAGATAGGAGGATGAGGGAGAAAGGCCAAATAGGATGGGACAGCTCGCTCAACAGGAGATGACAAGTAGCAAAGATGGGGCAAAGTGTGTGTGTGAGTGTGTGTGTAGAGTATGTAAATGTGTGCACTTGGGGTCGTACATGTTACATGAACTGGAGTTGCATCTGAAAGGCAGGAGCGAGTGAGGGACTGTGGGATCCTGAAGGATATTGACTTAGTGGGTTTCTGCTACGATGGCACCATTTAGGATCAGAGTGACCCAGTTTCCGCAGAGCCCCATACATTTTAGATAATCCCTGAGGAAACTGGGTTTGCACAGTCTGCCTCTCCTGCGTGGTTTTACATTGTAGCATACAGCAGGTAGAGGCAGGGACACAAAATGAAGCACTTAAACGTACATGCTGAATCATGCACGGTTGTGTTAAAGAGAGGATATTCATTTCCCTCCGTCTGTTAAACCACCTTCCTTTGCTGGTTCCTTCTCCTCCTCCTCCTCGTCCTCCTCCTCCTTCTCTTCACCCTGTCTCTCTCTCTCTCCCTTTTCCTTTTGCACCAGCTGAAGTGGTTATGCGGCTTTATGCGGAAGCCATTTAAATCATTACCTTTCCCACATTGATCCATCCAGAAGGTAATTGGCTCAATCAAGAGAATTAAAAGCCCGGGTAAGATTGAATAATTCAGCTCACAGATCAAAAGAGGAGGGGGAAGACGAGAGAAAGAGGATAGGGGGAGGGGAATCAGAGGAATGCCGATATTAACACAGTGGATGTGAAAGTGAACACTGCAAGTAAAGGGGAGGGACAAAGGGAATGAAAATACGGATATTACCACATGAATGACTCAGAAGTGGAAAATAAAATAGAGTAGGAATGTTTCAACATTATGATACATGAAATGGTAGCGAGAGGGGAGGGATCACTTTTGTTGCACAGAGAGACTGAAATAAACACTAAAGTGACGATATGAGTTTTATGGCTTCACTTAAGGATGCATTTTCATTTTTGGCTGTCACATACATCCAGCTGTGTTAACTTGTCCCCGCTTCCCTCTGATTTAGTGCAGAAATGTGCCCAGACTGAGTTCATCCCGGAGTTACAATCGTTTATTTTTAAAAAATGACACATTGAGTGACATTTCTGCCATTTCTATCTTCCTCTCAGCGCTCTCACTCGCTATCTCTGTCTCTGCCTGAATAGAAGGCCAGCGGTACCATTCTTCCATGCAAAAGACTGTGAGCTGGACTGTGACGCCAGCAGGCCTTACCTCGTTTAATCCTCCGATTAGAGAACAGACGGTGGTGATAAGAGCGTTGCAGAGGCTACGGGAGGCGTTAATTTCACTCTGCTGTCGATGAACCTCCCACCTGCTCTCTTTTGAGAAAGCAGTGGCGTGATTTGTGTAAGGTGCACAGATTGTTATCTTTAAACTAGTGATCAACTGATTGGGCTTTTCAGTGGCTGATATTCAGATATCCAGAGAGAGCATGCCGGCTAATGGCTGACAAGTAAAGATATACATATGATATACAATATTGGAATATAAAACATATAATTTGATGTGCTGGAGTACTGGCATCAAGTCTTCAGATACTGTAGGCCTCAGCCAAAAGCAATGGTGGCTAGATGTATTGTATTGTATTATTATTTACTATTAATCATCCATCCAGCCATTTAAATGCTTATTTAACACAAATGTTATTGTCTAAACAACATGAGTATTGAACGCCTAGAGACAATAGTAAGATGATGGAGACAAACATCTAGAGCAGAGTCCCTGGGAGTTACAGCCCAGGGCACGACATGAACTTCTTCACCACCTTCACTAAACTGTCCTGAAGCATATTTTTTATGTTTGTTGACAGATTCAGTTACCAGCCCAAAAAAAAAGCCATTTTAGGCCCCCAGACAAATGAGAATATGATAACTGTGCTCACTTTAACTGCACAGCTTGTTCAAATTGTCTAAGTGACAAGAGGGGACAACAGAGTAATAGATCAGAGACTAGACTGTCCCACAAATCCACTAATTCCTCTCATTCAACACTGTTTAAAGGGGAACTATGCAAGTCTGGTGGCTTTTCGGCCGTTTTGATAACCCTCCTCCTGGATATGTGCAGTTGTTTTTCAATGAAGCCATGCAGCGAGAAGCCAATCCATGGAGCGTTGGATAACGTTATATACCATATACGTAATTTGATGTGTATGTTTGTGTAGTCTTATCTCTCACAAACAAGAGATTGCGGATTACAGGGCGTGTTTGTGTCATGGTGCTGCTGAGACACCGGGTTGGAGGCACTGATCTTGTAAGGCTGGTTTTCAGCCAAGAGACGCTATAGGTGGAAGGCAGAGAGCCTCCACTCTCCTTCGTAACAAGTCACTTAACCATCCCAATTACTCTGAAGCTGTTTAATCAAGGTAAAAGTTTTGCATAGATCCTCTTTAAATGACAAATCAGAAAAATATTGGACACCAGTGGTGCTGGATGAAGGCTTGCTGTGGTAACTGTTTCCCGCTGAGGTTACTTCCATTTCCCCACTAAAATATAAATAATAATAAAGTTAATAGACAATAATAAATAATGGAGAAAAAAGGAGTACTGGAATTCATTATACCGACAGTAAACATTGTATTATGTTATTAAGAGGGACCAATTACTGAGGTTTAAAAAGCCTGGAATTGAAGTCTAACCGTTATCGTTACATCCAGCCTTGGCAGCCTTGGTTCGCCACTGATCCACAGCAGCATCCACTGATGTCTGTCTGTTCAAAGTGTCTTTATTGTCGAATGGCAAAATTGACGCAACTTTTTCAGTTTTGTCCGTCATTCTTATCATCAGTGTGTTCATTAGCTTTATTGCTGAGATATGAGTTCAGTGGAGGAAGCAGCACGAGTAATTAAATGATCTGACTCTGGTTTTGAAGTAATCCGAAATCCAGCCACCGTATCTGAAAGTTGTTATGCGGGAGCATACCTGTATTCATTATAGTGATCCACTGTGTATCCACAGTTGTAAGGCTGCATTCAGAGTTGGTCCAGACTGACTTCAGCCTTGCGTCAAAATATAAAATGTACAGAGGTCTTTCCACCAACCCGCTGGGGATACCAACACAGAGGGCTCTGGCAAACAAAAACAAAGAAAAGGAAAGGAAGGAGGTCATCTTGCTAAAAAGTTGGACTTGGCTCAGTGAGAATTACAAAAATCTCACATTCTTTGTACGTGATTTGTAAATGTAAAAATGGTCTTCAAATTGGAAAATCCTGTCTAAAGGTATTATACACCACTGTATTGTATTTTTTGATACCTGACAAGATCCATAAGCAATTAAGACAGTCTGATGTCTTCATTGTAAATGTGTCAAAAGAACTGAACATCTGCTTAGGAACAAACCTAAATGTTCCTTTGCTATTCATAAAACTTTATTGCCGCATGTTCTGAGAATGACGCTCCAGCCTGTACATTACTCCCACAGTTCATCATCACTTATGTTGAATTGACTTACTCATTATCTGATTGAGACGAACTGCAGTCTGGGGAGTTATGAAAAGAACTGTCGGTTATGAAAGGTATACAGTAGCTGTTGAATACGCTGAGACAGTCATTTAATATAAATGCTTTAAGATCACTTTTAAGCCATGATGTAACCAACAAATTAAAGGAAAACACAACATAAAAGCTGTGAGGCTGCATCCAGCAGGGCTGTCCCACTTTTGAAGGCTCCTTCAAATGCAGCCTCCTTTTCGTTAGTAGAGGGGGATTCAATGGTTGGACCCCAAGATGTAGGAAGTGAAGGCAACACTGACACACAACTGAGAATTACACTTTTAAATATTGGGTTTTACAGTAGCTATCCATGCAACTACTTAAAACCACAAAGGTTTTTGTTAGCTAAATAAAGCCATGGTGTTGGTCAAGGTTGCTATGTCGCTAGGCAACAGGAGCCATGCTTTGTGACGCAATAGTAAGGGTGGGCACAGTTGTTGATGCACAGCAACAAAAAAAAAAAATCCTCCATAGACCAGATCCATCTCGTTTCATCTTGATTTTGTTTCAGCCTTTGCAGAACTCAATCTCCAAAGGATGCAGCCTGTGAACTGGGTCTCAGTCAGATGTTGGGCCACTACAGACCAGCAGAACAGATTCAATGCGCTGTGGGGGTTGCTTTCGACAACTCTCTGAACTCTGATAACACCATCCTTCCCCAAAAGATATCACCTCGTTTGGTGTTGATAATGTTGGTGAAAGCGCTTTTCCTAAGACCTCAGTTTAAAAGTTGTGTAATTGGGTTGAAATCTGCATGGAGGAAGTCGAAGATGTATGATTCACATCTTTTTGATAATCTTCAAACCATTTGGTGACCCCTTGTGAACCTATTGATGGTGGCATTGTCCCGGAAGAAACCCCTCCCATCCGGATAGAAATGTTTCATCATACTGTAGGATAAGGTTGATCACTCACAACAACTTAGCATTGATTTGCAGTGAACTTTCCCACTGGGGACAAGTGGACCGACACCATTAAAGCATAACAGAGCCAATCCCCTTACCACAGGGGTCAAGCATTCAAGTACTGTACACCACACACATGCACTCGCCCCCTTGTGGATAGCATGGCGAAGAATGACTCACCTCACCTTTATCCCACATCTCTGTCGACCCGCATTCATATTTATCATGTGATGTCACACAGCAGTCGCGGCGCCATCTTTAGGACCGACTTGCAACAGGCCCTCTATCTGTCGCGCCACATTTCCATCCTGCGGTTTGCATTCTGTCATTTGAGGAGAACTGTCAAATCGGACACAAATATGGTGGCGGTCTCATTGACATGACGTCACTGGTATCCATGAATTGGTGATTTTTGTGCCTCTAAACTCTATGAATTCATATTCGTAATAAGAGGTTCATGCTCTGCAACCCACCTACTGTATAATATCCCCCTCTGTGTAACTGTCGACACGCTACTCTCACTGACAGAGTGATCAAATCCTGCATTCACATTCAAGAGTCGCTGCTCTTCTGTTTGTCCTTACACACTGCAGTAATGCATGAGCACCACAGTTATCTTGCCCTGTCGACCCTAATACAGACCCCTCTGTATTGAGGTCTTTCCCATAGATCTAAATACAGATGTCACTGCAGTCACTGTTTCCATTGAATCACTATCCAGCTGAGCAGTCTTGCACACTGAGCAGAAAGAGGGAGGAAGGGAGAGGGAGGAGTTGTGAGTAACAAAGCTTTGTATCAATGGTTTTGACCAGTTCTACATATCAAACAGAGGGAGTTACACAATATTAAAGCCCAACTACGTAGGATTCACGGTACTGGTAGGCTACTCCTGTTGAGAAGAGCAACTGTCTGCTACTGTGTCTTTCCCAGAGAAGCACAGTACTGTAGTTTACGTGAATTTGTTGCTGGTACCGGTAATGACAGCGGCGACCGCAATGGCGCCAGTACCAGCAACAAATTCACGTAAGCTACTTTTTCTACCACTTCACTGAGTTTAGAAATATTATTTCAAGGTCAAAAAACTACATAGTGTTTCTTTAAGACCTCCCTCTAATAAAAATGTCACATTGTTGAGTAAAGTGGATAAAAGATAATCTATTGTGAATCCAAGACAGAGACTGTGAGCTGCTTGAGATATATGAAAACAGTCTATTTCAGGGTGTGGACCAGTAGCTGACCTGTTTGCTCTTTGCACTTAATGTTTGCCTCAGTGGCCCTGGTGTGAGTGCGGCCTTCATCCTCATCAGTGATCAGCCTGGGGATGATGCCGGTGTGAGGTTTCTCCTCTGTGACTCTGATCATGGCCACCGCTGTGGACAACATTATTAAGGCTGGAAAAACAAACAAACAAGAAAGTAGTGATGTTTAAGGGAATTTGCATTAACCCTCCAGGGTCTCTCTGATCAGGCCGGCGGGATCAGATCACATGACATTTTCAAAGCGCCGTAACAAAAAAATAGGTCACCTAGAGTAGAGCGCTGCTGTCAACTTCACTGGGATGTGCAGATTTGAAAATCTCTCCCAGTTTTTGTTTGACGTTGATAGACCATGTAAAACCAGAGATATGTTCGTGTTGCAAAAATATTTATAGCGTAAAAGTGGAATGAGATGGGCAGGCAGCAGATTTTTTTCTTGATATATTTGTCTTTTTTTTGTCATTTTACAAAATAGAAAATAGCAATTGAATTAGCCGATATACTACTACTATACTACTATATTTTTGTGTATTTTTGGGCCCAATATTCTAATAAAGTAGGTTAAAGTGGGAAAATTATCGTTAGATCATATAGGTGAAGTTGTGCTGAAAAAAAAGGATACCAAACATGGGTATGGTGAATATTTTTCTATGTAGTATATAAAGGTTAAATCATAAGTATTCAATAACAAAAAAAAAACAAAAAAAAAGGCTCAGACCTCTAAGGGTTAACATGAAATTTACATCAGCACATCATGTGTGTGTGTATTTTTTTAATATTCATTTTATGATCATGTGTGTGTGGGATGTGTGTATATAAATATATACATACACATACATATACACTCATAAATACAGTAGTATGGTTGTATGAGATATTGTGAGTTGGATGCTGCATCCCAGCCGTTACTATGTCACCATGTTCAGAATCACAGATGAGTAAACCTGACGCAGGCATCATCCCCAGGCTTATTAGGATGAAGGCATGTAGGGAAAAATGAGCAGGAGGTGAGGGGATGTATAGAGAAGAGATCTCTACATGACAATTAATAATGCTGGTTCTTGCTGCAGCTGTGGCTGCTGTCGAACGTTTCCAAGCATTGTTAAGCAAAACTATTTCCTACCTGATTAAACTCTCATTTTGTTTTTCGGATTGTGCAGAAACTGGAATCAGTTTTAACTGGGCAGATGCTTTTAATATAATAATTCAGCCGCAGTTCCTCCGAGCATATCTCCAGCAGCTTCACAGGAGTCTTTCCTGTCGACTTAACTGCAGTCCCAGTTGTGTGTGCCAGCCTGTCAGTTTTCTGCCTCCCTTCTCACCAGTATAGTGGAGTCACATGAGCCCGGTAGCCCCCCCTGCTGCGTTCCTCCGACTACGAGGCACGCTGCTACAGAAGAACTCCAGAGGAGATGTCTGCGCCTTGAAAGCACCATCGAGCCATGCAGGCTGAGAGAAGCAACACAATAGATAGATGAAAATATAGCGATGCTAATCCACACGGGCCATGCGAGCCTGCCTCCATAAGTGTGTGGGTATAAGCAGCTGATTGTGGTGTTAAACGTGGCACGCGCTCGCCTTGTTTGTGGATGGGTTTTAATTAATATCTGTAATTACCTTGTGAGTAAATGTATCACATCAGAATGTTCACTTTTAATTGAAGCCCTTTGTGTGTAATGATTTGTGATGAGCACAGTCTCTTGTGCACACACGTACTGCATGACATCATCTCAGTAAGACAGCAGCAAAGTAATGTCATGGAAATATAAAGGGAGACAGGTTAGCATGTGTTAAGAGGATGAACAGGCAAGTCTGGAGCATTAGAGCCATCACTCCTTAATATTTCATGCAGCATGCAACACTCGGCTGTCCTCCCCGCTCCTGAATGCACACAGACACATGTACCGTTCACACAAGCGACGGCTTACTTTTCAACTTCTTTCCTGTGCCGAGAAGGCAAACATCAGCATTAAACTTGCTGCTTCAGACATGAGTGTAACAACTTGTCACTTGATAATGGCGCATGAATTATGGACACGGTTCATACATCACCCTCAGTGTTCACACTGTACCGTGCACAAAAAAATTAGCATATGAGATTAGTGAAACCTGCTTGACCTCTAACCAAGGGCATGATGGGTGGTGGAAGGATGTGATGTGGTAGATGAAGCTCTAAAATACGAGTCAATTTCCTGCGGGGCTTATCCGAGCTGTTTGACTGGCGTGTGAGCAGCGAGCGGCCGTCAGTTGTCAGGATTTAAACTTAGGGAGGAAATGAGACACTGGGGTGTGCTCTGAATATCCTACAATGATAGGATAAAAGTGAGAGAGGGAGAAAGAGAGAGAGAGAGAGAGAGAGAGGGGAGAAAACCCATATACCAAATACTTCATATCACTGCAGAAAGGAATGCATGCTCCAGTGGTAAGTTAGTATTTACAAATCATCTAAATAGAAGTGGAGGGCTAATCTGTAGTTCTTCTCAGCTGGAGCAGTATTAGTGCAGAGCTTTCCCTGGTGTGTTTTGAATAGCTCCAGCACTTTACTGGTTGTGGCTGCATCAGACTGTCTGGATGACAGACACATCTTCCTCCCTTCATTAATCTCCATTTAGTTCTGCACTGGAGAGAAGAGAGAGAAGGAGGGAGGGAGGTAGAGAAAGGGATGGAGGGGAGGGGAGGGCGACCAGGGAGCGTTGGACACGGGGAAAAGGGGAGGGGGGGAAGAGCGAGATTAAAGATATGACTGGCCATGACATCGAAAAAGGAGATGGAGGATGGGGGAAGAGGGAGAAAAGATGGAGAGAAAGAGGGATGAGGAGACCTAGAAATGAATTTAAAAAACGACGGTTTAGTAGACGAGGGAGGGGGAAAAAAAGAGAAAGGTGAGAGCGCAGACGAGTCGAGGAGGAATGTAGGTATAAATTGGAGAAAAATTGTGGCAGGAGAGAACGGCAGGAGGAGGAGAAAGGGAGCCTGCTGTTTGATCTTTAACAGGATTATTTTTCCCTGCTGTCCCTTTATTTATTTGATTTTTCCTGATATTTATTCATATGTAAATTCTGGACGTGCGCCAGCCGAGAAACCATATCGGGGGTTCTGCGCTGCACCGAGCCCACCCTGTGACTGTGAATCACAGATACACATATAAAACCATACTGGGTAATCCTAAAGGGATTTCTGTTAACGTCTGCAGCGCTGCCACAGGCGAGGACGCAGGTGGGGCAGCAGCGCAGCAACTATGTATGTATGAACTCACTGTGTGCCGCATTATTATTTTTAAACTAAATAAATATTCTGAATTGTCTTTGTTTTAACAGCTCGACCTTTAGAAAATGGTGTTTGACTATGTGGCCATATGTTTGTTTGCTCTCCCTGTGCTCGGAGTGAGATGCTGGTCTGACAGCCATCCTTCACACTTCCCATCAGCCCATGTTGAAAAGACACAAAGCCAAGGCCGGCCTGTACCCTGACGATTATTTTGATTCCCTTATTAAAATGGAGGGCTCGGGATTTGTCTGCTGTAGTGACCTCTGGGGTTGGTAGAGCTTTTCCAGGCTCCTCTGTGAGTGGGTTAAACCCTCATCTGAGTGTGCTGGATCCTGTAGTGGATATTGATTTGGCCTTTCTCTCAGATTATAGAAGTCTGGCTCTGTCGATTGTCAATATCGTCATCATTGGAGGACGATACTTAATCTGTGTGGCACAAACAGGATTTACTTATCTGTGTTGTGTTTGTGTTAGTTCTTGAGACCGAACGGTTGATATTTTTAGGACGCATAGATCACACAACCCCCTTACTGCTTTACAAACGCTCCCCTAATCTCATTTTGTATCACGTTGAGAATGATCTTATGTAAGTTTAGCCTATTATAGCATGTTTGTGGATGTATTTGTGTTTGTATATGCTTATGCTTAACCTCAAAACCCTCTCATGTGGGATGTACAAGGCCGTTCGGGTCAATAAGCAGAAGCAGAGAGGGCGCACTCAGTCCTGTGTGACACGACTGTATGCTCCACAGACTCTGTCAGGGATTCAGTACATTGTGCCTCTGTTGAATACATAAACAGACCCACATAGTACATGCATCTAAATACAGCCTTCTCCGTGACCTATAGACCCACATGAGAGACTGCTGGTTGTGATGTGTGAGAGTTACACAGATGTTGAGTCTGTAAATCAGATTGTATGGTAGGTAAGTGTGTACAGTATTTGTGTGTGTGTGTGTGTGTGTGTGTGTGTGTGTGTGTGTGGTTTCCAACAGGAGCACAGCCATTAGAGCAGTATTGCAGATTGTCTGGTAGGGCGCTCAGGGCCACAAAATGCAATTAGATTCTAGTATGAAATATTTATTTCCACAACACCTACCATGCACCGGAGTGGAGGCTTCACCCACTGTGCTCTTAAATATGAAAATAGTATATAAAATACATGCCTGAGAGAGCAGCAGATACGATTCCTCAGTGTGGGCTCATGTGCTGGCGCTGTGTGTGTGTCTGTGGGCACAGATGAGTCCATCCATACACATCAATATGAGGGCAGGGCGTGCTACTAGATGACTCCTGGATTTATTGCTTTCTTATTTATGAAATGCATATTATTGTGCTTTAAAAGACCGAGGTAATATTACACATGATTACATAATACTAATAATTCATTTTCTTTATGTTTAAAATGGATTTCTCCCTTTGAAATTGATAGTTATGGCTTATTTGAACAAAGGGAAAACTCAATATCCATTACATAATGAAAAGATATATTATATTTAGATAATATAAACGAGACAACTTTCACAAGTAGAGTTTGGAGGAATGGTTGGTCCAACTTTGTTTCTTTCTGCGTCTGCTCCGCTACATTTATCTGTTTGATTATTGATGACAGCTGGAGTTACTTTGCATACAGTATGCACACTTTATTATAGATGACGCATTGTTACCGATTTAACTACGAACAGTAAATAAAGTACTTAAAAATCAGCTTCACCTCGACCGACCGCAACATTAAAATGCAGCTCATATATTAAAGCACCACTAATGATGTATATAATGAGATAACACTCTGAAAGTGTAACGCTGCATAATGCAGACTTGTACATGATAAATCTATTCCATTGTGCAGATAATAGTTCGACATACTTTTTGTGTTTAATGCAAGACATGCTGTTGTGTAGCATATACTTTTTACTTCTTTACAGGATCTGAATACTTCATCCAGCACTGTGTTGTACATTTCATTTTCCCCTTGTGAACGTGTCCTTTGTCTTTTGGTTTGTATAATCACTGTAGCTAATGAAAGGCAACAGAAGGGGAGATTACAAAGCTACCATTTTAAAAAAAAATTGAAATTAACCAGAGTCGATTCCAGTTTGACCTTTCCATTGTTAACACTGGCTGCAGGGTCAGTTTATGTTGGGATACTTAGACACTTAAGCCCAGAAAGCATGAGGACTTGTGCGTGTCAGCTTGGAATACTAATTCTGCGTCCCCAACCCCTCAAGGAGCTCGGTTTAATTGACTGTGGCTTTTGCTCTTCTAAAGCTGCCACCCTCTTCATCGTGCACCGCACAAGGACCTCTCCTCACCTCCTCAGTTTAGGCTGTAGTGTTTACCAACCTTGGCTGAACCGGGGGGGTTTTAAGCAGCGCTCTCTCGTGCGGTGGCTGAAGTTCACAAACCGCTGCTAGATTGGGAGACGGCGTGAAGTGCAGAGACGGGTGAACCCTGACCCAAGGAAAAGCCTGCAAGAGGTAGAGTCAGCAGGCTGCGAGCTCCTCGGCACTTAAGCTGTCTCACCAACCGTGCGCCTGCATGTTGGTGTGGGCGGGGGAGTGGGTGGAGGCCAAATGTTTAGGAAAAGTAATATAGACACTCGTCAGTATGAAGAACCGGACTCTGGGTGACATAATTATTCTAATCATATTCACCGTGACAAGACACAAGCTTGGCCATGTGGTTGAATGGTGTCCACTGCATCATTTGCATGCATTTTATTTTTATTTCTATTATATTTTCTGTTTAGAAATCATAAGCAACAATATACATACACATACTGTACTTCTATGCATTTTTTGTATGTGCAGTATTTATGCGTGTGCATGTGTGCGCCTCTGGCTTGCACTGGGAGGATTACTGTAGATTTACAAAGCATCGTAACAATGGCCAGACCCACCCCAGGGACCCACACTCAATCACTATCACAATGAAATGCTGCTAATTCCTATTTAAAGCTGCCGCTCAGGCACTGCCCTCCCTGCTCTCCAGGCCGAGGGAGAGCGCGAGGAGGAGTCCGTGTTATGTTAGTCGGTATAATTTCTGTTCATCCCTGTCGCCGGGTTCATCTTTTAAATCACTGCTCTCCTCTCCTATTATTTCCAGGATGTTTATGAGGTTGGTAGCTTTCGCAAGACTAATGTGTCTGCCACTGGAGAGCAGTGCGTGTTAGCATATGTGTCGTTTGTCTTGGAAATGCCCACCCAAAGGCCCTATCCTCTCTAGCACCGCTCCTTATTGGTGAGCTGCTGAATAATTCAGCAGTTTCAGATGTAAAGGAGATTGCTTTAATTCCAGGCTGGCAAGTTAATGTCAAGAGTTTTGTGTGTTGCATTAACGCAGGCTGCAATTTATAATGTCAGCGTAAACGTAGCAAATAAGCACATGATGTCGTGTTGTTATGGTGGGTTTCATTCATGGACAAAAGTGTTTTGTCGCGTGTTTATTCATTATCTGTTCTGTATTTATGACTTGTATGTTGCTGCGGCGGATGCGTGGTGGACCTGCATGGTTTTTATGAAACACAGAGACGTAGAGATTGACTGGCTGGTTTTTGCAGTGCTCTGTTTGCTTGCTTTTGCAGACAGCTGCTGTTTCCTCTCCTGGCTCCTGGCTCCTGCACAAGCACAGTCATTTAGAGAAGAGCTTTAATTGGACTCAGAATCAGGGACAGAAATCTCCAGCTACATAAATATTTTAGAGGAGCGCATCGGACAAGTCTGCCTATCTGACTGCACTCCGTCTTTTTCATCTCTTTTGTTTCTCTGCTCTCGCCTTTTCCCCGTTCATGCATGGAGGTGCACCAAAGCATTCACTGTCTGTGTGCACAAGCTGAGAGGCTGTATAGGTTTTTTTTCCTTCTTCTTCTTCTTCTTCCTCTGGGCATTAAGGGGGATGAATTATTGGCATCAAATCACTTGAGGAATCCATTTCACATGCACACTAGACACACACTTGCAAGCAAAAGCTGGCAAGCAAACACACATGCACACATACAGTGAGTGTCTTTAAACTGGGGCGCTATCGTAATAGGGGTAATGATTTTTGCATTATTAATGAACCAGGCCTCATACTCATCTTAATTGAAAATGTTCTTTCATCTTCGGTACTTGCTCATTTATCCTTTCTCATAACATAAACGGTGTCACACACATAACACATATACACTCATAGTACTGATACACACAAGCTACACACATGAAACGCATAAACATATGAGAGTCTTCTACTTTTCAACCCCAAGTTCAGTTTTTCTAATTTACAAGAAGGAGCTATGCCATAAATCGATTTTTATCAATTAATTGGTATTTATGCTTTTGGACGATGTTTAAATATGAAAATGGACTTGGGTCTTTCAGTGGCCACCTCTTCCCTGACTTTCTGACATTCGTTCATTTCAGACACATCAACATGGCAGCTTGAGGGGATAAAAATGAGGAGATCAGCGTTTCCTCAGTCACCTAAGTAGTTCATCAGGTTTTTAGTATCCGATCTCTGTCTTTGTCGACTAAGAAGCAGCATTACAAATAAACGTAAATCGTGTCCGGTGTGAAGACATTACAGATTTTATTTTTTTAAGGTCGTATCTCAAGAGTTTCACATGGTTTTTCTTGTTTCTTGATGGTCAGGCTGACATCTGCCACGTATTGGGTGGTAAGGGGATGATTAAAGGTAGGGGGGGACTTTGGGATAAGAGGAATTGAGCCGGAGAGTTTGGATTAATTGAGGGACGAGCACAAGGTCGATTGATGATCAATGTTAAGGATAAGCTCGAGGTGTCATGGTGAGAAACCCTGGGACTGAGACTCAAGGTGGAGGAGGAGGCAGAGAGAGTTCAGGGAGAGGCATGAAGCTATAACACCAAGATATCAAATCATCATCATGCTTTGAGCGCTGTAATGCACACATTTGTAAATGTGTGTGTTGCTATTCTGTGTTTTATCTGGTTACTCCCCGCAGACCTCCACCCTTGTGAATGCATAGTAGCACCTCTGATGACAACAGTAAAAGACAGGAGGAGACAGGAGTGGAGAAACCGGAGAGGTAAAAGGGAGTGAGAAGTGATGATGGAAAAAATATTAGATGAAAAGACAGAAAGAGGATGAGGTGCAACAGCAGAAATCATTTCAGGGCATGTGGGGCACGAACAGCACTTGAGCAGCGAGAATGATATGAAATATGAAAAACAGGTTTTTATTGACCTGTTCAACTTTGTGTTATCAGTCAATAACCAGCATCAGATGGTGTCAAGTGCTGAGTGACGGATAGACCTCACTCTCACGTTGTTCTGGTCCTTCACGGCAGTTTGTTCTCTTTGGGGTCATGTCGATAAAGAATACAAATTTGAATAGAAGTCACTTGAGCTTTGTGCGAGTGAGTGAGTGTGTGTCTGTGTGTGTCTGTGTGTGTGTGTGTGTGTGTGTGTGTGTGTGTGTGTGTGTACTTGCATGTGTCTTTGTGTGGTTTTATGATCATGGGCATGGTGCCCGGGTCTAGGCCTAGGGCACTGTGTCATTAACTCTTCTGGCCCTGAGTGCTGCTATGACTGGAGATGTGTCTCCACTGACTGGATGGATGGATGGATGGATGGGTCATCGCCTCCACCACTCCACCCCCCCCCCCTCGCCCTCACTGAAAATTCTTCAGCCATCACCTTGATTTAACATCACTTTTCTTATTCAACCATGGACATTATTTTTTCTCTTTTTTTTTCTTTTTTTTTCGGAGGAAGGGCAGCATGTGTATGTGTGTGTGTGTTCGTCTTGACTTTTCAGAGTGAAAAGAAAGACATTATAAAGTCACCGTATCCATTATTATGTCATGTTTTAACCATGAAGTGTTTCATAATAGAACTAGCATGTGATTATCCTATCATCATATCTTTTCTACACAGTAACTGAAGGACAAAATTAGACATTAACATTTTTTTTCTTCTAGGAAAAAACAGCATGTCTCCATAGTGACATCACACACATACAGTATACATATATACATCTACTATCACTGAAATGCTTAATGTCTCTGATGAATAAATCATCCCAATGAATTATGAAACGTAGTAAATAATGAAAAATGCACATTGATGACCAAAGTAACATACTGGTTGACAGCCAAGTGAGGCCAATGCATATAAGCATGAATATTGTATTCTGCAGTCTGCATCAGAATAACATCCACAAGTGTTCAGCATCATTGATAGCACCACTGGATACAGTTTCACTCGCAACGGAGCGCAAATCTGAAGGAAACGGACGATCTACTGCGATAGGCACGGTCAACCAAAAACACCCCCGGTCTCAGCCATTAGTGGTTGCGGTGTCTACTTGAAACCCTATTTCTTATGTGTGTTCATGTCTGTGGTAAGATTGTGTATTTGAGAGTTTTCCCCCTCAGGCTGTAAGTTGTACGCCTCGGTAATAGAGGTCATGAGAAATGCTCATACACAAACTCTGTGAATACAAAATCCAATGTCCCACTAAACTTTTGAAAAAGACCTGACAGTTTTGGAAGTTTTTTTTTTTTTTTATCTCCCCCCTCTCTCAGCACCAGGGTCAGATTTATTTATTTATGTCACTGCAGTCACTACTGAGGGCTGTCATCTGCTTAAATCATAACAGACATTATGCGATGTTCATTAACAGACCACAGAGATCAGGCTACATCATGTCATGTCTGCATACAGTCACCCATAATGTGAGCAGAGCAGCAGAGCCGGTCCTCTCTCAAAAAAAAAAAAATGAGAGAGAGAATGCATCAGTCATTTCAGTAAATGCCCCAAAACGACTTGTGTTTACATTAAAGTGACAAAACCCTCCAGCAGCAGAAGTCATTATGATTCCTGTCCACCAGGAGCAGAGGAGGAAGAGCACAGAGGGAGGATGTAGTGGTGCATGCATGGGATGGCTGCACGTCAGACTTTTAACTGCTACTGACAGGCAACAATGTCGGATTCCTTTACCCATGACAGTGGATGTTCTTCTCCAACCTTAATCTCAAGTGGTTTTTATTTTATTTTTTATTTTTTTTCAACCCAAACTGTGACCTTTTCCTAATCTTGACCATGTTGTATGGAATCAGCACAGATAGGACATTTTATAAAGTATTGTTATCGGCAGAAGCTTCAGCTCCGACAGCGGTCCTCCTGATTGCTCTGCACCCTCCACTGGTCACGCAATCAGGCTACATCATCTCCACATATAAGGTGAGGGTGATGATGATGCCATTATGCACCTGGCTGAGATAATCTCTATTTAAATAAGACTTGACATTAATGCTTCCCCACTAAACTAAATACAAAATAAGCTTTCTACAGCCGAGGTGCCTGCATTATTTCAACAGGAGATGACTGGGGACAATAGGGGGTTATTGTGACTGATTGTGCTCACTCTGACCGTAGATTGGCCAGTTTATCTTCTATCGGCTTTGTCCTATAGTCCAAACTATCACCATTAGGTCATTAAAACCCACTATCAGTCGACCTCTTGTGCCTGAGCCTACTTTAACATTGTCACAACAGCAACATCTTCTGTCGACAGTGACATCAGAAAGCTCAAAAACCTATCTGTGTCATTTTGTTTTTGTTTAATTCTGTCCTAGTCACCGGCGCTAACTTAACCGCAAGCCTCGTAGAGTGAAAAGCAATGTGCTTCTCCCACATTCTCCTCTTATACACATGAAGCCACCAGCTGCTTTTTTTTTCTTTCTTTTTTTTTTTTTTTTTTACTAGACAGCCCTTAGCTTTGCCATCAAGGCTTTCTATCTAGTTTTTGTCTTTTATAAACATGAGCATACCTCAGGGATGATTTCGTTTTATTTATTTTTTTTTTCTGAAAGATAGTTCTGTTTTAATAAATATAAAAATAACTCTTAATACTTCCTGTTCTAGCCTAGGTGTGTGGATTACCTGATTATTGAGAGCACAATTGTGCGTCTGTGAGTGGAATTTAATACCCTTGTTTTGTCTTCTTCATCCTTCCTCCTCCTCTTTATTGTTGTCTCTCTGGCGGCGGGAGGCAGGGAGGGAGAGAGGAGAGGAGAGGAGAGGAGAGGAGAGGAGAGGAGAGGAGAGGAGCATGGGTGATAATGACTTGTCAAATTAGAAGCGATGGAACCTGCAGCGAGTGTAAACACAATTCGGGATGTTCGGATGACATTTTCCAAGCTGTATTTCTACTGGGGGAGATTAGCGGAGTGACAGCTCAGCCTGAATCTCATGGATCACAGCTGCACAATGGAGAGCACGCACACATAGGCAACACACACACACACACAGGGAAAAAAGAGACAAGAAATTACTGGCATTTCAATACTACATAGCAGACTGACACCTGCAAAGATTGTTCCACAGAAAATAAAACATATGCGTGCACACACACACACATACACACCTTCCATTCGGGATTTGGGATTTGAAATGCGTCTCCGTTTTCAGGCCTTTCTTTTTCAGTCATGGTCCAGAGGGGCCCTGGCTCAGCCACTCACAGCCTGCACACAGATTCATGTCCATGTCCGTGTAGCCGGCCCTCGCACCGTCAGCATGATGGATGGTGTTCGCACACAGCCTCGGCTTTATAACTTACAGGAACTTTATTTGCATGTGTTCCCATTGCCAGTAAAAACCGCACATGATGAAAGCGAGGCGTAGACTTTTTGAGTTGTTAAGATATTAGGAGAGGGAGGAGGAGGGGGAGGGGGCTCCTGTTTCTTAGTGTTCTATTTAACGCATGGCCGTCCTCCCTCTGAACGGCGGCAGCCATGAGCGGTGCTGCTCATTTCCCAACTTCGCCCATGAAATAAAGAGCCATTTACGAGGAACAATGCCCCGGCCACCACATCTCCCTCTATCCTGCCCCCACTATTGGAGAGATACCATTGAGAGTCCCGAGTGCATCAATTTGGGCCTCAAATGACTTTCTCCAGCTGGCCAATTCCTGACAAGCTTTCTGTTCTCCTTAAAAAGAGCCCTTTATCATCAAGAGAAAGGAAGAAAGGATGAGCAAGGGAGTGGGAGAGAGGGAGAGGGTGACGGAGAGAGAGAAAGAGAGAGAGAGAGAGAGAGAGAGAGAGAGAGAGAGAGGAAAGTCAAAAAGCTAATGTCTCAGTGACACCCTTTCTCACACAACAGGGGAAATTTCTGTTCTATAACGGGTTCTGGTTAATTTGAAGTCAATTGGAGAGTTATTAAAAGGATCTGAGTGAGCTGAACTTGGTCAAGGGCAACAAACCCACCCTGGTTTCCATGTGAAACAATAGAAACAGGACTGTCACCTTCAGGCAGACTTGAAAGTTCCTCTTTGAATCGCCTGTAAATGACTTTTAATACGGTACATACGTGAAGTCCCTCCTGTCGTACGTACACTGTTTGTAAAGTAAAACAGCCTGCAGTTCGCTCCTGCTCAGACTCTGTGGTTTAAATCTCACTGTTGAGGATTTGTCCTCAGTTTTTAGGTATTGTTCTTGGTTTTATCTCTCGAAGCTTCATCTTGCCTTTGAAATTACTCTACCAATATGTATGTAAATGTCAACATCTACTGCCAGAAATTAGATTTACTTCATTTCCCTGTTGTTCCTATATCCTCCTCTGTGGTCCTCAGGTGCAGGTTCAGTGGTTTAATGTAACACTGTCGTGCATTACGGCGCAAGTCACAGTCTGTGCGCTCGAAATAATTTTTGCAGGAAAAAAAATAATAAAGCAAGAAGTGGAAGCTCTGATTTCATTTGCATACAGGAGGATATGATGAGTGCGTCTTACTGAGGTGGACACACACACACACACACACACACACATGCGTGCACAGGTATGGCCAGGACTTGATTTCTTAGCAGAAGTTAATGGAGGAAAAAAAATGGCCTCAAGGAAACTCTAAGCTGTTCATTGTCTTTTGAGTTATTGTTGTGATCATTGAGTTGCATTTTCCACTCACAATAGACACAGAAGAAACAATATAGCAAACAATAAGCCTAAAAAGAACAGTTATTAGAAAAAGAGCTATTACTTCATACATGAAGAAAGTGCATTATAATTCATTTACTCAAGCAGTCAGAGGTTGGTGTGTGTGTTTAACCTTCAAGTGACACAACAGAGCAACAGTTTCTCTCTGCTGGAATAAGACCAGGCTACATCACAGATCTGTCTGTATTTGGTAAACTCAAGTGAATGATTTGCTGTTACGGAGTCTGGAGCGTAATCATAATCACAGTACTACCGCTACATCCGCCAAAGTGGAACTAACGCATTTCCAAAAGAGTGAGGTAATAGGACACTTCCCAAAACATGAGCGTGAATGTTACCGGGATCTTATCAGAGCAAAAAAAAAAAAAAAAAAGGCCATTATAGTCAGAGGTCAAATTGATTTTATAGCTCCCTCCCTAACCTCTATTATTATTCTTTGTCTTGTTTCTGTTTAGAGGCTAAATTGCTCTACGTGTTGAAACTACAGTTACTGTCATTTGGGAGCTTTAGGGAGATTTAAGTGTTGCCATGGAGGCGATAGTGATGCTGAGGGCTGCAGTCTGTTTTCTTCATCCAGTATTTTTTCTTTCACATTCTGACAACCTGGCATTATTGTAAATATCCCACATTAGCCGTTAGCAGTTTGTGTTTGTGGATGTATGCATACAGCCATCACTGGATTACTTAGATCCTGAAGAACATTTTTGAAATGTTATCATTTCTGTGGTTAAGAGGCCGGAGTTACACACAGAGCAGCTCCTCTATGATTTGATTTCTAAGCGGATTTATGGACGTTCACTCGCAAGACATGGACATCAGGGATGATGATATCCTGAGGAAGTGTAAGTCACACTGAATCTAAATTTGTATGTATCATAGCGGTGTGTTCACTGACTCAGAGAGCGTGTGACTGGATGGTTAAATAACTAAGCACTGAATTGGAAGAAAAAATATCAACACATGCATCAAAAATGAAAATATTTTTTCTAATTTTCTATGGTAATTGTGTTTTTTATTTATTTTTTGTTGTTGTTGTTCTTCCAACATTTTGTTTTTACAGTGAGGAAAGACAAACACTGCTGCCTCATTCAAGATTTTTTTTTCTTGCCGTTGTTGTCTCTATCAAGTCATATCTAAAATACACAAACCTTAATTATTCCACGTCTCAGCAGGATTTGTATTTTAAAGTCTCTTTGGGGAAAATGAATGAGAAAGTGACATTAAAGTCACGTTAATGTGACTTTTGCCTTCAAGGCTCCTGATGACCTCGTAACCCAACATCCTCACCTTGACTCCTCCTTCTTTCTTGCCCCTTGGATTCTTCACTTGTCCCTTCCACTTCCTGTACGGACGTCGGTAGCTTTCAGACCTGACCTCTTATCCATAACATGAATTTAACATCACTTCTTAACCGACTGTAATAATCATAAGATGCTTGAACTGCTTCACCTGCCCTCACAAATCTCCTCCTCAAGCTCGCCCTAAAGGAAACAGCGATGGTAACATTAATTCTGGAAGAAATTAGAAGTTCGAAAGACAGATAAAACATTTCCTTATTGTACCATGATGACATCAAATATGTGATTTAGGAATGCATTGACTTTGAAGTCATCATGGTAGAAGGGGACAGACAAAGAGGAAGGTAGATTTGTTTTAGACAAGAGTCCTGTTCCTGCTCTAACAATGTTTTTTGGTGGGGGGGTTTGGATAAACAACAAAAGTAGAGGGAAATGATCTGTATTGGTCCACATTTGCATATAAATGAACAATGGTGAACTGTCAGTGAAGGAGATGGATGTTAGGACAGAAATATGGAGTGGCACAGCACACAGGGAGAGATTAAAAAGACACATATTAAGTTACTTCAGGTAGTTACAAAGCCAAGGAGAGAGAGAAGAGAGCGAGAGCCTTAAATGCAAAGACTGACACACAAACGGTAAAAGGTTAAAGATAATTTTCAGGAGAAATATTCAGTTTGTTTTTGTAGGAAACACAACTAGAACGAGAACAGAATTAATTGTTAGTTCAGACGGAGAACTAATTGCATTTGCTGATTAGCATCAAATGTTTCATTCCTGATTCACAACCATGGGCTAGTGCACAGCTGTGGTGACTGTCAGCTGACTAGCAACGTCCAATCACATTTACACACACACACACAACACAGAGCAAGATTAACCTGGAACTCCCTACTGTTACTATAGTTACTGTTACTATGACTTGGTCAGTTTCTCAAAGCAAATCTTTCACACGTCTCTTCACACTTCCACACAAAAGCAGGACAGATTTTTAAGAAAATGTGAATGAATCTACTACCGTTATATAAATATTACAATTTGTATTCCTCAAGATGACGTACAATTGGTGGTTGCTTGTTCTCCATTCTGGTGCCATTTAACAATTTGATGAGGTCTGACCATTGCAAGACTTTATGGTTAAAAAGGGAAACAGTGGGAAAACAGGGAATGTTTTATGGAAGTATGGTCTCCTCATTGGTCTGCACCATTTTCTGTCTCACCAGTGGATATTTGCTTCATGCTTCATTAATAACTTGATTTTACTTACTGTGTCACATTAGTTTTTTGTTGACACGCCGACTTTTGTGTTGCCATCTTTTTTTCTTTTCTTTATAAGTTAGTTTTTTTCATGTCCAGATTGAAAATGGCATGCAGAAACAGACGGATGGAAATGCACTTTAAGTTACACAGGAGGTTTGTCACTTTAAACAACTACCACCTCTAATGCGTTGCCAACAAACCTCAGCCTCACAACAGAGATTCAGAGTCAGGATGCAGACGGGGACACGCGGTGGAACTCTTGGCCTAAAAACCACACAGGCAGTGATGATTTCCAGAGACAAGCCGGGACCCTGTCGCTGCAGGATGCGACTCGGGTTGTGATTTACAGCGTTGATCTTTGATTAATTTTTCTTGAGCCTGAAACAGAGAGACGTTAGACTGAGATTGAAAGGTAACCAGCCCCAGCAGAGAGGTTGTTATACCTGAGCCAGTTGTGAAGACCAATGCAGGAATGTTTTGTTGCACATGTGCTGTTGTGTGCATCCAGTTGTCACGTGGTATCTCTTTGCAGAGGACTCAAGTGTGCAGCACAGGAGAGTGATATGTAATTGACCAGAAGAAAGGTGTTGATTATAGGGCTTACTAATGCAGCCGACCATATACTATAGATTTAGCAAGATTACCTTGAGTGGTCCTTACGGCTCGTAGCCACCGTATCTGCACTTGTGGGGCCAGGAAATCATGGAGATCTATAGTGTGTAATTAGCCTATGTCCATGAATACATCTATAGAAATTCCTTGGTGGACATTGTTGGTAATTTTTTTGCCTGCGGCGTTACCGGTTATTCAAGATGTTTCTTCTGTACTGTAAGGTAATCATTTGCTTCACATGAAAGTAAAAGTAAATTCCACAGTATAATGAACCGCATTGTTCCAGAAATCAGTTAGAAACCACAAAATAGGCCACGGAGGAGGAAAATCATCAACCAAGCCAAGTTAGAGGGATGAAGTCTGCTGGATAGGGAGATAATGATGGAGTCACGTATGCAGAGTGGGTGTAAACTAAGGAGGAGAGAGAGAGACGGAAAGTTATTAAGAGTCCTTCCCCACATATAGATCACTGAATGTCTTCATGGCCTGTGAGAACCCCGCCGCCCACCCAACATCTGATAATTACACTTCATTAGGAGAGCAGGTAGTGATGAGAGAGGAGAGGCCGAAGCACTGAGAGCGTCATGAGAGCAAGTGAGAGACGTGTAAGTAGGAGAACAAGGCACACTGGAGTGATATACTGTTGTGAAAGGATAATGGGAATTTGATTATGCGGGAAACAAAAGCAGAAGCCCACTCCCTCTCTTTCTTTCTCTCTCTGTCTCTCTCTTTCTTTCTGTGTATTGGATTGTTGCAAGTGTGCATTTGCTTGTTTGTGCGATTCCATGGGTGTTTATGCAAGAATGTGGGTAAATTTATTCTAGCTCAGGGGTCTGTATTTATTGCCTTGCTTTAGTGTCACACTAAGACGGACAGGTCTGCCGCGATGCAGAAAGTAATAAGGTTTCTGAGACGCACGCACACACACACACACACACACACACATATCCCATAGCTTGACATTCTCTCCTTGTTGCTTCCTTGCTCCAGCCATACATATGCCCTACACGTCATGTGATTCAGAGCCGTGTTAGGGCATCAGCAGCAGCGGCGGTGGTGGCGGCCGGTGGAGGAGTGCAGCAGCTTACAGTTGCTGCAGTGAGATCCAGTGGAGCAGAGGTCAGCTTCCTCCGCTCTGACAGCCATGTGGGGATGTATCCATATGGAAAACATCCTTTACACTGTGGACTTGTCTTAGAGTGGCTGACCAAAATCGCTACAAAGGTGTGATGTCCCAGAGGTTCAGCAAGGAAGAGAAAGATATCCTGTGTGTGTGTTTGTGTCAGCGTGTGTGTGTGTAGATGTGAATCTGTTGTCAGCAGGGAGAGTGAGAGGTGGGGACTGCAGTATTCCTCCAGCGGGAAGCATTGATTTTCCGGCCCAGCGTGGGGATGAGGGAAATGTCAGCCTCTAATTGAGTTGATAAAACCATTTTAAGTTTCAGACGTAAATATGGTTCCCCTCCCGCCCCCACAAAAGGCCACCGTATTAGATAACCCCCAGTGGGGAGGTCTGTTAGGAATGAAAGCCTTGTGTATGTGGAGTTTCTTTCTCAGACAGCACAGTCTTTCAACTTAAATACAAGCTTATACTGCAGGTCCCTTGTCCATACAGTACAACCTTGGAGGACAGGACCTCCATCACCACTGTAACAATAACAAAAACATGGTTAAACCTGTGGAATTGACACAGTTGTTGTGGTCGGGGTTGCACAAAAAAAAAAACCGCCTCCTCGTCCTCCGTCGTCATTACTACAGCCTCTAGAGGTCACTCAACAAAGTTGTAATGAGCCGCTCGCACAGACGACCTAAACGCTCTCTCTTTCTCTGTTTTCTATACGGGAGGACGGTCTTCCATTGAAAAATGTTTTTTCATCACGAATGAGGATACAACCTCATTAGAATAAATAGTTTTTGTTGTGGCAGAGAGGAGTAGAAATGGAGTGCGAGCGGGAGAGAGGCAGAGGTCACATCCATTAGAGGTGTAGAGGGTGAATAAAGAAAAGGCTGAATGAAGTCTCCACTGTCCCTGCTGATTAGCTGATTGATATGCAGAGAGGGCAGAGGAGTTACCTGCTGCCTTCAGTGGAAATTCATCCTAATGTTTGAGAAGAAGTCATTCTCTCTGCTTTATTGTTTCCTGATCATTATCTCTTATTCAGTGCTTAAATGTTCAAACAGGACAGATGCACAAAGTGCAAGTGGATTGTGTTTTTTTTTTCTAAAAATAATGATTGAAAATGTTTTTATTTTTTTGTATTTTGAAAAAAAAATCACAAAGGCTCATCTGCAGCACTGAAACTGTCAACAGTGTTCATCTGTGAGATTCTCAGCAAATGATCCATCAAGTTTAAAGCCGTGAAGTCAAGTGCACGTGAACACATGAGCGTGCATGTGCCGGTTGCATCTAATGGGGGCTCGGCTCTCATTATTAGGAGTGATAATTAGACAGGGTTTCACACGTTTCGCCCCAAACCACCGCTCTCCTCTCAACACATACACACACATGCGCATGCTTTGTGTTTCTTTCACATTCATATGTAGGCACGCACACATATTTGTGGATAAGCCTACTGGTAATTAACAGATATAATTAGGCACACAGCCATTCGTATAGGGAATGCACACTCATGAAACCACACACACACACACACACACACACACACAGTGAAAGACACACATTACTTCCCTGGTAATTAAGAGTATTAATTACAAGCATAGCTGTCCCCATGAGGCTCTGTATCACTCACAGACTGACACACAGCAGGGCTCTTATTACTTTATCTCACCACACCATCACCACTTCTCTCTCTCTCTCTTTCAAGCTCTCTGGTTACGCATGCACCCACATGTACTCTCTAATATACACCTGCTGGATAAACAAATGGTAGTTAATTAGTCAGAGACTGATCGCCGGCCATGGGTTAACTTCCAGTAGCTTGGGAACTGAGCGAAAGGCTGTTCGCTAAAGAACCCAGAGCAGAGAAAGCGCGCCCGAGGCGTTTGTGCCAGTTGTGTTGGTTTTATTTGTCAGACACGCTTTCAGCCACCTTTTTCCACTCCTTTGCACTTTGTCGTACTACACACATTTCACAAAATCAGTCTGCGAGATATGTGTAATCTGTAAAATAAGCATCTGTAGTATGAACACTGACCTATAGTTTGACAGTGTATCTCAGTCCATCCTGGCTATAGAGTGACATGTACGTATAAAATGGTTGCTAGCCGAGTTGGCTTGTTATAGGACATAAAAATGTGAGACACAAGTGCCTTAGGAAAAAAATTATATGTCAGACAAGGTACATACTATGTTTGAAGGGCCTGAGATGTATTCCCAGTTAATGAACTTGCCTTGCACTCTGTGACACTGGACAGTGAGTGTGTGCTGCATCCTCAGCACTTGGAGGAGCCTGACATCATTTATGGAGATATTTTACAGTTTGTTCCCAAATGTCACAGTGGTTGCATGTCTGGGTATACTGCAGGAGAGCATCTTAAGCTGTCTCTGCAGAGGCAAAGGTGGCTCACACATCACATGCCCTGAATGTGTGAGCAGCGTGGAGAGGAGATGACTCCACCACAGTAAAAACCACAATCCAATCCAAAAGACTCACATACCATGAAGCTCATACAATATGGAGCAAAAGTGGTTGAACATCCATGTCCATGCATTGCATCACTGTACTTGTATGCTATAAAGAGCATAGTGTCTAATACAGCTTCTAGGGAATGTTTCTAATAAATAAGAAGAGTGTGTCCTCATTCTTATTTTATTGTTTTATTCTTTTTTCCCTCACAGCCCTGTAATGTGTTGTTGAACGTGTCTTATCTCTGTGTTTCCCTGCAGTGGACGGCTGTACAGACTGGTCAGTGGACTACCTGAAGTACCGGGTGCTGCAGGGCGAGCCGGTGCGGCTGAAGTGCGCTCTGTTCTATGGTTACATCCGGGCCAACTACAGCCAGGCGCAGAGCGTGGGCCTCAGCCTCATGTGGTACCGCAGCTCTGGCCTGGGCCACAGCGACTTCGAGGAGCCCATCTCTTTCGACGGCGTGCGCATGAGCAAGGAGGAGGACGCCATCTGGTTCAGACCGGCAGACCTCCAGGACGTGGGCCTGTACTCCTGTGTGTTACGGTAGGTAGAGGGAAAAGCAGAAACCTGCACAGGATGATGCATTCAAAATCAGTTTAAAGAAAAACTGTTAATTAAAGTTCAAAAACACACCTCCCTGCACCTCTCACACTTCCTCATGAACATGATCTAATACCACTGAATATGCAAAAATGTAAAAATGGCAATTTGTGGTTGAAGGAGTAGTAGTTATTTGTTAGCCACTGTGTGAGGAGAAGAACTTAAGAAGTTATTGCTCCCCCGCTGTTAACCGATTAAATAGTTACAGCACAAAGTACCCCATAAAACTTTAGTTTGTGCTTTTATGCTAAACCGGGCTAATTGCTTTCCGGCTCCTGCACTGTACTTGATAAACACACACGGGAATATATATGAGTGTAGTAGTAATTGTCTCACAAAGAAAGAAAGAAAAAGATCACCTTTCTCAAAATGTTGAATTGCATTTAGCTGCAGTTACACACTTTGTTCATTCTGATAAAAGATAAACTGTTTTCAACGGATGTGATTATCAGACTTTTTTTTTTCTTTTTTTCATTGAATCATTATGAAAAGCTTTGTTGAGATGTTTATATGTGACATTTTTATCCAGTTTGAGCGTCTGAACTGATGACAGTCAAAGTTCCACACTCATATTGTGATATGGAGAAGGTAGACGTAACAACCGAATAGAAACTCAAACAGACGCTCCAACAAAACACACACACACACACACACACACACACAGAACGCTCTTTAGTGGACCATTGCAGAGAGACTCTTACTAATACAAGATGCATAATTATGTGGCAGAAACTTATTAACCTTTACAGTGGAGAACATCCCTCAATAAACGGCTCATTGCACCTCTTCATTTCAGAGAGTTTTTTAATAAACCCAGTTAGAGGCCTTTTAAAGACTCTGGGATGTGCACAGGATACACTGAGTCTGCCTGGGGAGGAGTGGGAGTGTTCTTGTGTGCAGCGATATCCCTGCCTATACATTTCATTAACGCACTTTGTAGGACTAATCTGGCACAAATACTTTCTAAAGCTGTCTTATTGTAAATTAAGCTTGACTTTGATTATTGACCATTTCTTCTAACGAGGCTGTGTTCCCATTCAAGTGTTGCGTTTGAAATTCAAGGCGTGCTGTAATTCTGTAGAGCACTACAGTTGTAAAAAAGTGCCCCCAGGTCTGCGTTTCTCAGCCTGCTCGTGTTGAGCTTGGGGGATTTCAAACTGCTCAGATACCCTAATCAGAACACTGCGAGAGATTTGCCTCTGTGCTGAAATCAATTCTCTTTTTGTTAGGGCGTAAGCTTTTGAGTCACACTTTTTAGCATGTATGACCCAACCGGTATCCCCTGAAAATGCCCTGCAGGCAGAGAGGAAAATATGCCTTCATCCTCTCTTCGCCCCTGTCGGATTTCATACAGTACCTGCAGCAGACGTTCATTTATCAATACCTCAAACATCTGAAATTACACCTGACATTATAGCAACCCCCGGTGACATTACTGGTGATGGACAAACATTACACAGCCAAAGACACCTCTCTGTAACATAATTGGATATATAAAGGTTGTAATAGCAGGCTTTATGATTGGTTTCGGTATGTGATTCACTTAGTATGTACCTAATAAACTGCAGCTCAGTGGGTCTAACAATTCAAAAGCACAATGAGTCATTATCATTATTACCTGCAATTCAAAACGCATCAACTTCCACTGGCCCCATGGTGTTTGTCCACGGGCTCTTATGCAGCCAGTAAGGGCTTAAATGGCACCTCTACAACCAGAGGTGTACCAGGCTTTTGTCACCATGGCTACAGTAATAAACATGCAGGTTAGCTTGTAGGTCCCCACTTCCCTGCTCAAATGATGTTGGACCTAATGCAACTGCATGCCTACAGAGATATTCTGACCGCAATGCAATGTGAAGAATGCATGCCAGACATCACAATGATACATTTAGAAGCTAAAATGGCTGCAGTTCTTTCTTCAGTGGTTCTGTTTAAGTATCACAGTTGAAGGGAAAATATCACTTTCTGAAGGCTCTTGGGTGTTTGTTTGTCTTGCCTTCTGGCCCCCAAAATGTGAGAATTAACTAAAAAATCTGTAATTTGCAGGTTCACTAGGTTGAAATCCATGTGGTTTTATAGGATGTTCCCTCAGTTGACATACAATGATGTAATCAGTTTTCGAATTTGCATAATACCACCCCTACCTGTACCGGTAAAGAGGGCAGGATGGGGGCAAGCAGTGGCTGATTTGCATTTAAAGGGACAGGCACTGAAACCAGACCTTCTGAACAGGGCTGTTTTGAGAGGATGAAAAGAGAGCTGTGGGGTATTTTGATCAAAGCCTGTCACAGACATTTGTGAAAAAGAGGCATAATATGTTTCCTTTAAAGCTAAATTTTGATGTAAAAGCACTCAAATTAAAGCTGAGAGTCTGCACTTTAAAGTCATGGGGATTGTTTTGTTTCTAATCCACAGTGCTGGGGTACAAAAAGCCAACACACCCAAAAATAAATGTGCCACTGCCCTAAAACCCCCATAATGCCGTCTGGTCTGACTGCACTGGATGTATGGCAGGATAGTTTCCAGTAGCCCCGGCCATGTTGCGTAATGTCTATAAATGTAGGTAAATCCCTCTGTGGTGAGTTCGAGCTTTTCCACTGGCACCCTCCAGATGTTTTTCTCACAGAGAGATATGGAGGCATCCAGTTCACTGAAGTGTGTGTGTGTGTGTGTGTGTGTGTGTGTGTGTGTGTGTGTGTGTGTGTGTGTGTGTGTGTGTGTGTGTGACTCTCCACGCTGCACGTGTGTGAACAGTTATCTCCGTTCTTCTCTGTCTGAAAATTTAAGTCTAATTGCCAGTTTTCATGTGAAGGTGACTTCATTTACACATCAATCTCTCCGTGTGCTTTCTTTGGCTTTCTCTCTCTTTCTCTCTCCTCTCGGCTTGTCCTTCCTCTCACACTAGCTCTGAGGTCTTTCTGTCTGTTTCACACACACACACACACACACACACTGCACATTTCCTCTCTGTTTCACCTGATAAATTATTTCATAATAATTCCAGTAATGAGTCTGTGTTCTGGAGTGTGTGACACCATGTGTATTTCCCTTCCCATGATTACATTATCCAACATGTGAGATAATAACATGTGGAGAATTACAGCCGACGTGAGCCGCAGACTAATATCCACAACTAATATCCAGCTATACTCAAATCAAATGTGACAGACGTGAAAGACGCGGCAGGACTGTGCATTGACCCCCGGCTGTCCATCAATCAGGCAGCACCACTGACACCTTCCCACAATGCCACGGGCTGCCCTGCTGTGAATATTTAACTATTAGAGATGTCTCCGATCAGCTCCCGCAGGACTTGAATGGCTCAGGTGTGCTGCTAAGAGAGGTCGTGTCTGAGCATCTTCCCGTTATGTCAACAAGCAAGTTGGGATTTAAGTTTATTGGTGGGGGAATAAGCCAACATGTGTACAGTGTATATATATGTGTATACATGTTTTATCAGTGATTGTGTGCTTGCATGCTTGTGTTTTTTCTTTAAATATATTGTCCAAATGTACTTTGTAAGCCTACAGCTCCGCATCTTCCCACTCTGTTCCCTCTGGATAGAAGGCATTGAGTCGATAATGTTAGATATCAGCACCAAGAGGGCATAACTCTGTTGCAGTGTCTTGCATCGTACTTTTGCTTCCTACAGCATTTTCCAGATGCCCTTTTAGTCATCTTCTGTGTAGTAGAAGTATATAGCATCTTCTTTATCTCATTCCCAGTTGCTATTCTCCTTCTGCTCCCCTCATTGCTATCTTTACAGTCCTCCACAGCTGCACTCAGCCACATTTGTCTCTTTAGCATGTGTGCACGTACGCACACGTGTGTATGTGTGTGTACATCTGTGTTTTATGGCCCCAGGGGGTCAGAGGTGTTTATATGAGAGAGGGTGACTCCCTTATTGCTTCCATAACCTGAGTAGATCATATGAAACCCTGTCATTTACAGTGAATGGGAGCATCTGGCAAGCCATAAATGTAATGTAATGAAATGAAATGAAAGCCCATATGGCTTTACGGACAGCCTCCCATTTTGACCAACCAACAGGCTGACCCGGTCAGATCACAGGCAGGCTGTGGCATGAGGCAGAGGTCAGTCTAGGGCTCTTTAATGGTTTGGGTAAGGCCTCTCATTTCCAATTAAGCAAGACCTTAAAAGAGCGATGTGTAGGCTACATTCTGCTTTTTGCTCCACAGCAGAGCAGCATTAGAATTGACAGCTGTTCGCTCACCAGTGTCGAGGAAACATCAAGAGTTCAGCATCAAACTTTATCCCTCTACTCGCCAAGAGCTGTCTTCAGCACCGGAAAGCAACACCCACACACCTCATAACTTTTCTTCTACTGAAGTTAGCACGCTAACCAGCTAGCCCTGCCTGCCTCGTCACTTCCAGGTAGTGACTCAGTGCAGCCTCCAATCTGCCCTGAAGCAATAGCGCTGCTCAGAGGGTGTATTATAACCTCATTTGTCCTCCAACCACAATCATGGTCGAAGGTCTTGTCAAGCAACAACAACAACCACTGCACTCTCTCAGCAAGAAACCACATTTGGAGGCAGGAAAAAAAAAAAAAAGAACAAGTACTCCGTCTTATGCGCCATCTGATCACAGTGTGCTTTCACTTTTGTAGCAACAATTTGGAGACGACCATCAACATGATGAAGGCCCCGGTGACTAAGTGATTAATCTACTGTATAAGGAAATGGGGTTTTTAAGTTTGACATGACAGAGCCCTGACCAATGCGAATGAGGTGAAAGTGTGAAATAAGCTGCAAGCCAGTACATGAGTGGCCAATGTCCTTTGAGGCTGAATGAGCAGGTTCCAGCAGCCGGGCTCCGAAACTCAGTGGAAAAACCAAAAAAGGTGCAAAGATGTCAACATACTTCGTGTCGGGATCCTCATACCCTTCTCCATGTTGTTTAGGGCAGTGGTTCTGAAATGGACCCCTGAAAAAACTGAAATGGCAGCACTCACAAAATAAACTTGAAATATTTATTTAACGCACAGCAGTGCCTGAAATGGACCCCTAATTAGACCAACGACCCCCATCAGAAATACACAAATACTTGTTCTAAGACTGAATAATGTTACTTTTTTAGTCAATGTACATTCAAATTAGGGCCAATGGAGTGAATTTGTGGAAATAAAATTGAGAAATTTCTGTAAAGAAATTTAATATTTCTGGGAAAAAAGTCATAGAATTTCTAGAAGAAAGTGGTAAAATTTTGAGAAAAGGTTGGGGACCCCCTTGAAACCTCTCAAGGACTCCTGGGGGTCCCCAAACCCCACTTTAAGAACCACTGGTCTAGGGAACACGCTGTCACATTCGCTTTTGGGGGGTGCAGGTGCAATGGGATGGCATTGTGTCAGTGGTGACAGGGGCTGAAATGATGGTGGCTGATGGTGGTTAATGATGATGATTACAACAACATTAATAACAGAGAGAGAGGCGGGGGGCCATCCTTCACCTCTGCCAGCTTGCGTGCATCAGAGGTGAAGTGTGCTCATGGTTGCTGGGAGACAAAGCCAGGAGGGGGGGGGGGGTTGCAGTGGGGACCAACTCCTTGTGATGACCAAGCAGCTTTCCCATCCTTCATGTCGTGAGGCCCCTCTCAGCGTTTGTCTCTCCTCTGATTAGCATTCCCAGGCCCGGCTGACTCCCCCCATAAATCCAATAATGGTCATGAGCGTGAGTCATTGACTCGGTAAAGCTGCTGAACACGTCATTATTGCTAACCCCACAAACATGGGAGGAGGAAGAGGAGGAGGAGGAGGGAGGGATGGTAACAGATAAAAATAACTGGAAGAGTATCAAAGGGAGTAAACATAAAAATCCACTTGTTAGAGCAGGTGTAGTAGGAGTATCAGTGTTTCTTTTGTTTTTTTGTGAATGACCATGATTAAGAAAACCTTTTTTGCTTTCCATTATGTAAGATCAGTTCAGTCTATTTCTGCTCTCTCAGTGAACTCCCACCATCAGACAAGTAAAGTGTTGCCGCTCTCCGCCCACAGGAACTCAACATACTGCATGAAGGTGTCCATGTCTCTGACTGTGGCGGAAAACGACACAAATCTGTGCTACAACTCCAACATGAGAAGGACTGAGAAGGCCGAGCTCAGCAAGAGCAAAGAAATCCTCTGTCCCGACATAGACGACTACGTTGAACCGGGCAAAGAGCCGGACATCACCTGGTTCAAGGTGGGTTTGTCGCTATGACTGAACAGTGTTAATGTTAACACATGATTGATTACCTGCTCCTCATTTTTGTATCATTTGTAATCTTGTACGTGGGTCCACTGATGTTCCTTGTGTGTCTTGATTACTTGTGTTTGCTATGTGTCAGGCAAAAAGTAATAAGGAGGGCATCTGTCTGTGTGATTATACAACCGAGAAAATTTCTTGAATGGTTCGTTGGTTTGTTTTCATCTAATTTCTTGGCTGATTATGTTTAAAAGCCTTGTTGGAAACTTGGTTCCAGATCACTTAGGCGGATTATGTATGGATGCAAATGATGACAATGAATTACATAAGCTATGTTTTGCCGTGCGCCACTGTCAGAGTCATCTAAAGTGAACAAGGAGCGAGCAGAGGGCAGCCACGCCACAGAGATGGCTTTCATAATCAACACAAAACTTGTACGAGTAGAAAATTATGCAATGTCACTCGTCGCCCGGAGGATCGAGTGGATGTCCTCCAAACCGCTCCTCGTCCCTGATCTTTATTCAGCATGCACCCTCTCCTCCCTCACCTGGGTTCTTGCCTTTCCCAGGTCAGGCACGGCCTGCGGACAACATAGTGCATCAGGAGAGGGGGCTCGGGCCAGACTATTCACAGGCAGATCAGCAGTAGATTAGCTGGCCGGGCTCGACCTCTAGGTTTTTCTAGAATTCAATTACGGCCTGGGTAATGACTGGGAGTCCTGGAACCCAGAGTTATTTGGATGACTGTGGAGCCACAGTGATTGAATTTGAAGGTTGCCGGGAGCAATGGTGGAATAGAATCCGCGGAGCCATCGTTGTCCCTACCGGAGCACCGAGGGGATCATGTCGTGGAGTCACTCATTGTGCCTCGCATACTTATATACACACACACACACACATGCAGACACACACACATACACACGCACAGATGCAGCATAAACACACTTATTTAGCCAACAGAGACTCCTGTAAATAACATTCTCTGTCCTCCCTGGATATTCAGGAGTATTGCATGGAGAATATTCAGTTCAGTGCAATAAATCTTGATCTGATAAGTAGGATAATGGCAAAGCCTTATCATTTTACCTTATGGAGTTTATATGTCAGAGTGCCGAAGCTTTGCATCGCTACCACTTTATCCACTATCTTAGCGCTCAATGACGTTTGAAACCTTTTTTTTTGTGTGTATGTCTGTGTGTGTGTGTTCAACTCAAACTATTGGAAATGTTGTAGATGTAATATGTTTTGACTTTTTGGTTGATGTTTTCAATTTGACCCGCCCGTCCTTCTCTAATGCACAGGAGTGCCGTCCAAAGCAGTGGCGTGCCAGCATCGTCCAGAAGAGAGACATTCTGTCTATCCAGGAAGTAAAAGAAGATGACATTGGGAATTATACCTGCGAAATCCAGTTTGGTGGTTTTGTGGTCAGGAGGACGACTGAACTGACAGTAACTGGTAAGTTCTTAAGGCGGAGAAAAAACAAACAAACGTTAAAATCAACGAGTGATTTTTGTATATGTGGTCGGGGTACAGGTGTCTACAAATCTTAGCAGGAGCAGTTGAAACTGTCAAAGGAACTTGCAGGAAAGAAATGGATAGTAATGGATACACACACACACACACACACATATATACACACACCACTGAGCACTGCAGCGGTGTCCTGCTGCTCTGTTAATTGCTGGGGGAGGTAGAACGCTGTGGCCTGGCCTCCATCCCTTCTTCTAACTCAGCACTTTCCCGCCAACCAAGCAGTGTTGAAATATTTAAGGCTATGGGCTAAACCCCTTCACACAGAGAGCTAAAGAGCCAGGACCAAGGTCAGGAGATTTACAGTACACTTAGCCTGCTCTCTCTCTCTCTCTCTCTCTCTCTCTCTCTCTGTTTCTATCCATCTCTCACTCTCTCTGAGTGTTTGCCTCGCACACCTGCAAGGTGAGCACATAAATAAAGGCCTTGACGTGTTCTTTATCGGAGTGACTGCTCTGCCAGGTCAACTGTTCTGATCAGGGTTGATGAAAAGGTCAAGTCCAGTTATTTTGTCTCCTTATGTTTCTCTCAAGTGAGTCTCCATGGCCTCCACTGTGTTTAATGTCACCTTAAACTCTGCCCGCAACTCTCACATTTATATAATTTAAAGCCGAAAAATTGTGGCATGTATTGTGCTCAGTGATGCTGCAGCAAACAAAATTAGTGTTACCTGACCTCCAATTTGGGATAATCACACAGCAGCCATGGTGAATAAATGAAAACAAATTACACAACTCTATATAGTGCCTATACTGTAGTTTGGTGCGTGTCATTGATAAAAATATAAAGTATATATATAGGATTGGAGGTGTTGAGCTTAAAAATGTACACATTGATTTTTAGTGAGTTCACCCTTCATGTTGTGTATGTGTGTCTGTGTGTGTGTTTGTGTATGTGTGATTTTAGTCGCCCCGCCCCCAGAGAAACAGTGTTACCATTTGATTACTATCTTGTGCAGTGTTTATTTGTGTGGCTGGTCATTGCTCTTGTGTGATATGAGGGTGATAGCAGTGTGTGCTACAAAGGCTGTTTGCTATCTAACAAAGATCAAACAGAGAGATACATAGCTCACCAAGAACAGGGCTGACCATCGGATGAGGCTATACACTCATACTAATCTGGTGCGGTGTGGTTTGGGACTGGTTGATCCTGTGATTGATGGATCAGCGTTTCATCCTCATTGGGGCTCAGTGAGTGTGAGACAGGTATAAGAGGTACTGTAGATGCACTAGATTTAATTCTACCATTATTACCATCAAGGTAGAATATTACTGAGCTCAGCATTTCCCTGTAAAGAGCCCTAAATGAGAAATTCCTAAGGACACGCATGAGAGGAGTATTAGCATATAACATGTGAGAGGCCACCAGCAATAGGTCCATAGGATCTGGGGTTCTATGCCACAGTTTAAAGAGTCAATTTAACCCATTTCACAGGAAGCATAGGCTCATTTTTTAATCTCTTTTAATATCTATTCATGCTTTTATTGTGTTTATTTCTTTGTTTGTGTATTTGCCCAGGTTTTGAGGGATATACTTTTGTGCAGCCCACCAAATACAGTAGACATCAATAGAGTTCCTGGTGCTCCAAGCACTGCAGAATGTAAATAACTCAGGAGCAGTGTGAGTTCCCTGAGAGAATATCCTAGTTACTCAAAGTACTCCACACACATGCCTTTCTGTGGACTACTTTACCGGGATGTTTGTGTGTGTGTGTGTCATGTTTTCATTCTTTGAGCAACACAGCAGAAAAGTTCAGCGCGGCTCGGTGAAACCTCTTTGTCGTGGGAATAAAGACCTCAGTATGTTCGTCAAGTGAAAAAAAACGCGTTGACTGTCCTGTCTGCTGTATGTACTTTGGCTAAATCCTCGTGTGTATCTTTGCCTGTCAGTATGACCTGGATGTTCTTTAATGACGGTGGTCATAAAAACTTTATTGGATTATAAATATACACAGTCAACATTAATGAGACAGACAGGAGGGCGGAGAGAGTGTGGGAAAGGGAGGGAAATGTGCAGAAACGAAGCAAAAGACTTTCCCTTTTCCCAAGTGCAATATCCACATGGCAGGAGCTGCATTTTTTTTTGTTGTTAAAGGTGAAATGTGTCATAACATTGTTGTACATTGTTAGTACCATCAGTGTTGTGATACAGGAGAGATGCCACAGCCTTTTGTTCGATACAACAAGACCCACCAAATGTCACGTCACCATTTTCGATTTTATTCTGAGGATGAAAAGCATTAATGCTCATTCAAACTGAAATACCATTTGCATATTGCAATCCCAATATCTGCCCAAATAATAAGAAATATAACATTTTATATGATTTTGTTCGTGCAGCCCTGTGACTAAGCCAACCGTACTTTTTCATATGCCTTCCGGTCTTGCTTGTGTGCACACGTGTAGTATTGTGCCACAGAGAAACACCCACACACCCTCTATAAACACCTTTGATGCATGTCTCACCTAATGAAATGTCTATAAGTCATCAAACTGGAGAAAGTCATTTATTTGATACACAGGAAGCCGTGTTCTGTGTCTGTGACGCAGCGGGTCGATGTGGGGATCCCACAATTGTTTCTCCTCTCGAAGTACATGTAATAATTTTCATGGAGCACGTTTTCCAAAATGAGGACGACGCTCAGTGCCCCCTTGTAAACCCACTGAATGCGACTGACCCAGTGTCCCATATTTATTAGAAAACCGCTTGTAGCGCTTTTCAATATGTGCCTGTCTCAGTCACCACTTCTGTGTCATCAGTTATGCTGCCTCTGCTATAAAAATACGGCTTGCTCTATTACCACTGCATTTTGCCTTATTACCATACCAGTGGGGTACCTCCTTTTTAGTGCTGTAGTATCCTGCTAGAATTAGATTAGCTCGCCCTCACCATAGGCTCATTTCCTTTAATAAACCTACACCATCATGCCCTCAAGTGGGCGTGAGATTACCCACACTTTATCACATCCTGTTAAAGCCTGGACGGCAAGCATAAAAGGCCAAACTCCGCCTGAGATCTGACTGAGGGCTAATGTTGGAGTTTATTTGATAGGCAAAGAGAATGAAGGAGGTCATTAAGTTTAACTGATCTTAAATATAGCGCAATAGAAACTGGCCTTTGCTCTGACCCCAGATTGCCGCAAACTGTGTGTGTGTGTGTGTGTGTGTGTGTGTGTGTGTGTGTGTGTGTGTGTGTGTGTGTGTGTGTGTGTGTGTGTGTGTGTGTGTGTGTGTGTGTGTGTGTGTGTGACCCTACCGCACCATGTAACAGCCTCCATTTGAAGCAGTAGAGGAGCCACCACCTGAACTGAGGTCAGTCTTGTAATAGAGGTTAACTATGGGCATAAACACAGGCTCGCCCCCATCAGGCTGATGCAGGAGCACCTTTATCAAGCACTGATGTTTCTCAGGTTAATAAAAATGTAAAAGAAACAGCAACACCCACCCACCCACAGCCCTCCCTCCCTTTTTTCTCCTTTTCTTTTTAATGTTCTTTTCCGTGTGCGTCAGGGTGCATTTAAATGTTCTTATCTCAGTCTGAGCATGTGGACGAGAGGAGGCAGAGCCTTGTTCAGCGATGGGATGTGTACAGAGAATAAAAACACCATTATCAACAGATGGAAAGATTTTGTTTCCCCCCCCCCCCCATCCGTAGACCTTCACCTCAACCTCCCATCTGTAAAGAGAGTGCCTTTTTGTGTACTCTTATAATTGATTCATAGCAGCAGCAGGTTTTGCTATTTCCCAGTTCCTCAGTGGAATACAGAGCGTGGTCAGATTAGTCTACTCTTATCAGAGACACGAGAAGCAACACGTCGGCTGAAACCAAAACCCAACCAGGGCTAACTGATACATGCATGTAGAGCAATGGGCCGTGCATCTGTGTGCGTGCATGCATTTGTGTTTATCTTCCTAAAGTTACATATGCATTCCTACAAGTGTCTGGCGTGATATGTCTGGGGTTTTTTTTAATAGTACATCTGGATCATTTCTTACAGTATTGTGTTTCTATATGGCTCTCTCAGGCCTCATTTCAGCAGTGTGATGGTAATGCTACTATACTGTAACACCAGATAAAAGACCCGTTCAGCTGATGTATGCAGCTCCCTCTGCGTTGTGTAGGAAAGAAAATATTATATGGAGGAAGCTGAGAAGGATAAAGAGAACAAGGGAGCGAAAGTGACTGATAACGGCTAAGGAGAGGGAGAGAGGAAAAGAGATAGAAAGAATGAAAAAGATAGAGCAGGTGCTGCTCCTGTATCTTATCTGTATTCGTCGCTAGTGTTTCTCGGCAGAAACAGTGTGTCCAGGACTATAAACAGACTATTATCCTAGTGTTTATCACAGTGCACATTACCGTTTGCCTCTGTCGGACTTACTGTAATGGAGTCGTTTGGTTTGATGGATGCCTCGGGCGTGGGTTTCTATCTATTGCTCCCATTATACCTCTGTCTGCATCCCCTCATTGTAGAAATGTCTGTCTGCACATTCAGCATAGCCTGCGAGCATGGTGATTGAGGTTATGGCCAATGTAAATGTACCATTTGGCACAGTGAATTGGAGATGCAGAGGGCAAGAGGAAATCAAGGGGAGGAGAGGAATCATCTGCCTTACATTACCTCTGGTAGTGGGGTGGGGAAGAGGCTCGGGAAGCCCGCTTTATGTACTGTGGATAAATATGTACTGTATATGTGTGAAAATAAAATATATGACTGTGTGTGGGTTTGTTTGCATGTGGCGTTTGCTTTTATTCCCTGCTCGCTGGGCTGGAATGAATTCTCCAGCAGGCGCCGAACACTTAAGATTCATCCATCAGGGTTCACAGTAACCTGATTGCCCTTGTCTCTCTGGGGCCGGATCTTACATTTGAGACAGGCCAACATGCATACTGTATGTGAGGCGTGTGTGTTCATGTGTGTGTGTGTGTTAGAGAGAGAGATAGACTGTTGTTTGTGTGCGTGTAATGAGGAGCTGAGGTGTGGGGAGGTGATCCAGGACATCGTCTCATCGCAGTAAAAGGTTCCTTAACGGTTCCTCGGCTAAAGGGTCACCTTCAGAAGCACGGACACTTCACAACCTTATAAAATGTTACTGCCCATGTGTGCACATGTGTAAGCAAGACTGTGTGATTTATATATATATATTTATTTATTTGTTTATTTATGATGCCAATATCTTGACTTTTACCTGGCCTATACCCGGGTGTAATCTCAGCACCGTGTGACGTGAGACAGTAAACGAAGACGCAGGCAAAGGCGCAGCGAGCCGGGAGACGGTGTGGCATCCACTCTTCCTCCGTCTGGTCCTCCTGCCTGTCGGTCTGAAGATGGATGGACGGACGGAGAGTCGGCGATTAGCACTGATATTATCCAAGAGAGCAGGGAGAAGAGGAATGAGTGGGGCGAGATAAGAGGCGCAGGGCGAGAAAATGAGATGGGTTTTGCTCTCAACCGAAACCTTCTCCATCTCTGAGTCTATATGCCTAAGCCTGGCGTGAGCACACTTGCTACCTGTGCCGCCTGCAATGTGCCGGCCCCGTCGTGTTCGCGCTAAACACTCAGGGTCTCAGCTACACGTCCTTGGGGAGAAGATGATAAAATCACACCTGAGATAAGTGTTACTCCAGCAATTGATTTCTTCCTGACTCCACCTGCACAACACGCATTGCACCTGTGTGCGCACACGACGTGTGTACATCAATCACACCTCCTAAAGGGCCGGTGCAGACAGGGTGAACGCACAGTGCTGCTGCTGCTCAGTGTAGGAAGTGTAGTGTGAGCATATCTACAGTATAGGACGCCGCCACATTTTTTAAAGGCTATAAATTTAATGAGCGGCCGAGTTACTCATGAAACGAGCATTACCATCGCAGGGTGGAGCAGAATGACTCATTAGTTTAAGGTCAACTATCACTCTCATCATTAACTAATCTCTCTCTCTTTCATTCCATGTCCCTCTCGCTCACCCCCCCACCACCACCACCTCCACCCTCCTCCCCCCTTCTCCCATCTCTCAAGTGTTCTCCAATTCACTTCATCTTTATTCACCAGCTGTCCTCGTAGACTCTGAGCAGGCCAGGGTTCACATTGTTTTAATTCAATTAAAATTGACACCAATCTGCATGTGACGAATGAAATTTACATCCCCCACAATTAATCTTGCCTGACCTACCCCCACTGCACCCACTCCACACACACACACTCACTCACTCACTCAGTCTCTGGTTATTATCATTATCTGGTCACATAGGGCTGCAGTGAAATTAAAATTATAATACTGCATTATGATGCCTTTTGAAGTGCAGGTCAATACCTAGTCTCTCTCTTTGGCTGGCAGTGCACATCTGGAAGAGACATGCTTTATGCCTGTAATTTAGAGACCAGCGAAATGCTCCTTTTTCATTAAAAAGCTGGATCACAGCTGAGATGAGATATTTATTGTAGCAGTGAAATATGCTGAAGAGCTCTTGACATTACTTGTCATAAATATGCATATGATGCACAACTCTACATTTTACTATCTCCTGATAACACAAGCACTTTAGACTCACTGTTGAACTGCTGGAAAGTATCTCAAAATGTCATGTAGTTAACCAGGGGGGAAATAATAATAATTCTCGTGTTGGGAGCAAATGTTTGGAGGCAGGAAACACTGGCTGAAAGGGAAAATCTTTATTTCAATCTCAGTCAGATTGACCGACACAGCTAAAATCACTACTACATCCTATTCACTTGTACAACCATTGGATAGGTCCAGCTCCTTAGTGTCATTGCACATGCCACTCTAGTTTTTAAACAACCCTACAAGCCAGCAGCTCAGTACAGACGTGACTTTGATCCTGGACTGTAAAGCTCGTAATAGTGATGTAATCCATTGCCCCTCGCCTTTTAAATACCCTGAATAGAATCAAAATTAGAATCAATTTTGTGTGAGATTATATTTAAGATTGAATTTGAACTTGAACTGAAAGGATAAAAATGAATGATTTAAATATCTTTCATAATGGCTTCACTAATGTGTCTGCATTTGTTCGAATGTCTGCTCGGCTGCTGGCAAGAGTGAGTGAACCCCCATAGACTCCCATGTTAAAATGATCAACCTCACAGTAGGAGTAAACATGTTTACATGTCTGGTACAAAAGGAGGGGGTTAATTTCCTCCTTCAAACGTCTCAATTTGAGCTTTACAACCATACTCCTCAGAAACCTATTAGGTCACGTCAAAGATGCTGCGTCCATCTTTATTTATTTTCTTTGTTATAAACTAAAGTAGCTTAGTTTTATAAACATTTCAAAATGCTCGCCAAGCGTCTGCCAAGCTGTCTTGTCTCAAGTAAGCCTGCTGAACCCCTGCAGGTGTAAGCCCACCACTCACTGTTGCCTTGTGAATAGAAAAACAAAGCCTTTGTTGACATATATTCTCCTCCTGACACAAATCAGCCATGTTAGTGCATCATTTGACTTCCAATCCTGTGTCTCTGGAGAGGGAGAATCCCTCTCTCTCTCTCTCTCTCTCCTTCCAAGTATGTAGCTTATTACCTGAATATGCACTGTCAGGCAGTTTCTGTAAAGCTGTAATTTCCCTGTCCAGTGCCCGCTCTGAAATATTTGGTCTTTTGATCCGTGCCCTGAGATAATGGCGCACATGAAGTTCAAAGCCCACATGTGACACTTTACTGTACAATTTTGTTCCTTAAAACAGGGTCAGAGCTGTCTGCTTTCTGCACACAGTGGTGGGTGTTCACACAAGCCAGCTGACACAGTGTAGGTACTGTAGTCTATGCTTTGTGTGTGTGTGAGTGTGTGTGTGTGTGTGTGCGCATCTCTCCTTTATATGCAACCCCATTACCTTTCCATGCAATTTTAAACTTTCTTCTGTAACGCTGTAATATTCGGCTCCATTTTTATGACACCCCCCCCCACACACACACAAATACAAGGTCCATTTCAACTTCATGCTGGGATAATGGCACACATGATGTTTGAAGCCTAGCTGTGTACAACTCTGTGCTTCTGAGCTCTGTGAGCAAGTGGGGTCCTAAGTCACAATCGCACTAATGACCTCAGTGTGAGGTTTCATTTGAACCACGAGTAAGGAAGTTTTGTGGGTGGTGATACTCACGATACAACCTTGTACTTGGATAAGTGGTTTCTCTCTCACCTTGCCCCCCTTCCTTCCCTTTCATATGTTCACTAAGGACGTTACAATGCCATGTTGACACTGATTGCATTATGACCTTTGTCACTCTGATCCCTCTGCAGTCCTTGTTCCCACACACCATCAGTCCACTGGTAATTGGCGCCTTGCCCTAACTCACTTTTCTCCAAAGACTTTTTTCTTTCCCTTTCCTTTCTTTTCCTTTTCCTTTTCCTTTCCTTTCCTTTTCCTTTTCCTTTCCTTTCTTTTCCTTTTCCTTTTCCTTTTCTTTCATTTCCTTTCCTTTCTTTTTCCTTTTCCTTTCCTTTCTTTTCCCTTCCTCTCCTTTCCTTCCCTTCCCTTTCCTTTCCATCCCTTCTTCTCTCCTCCCCCTTCCTGACCTCCTAACTGTGGCTTCCCGTAGGTGCCGTCTCAATGGAAGACATGTGCTCACAGTTCTGTGATAATCACACTTGCAGCTGCAGTACAGTTCGCTGACAGGATATGAAAAGGCTGAAGGTCAATTAGGGGGCCAAAACTAACCCTCTTATTATACAGTGTCCTTAAGAAAAGAACACTCTAAAAAAAACCTCCCTCCAATTAAAAGATAAGAAGGTGACCATTAACAACCACAGAGGACAGTGACAGAAAATAGAGAGATATGAACACATTTTGATCTTAGTCATAAAGCAGCAATGGACACACTCATCATCAAATGTCTGGAGTGTCACAATTAATGAAGGGCTTCAATAGTTGCATGTGGGCATCTGTGGTCATGTTTGCATGGACTTTTAGGCATTTGCTCAAATGTGTGTGCAACTAGAATATGAAATATGCAAAAAGAGATACAGTTTTTTGTACAAAACCAAAATATAAACCATGCAACATTTCAGAAGTTCAAGTTACATCAAATTTCTGACATCATCCGTCTCTTACTCCCATTTTTCTGCGTCTCTCCATCTCTCTGTATAGGCTACCCCCACCCACCCCCCAGCTCTTTTTCTCCCCTCATAAGGTTGACGCAACCCTCGCCCTTTCCCTGTCACTCAGCGCTCTAAATCATACATATAGTGCAGTCAGTGCCCCTCAGCCCTGCAGTGGAGACACAAAGAGATCTCTGTCAAGACTATCTGCAGAGAAGAGCCCTCTCTGTGGGTATTTAGCGCTCTTCATGCATGTGCGTTTGTGTGTTTGTGTGCGTGCAACATTTTGTTTGTGTTATCCTGCCCACGCTCTTCAGGTGCAGTGAATAGGATACGCAGTGTGTATGTCCTCCCTCTGCATCCTAGTTATTTTGGACCCAGTAGCGGTGCCTCAGAGAATGTCAGTTATGTCAAAATGAGGGTTGCTTTTTTTTTTTTTTTCAGTTCCTTCCAGTAAGTCCGTGACTAAACGCCTTAACTGTCATTACCATTTTGTGTTGCCACCACTTTCCCTGGTACACAATGGAAATGATGTCTTTACAGCAGCACTGCTGCCTCTCCTGCTCTCTCCCTCTCTCTCCTCTGGCATCCTTGCACTGTTAAAGAGGCTGTCCAGGAAGCCAGTCTCAGCAACTACGGTCTCAGTGTCTGTTCCTCTGCTTGTGTGTGTGTGTGTGTGTGTTGAGTGTATTTGTTTCAGTGCACGTCTGTGTGCATCACTAAAACTGTACGTCAGTTGTACCTACATACTTCTCTCTCTCTCTCTTTCTCTGTGTGTGTGTGTACTGTACATACACACCCACCCATGCCTGCTCTGCTGTGATAAGTGTAAATGAATGGCAGAGTTTCTCTTCCACCTGTCTGTCCCTGAAGCTCAGTTGCTGCTCTGGAAACCTCCTCTCTCAGCCAAAAGGAGCTGGTTTCTCTGAGGCTGTAGTTTTAATTGAAATTAAATCACTGAATAACCTTAACTGGCACAAAGGTGATAAGTAAAGTTAAAAAAAGAAAGAATTTAAAAACAAAAATCATCCAAAATTGAAAAAAGTAATAGAAAACAGACCTTTTTTCAGGGATAAAGAAATTGATCAACTTCCAGGTTCCCTGCAGCAGATGAATAACACAAAGCCTTTAAAGTGAATGCAAACAATTCCTACGGGCATCACAAAGGCGGTGTTAGAACAGAGAGTGATACTATATCCTCTGATGCATTATAGGAACAAAAGTGTCCTGCAGGAGGGACTAGTTTATTGTCATCAGGTGAGAAAAAGCATGTTACAAAAGAAAAGACAGACTGGTTTGTCTAAGGTTTATCTGATACCAAGATAATGAACCAAATTATCAGAAAAAAATAACCAGATGGTGGCGTCACATGAAGGAAGAGCACTTAGGGTTTGGGATGAACTGGAGCCGGAAGGTGAACATGAAACCAAAGTGCAACACATTTATATGAACTTCTGCAATAGTATTCAGATGAACTTTGCAAACAATGTTTCATTGGCTGGTGAATGAGTCGCTATCTTAGATTAAATAAAAGATATTAATTTGTTTAATGCTTTAATTTCAGAAATGTTGAGACGTTAGAATCTAACCGTTAATGCAATTACTGGAAAAACAGAGGCGCTCTTAATTCTGACAGGTAGCGTAGGTGTCAGCAGCGCTCAGATACCTGTTTTCCTCACTGTAGCAGTGATTAAGGCGATGGGCGGGTAAACTGCAGAGATCATGTTGATGAATACGTCTGATTGCCACATTCACCTCACTGAGATTACACGCGCTTGTTTCTGTCTCAATAGTCAGAGGATCAACAATAGGAAATGTCTCTGTGCCATCTCCATGGCCACCTCTGCTGCTTCTTGTGCCTAACTCAACACCTGATGCCTCCTGTGCCTTAATCACAGGTGTGAACGGAACAAAACAAAAGTTGAAACATGCTCTGCCTGCGGAGGTTGAGTCGGCCATTTTGACCGACTCCTCAGTTTGCTGATGTTTGAGTACGCTCTCCTCTCCTCTCCTCTCCTCCTCTCTCCTCTCCTCTCCTCTCCTCTCCTCTCTCCTCTCTCCTCTTTCCTCTCCTCTCCTCTCTCCTCTCCTCTCCTCTCCTCCTCTCTCCTCTCCTCTCCTCTCTCCTCTCCTCTCCTCTCCTCTCCTCTCCTCTCCTCTCCTCTCCTCTCCTCTCCTCTCCTCTCCTCTCCTCTCTCCTCTCTCCTCTCCTCTCCTCTCCTCTCCTCTCCTCTCCTCTCCTCTCCTCTCCTCTCCTCCCCTCCTCTCCTCTCCTCTCCTCTCCTCTCCATGCTGTCATTCAGATAGTGTCTCTTTCATTCTCACCTGTCTCCCCTTCTCTCTCCAAACTTCTTTTGTTGTCGCTCAAAAAGAGAAGGTAGACACAGGTAATTAGAGTGGGTGAGGGCTGTTTCCCTGTCCTCTCATTTTCTTTATATTCTCTTCCATAAACCCCATTACCTTTCTCTCTCTTTCTCTCTCTCTCTCTCTCGCCATATTGCTATCTCTCCAGCTGTCTCTGTAGTTATTTTTAAATCCTCTCTAATTACCAGTTATATAGAGAGCACAGTGAAACTATCAGGTATTACAGTAAGGTTTCTAGACAAAATCTAGAAAATACAGGATATTAATTTAAAATATAAATTGACTCCACCTCTGTGCCCGTGTGGCTCTGAGTCCCAGTGTGGCGCAGTGTGAGGGCTGGGTCCGTTCCTGCAGTTGTTGTTTAGCAGTGCAGTGGAGCAGGCTTTATGCTGATTAACTGCATCACATCTGATGGATTCCCAGCGACCTCTCCACCCCTCAATACAGCTCTGGGAGCCTTTCAGGGGGAAAAGGCTTCCCTTTTTAATTAGACAAGAATAGGAAATCTATTAGTGAATGCAGAGAAGGCTCAGTGCTGAATGAGGGATTGCTGAGTTCTGTTCGTGTTGAACTAACTACAGTCGTCTCCCCTGCCATTACTGCATTCACAGGGAAACAAGTGGTATGCTCTCCGTCCCCATCTCTCTCACACACACCTATTAGCAGAAAAAGAAGAATTAGATATAATAAGGCAATCAAAACATTAATCAGATGATAATACCTATATTTTCAGAAGTCTCTGCTCCCCCATTAACATACCATAATTGTAATATATGTAAAGTATCTACAGCATAGCGGGAACAGCTGATGTTTTAGTTATGCCAAAGCAAAGGCTCTGTTGTAAGTGTCTCAGACAGTGTGACAGTTATTCAACAGCATACATGACATCAGGAATGAACCTGAACCTGAAGCAGCTCAACGGGATTCAGCTGCTGTGACTTGTCAAAATGTTTCCATAGGTCCTGTGGCGACACTGCATTTCATTTACATCATGTCTCTCTACCACGATTTTTTTTCTTCTCATCCCCTACTGCTGTGCACTTGTCTTTTTTCAACATGAAAATGGCACTCACACCCACTACCAGATATTAACTTCCAAATAAGGCCAGCAATATTCCTTATTTTTTTCTCATCATTAACAAATCTAATAGAAAATGCCAAAAGCAGCCCTGGACTATTGTTTATCTTGTATTAAACTCTATTACTGCCATCAAACTATTAAAACCCACGAATTGGCTCCAGCAATGCAATGGGTGGAATTAACATGGGCACTGTAGTTTGTTAAGAGCGAGGCACACGCACAACAACATCCTGGCATTTAAAACACTCTGCACTTAAAGCAGAAGTAAGTGATATATTTGTGTTAATATAAGTCTTAAATAGTTATATCTTCCAACAGCAATCACTTACATAGAGTGTTTGGTCTGAAACACGGGTCTGTCAGTCACTCTGCTCTGCTCTGAGCCGAGGAGAAAACATTTATCGTATCCTACAGTTTTTATCCAATGAGGAGAGAGAACGGCATGCAGGGCTGTGTGTGCAGCCAAGGGACGCCGTGAATGTGGTGACGTAGGGACGAGGACTGTTATGGTGCGTTCAAGGAAACTCGTAACTCGTGTTTTTCCGACCTGTGAAGTCGTACCAGTTCGATCTGGTACGAGTTCACGGGTCGGAAGTTACGAGTGGCCGTTATAGTGACTTTCACAGGTAAAACAGGTCGGAAAAACACAAGTGGGTTGCCTGGAACGCTACAAAGTCGTAAGTTGTGACTTGAAGCTGTAATTTACGGTTTCAAAAGCCTACCTGGAACGCAGCATTACCCAAAACGACCGGATCGCTTACTTCTGCTTTAATGGCTATTCATCCACAGCTGAATATTGTCAAACAAATGGGTTATTACTGTTGCCGGAGTAATATTTGCTAATAATTCCAGTGGCCAACTGTTTAAGAAATACCCAGCCTTTGTGTTTTAACATGAAAACGTCTTCAGATGGAATAAAGGAGGGATAGAAAATTGGCCAGAGGCTGAGTGCCACAGAGTCAGAAACTACTGAAAGAGACGCCATAATACATTGTTGCATTTGGTCTTTTTCGAGGGTTTTGTTGACAATAACAAAGGTATAGAAAATATATTGCTTGATTTGAAGCAACACACACACACGCACACAAACATCTAACCACTTAATAAGCCAGCACTATACACACCACATTATTCCCCGAACCTTAATACCCCCTCCAGTGGCTGTGCACAGTGTTCTGCAGTGTGAGCTGTGTAAGGCTCCATGACTTTGATAAATAAAAGAGCAGAGAGGTCTTCTTCATAATCATGCTATATTTATGTTGAGGAGCAGAGCGGTGGGAGGTGGGGGGGGGCATCAGCGGGCACCACAGCACTCTCTCCCAGGCTCAGCCCCTCACTGCCTGCAAAGACAGAGCCCAGCTCCAATAAGCCTTTAATACTTTTACAGTAAAAGAAATGTGTTGAATTTTTTAACACAGGGGCCGAACTTTCACTTGGAAATGTTTGTTGAACGCTCCCTTCGACGAATCTTCCATCCTCATAGAGATGAATATTTGTTTAACAATCAGCTGTGGTTCAAGCTGAGGGTGGCCTCACTTCTGAAAAAATGCACACTCCTCAGTGTTTATCTCGACTTGACTGAATGCCTTTTAATTTGGTGATGTTGTTTCATTTATTTATTTATTTATTTCCTATTTGCTCTGCACTGCACTGTGACTCAGTGAATTCAGAAGCAGATGCAGACCGTGAGACACAGACACACAGTGTTTCCCTAAATGCTTTGCTTTGCGATTCTGCACACTCTTCCACACGCCTTCATCTCATGGCATCTGGGGCGTCTCACTGGGATAACATGTTACATAATTAGCACCAAATTAACACTCAATTAGGCAACCCGTGTTGAGAGGGTGGGGACAGACCGTCTTTAGAGACTTTAGAAATCACATCCGAGCCTCATCCGCCACCTGGCCTACTGAGAACATACTGTATTGTATGTCACTTCCATACAAACTTATATCTCCCCGTGCCTTTGTCCGTAACATCTTACATCTTAAAATAGTTCAGACCCAGCGTCTGTTTCTCATCCCTCTGTGTGTATCTGGGAGACAGAGGGTTGATGGGTTCCAGTAAGATCTGCTTTCTGTTGTTTCAGCAAAACGCAATGATTTATAAACTGAGCCACTACAAAGCTCGGTGGCTTACGATACTTCTCTTGAGAGTAAACAGACGAAGGAGGGTGGGACAGCACGACAAAGTTGTGATATGGTTCAATTTGAAAGTGTTCTTTTGCAGATCTTGCTGTAACAGGAGGCAATACACAAGACTCTGGATGTGCTATGGGTACAAAAACACAATAAATACTACCTTTTTTTTCTTTTTTCTGGAAGCTATACCTCACTCTCATGAGCATAACATCTTTAAGTGGCAGTCCACTGTCTGATGCTGTACCATTGTACACTTTTCCCCCATATTCCCTTAGATAAAAGATTATATAAAAAGAAAAGGAGCCAAATTAACATTAAATGATCATGGCTAAAAAGTCCTTGTTGTGTTAAAATACCTCCTGATTATGCAGCGCTGTTGAGATGAGCCACCAACACATCCAAGGCTGAGGGGAAATTTGTTTATCTGTCTTGAAAACACCACACAGGAGAACACACACAAAACACCTGCTCGTACAAACTTTCCTCTCCTTTATCTTTTTCTCCTCCTCTTCTCCTCCTCCTGACTTCTCTGTCTTCCTCCGTCTTGTCCCCTCTCCGTCTCTCTTTTTGCACACATGCTTGCACACTCCGGCGCACACACATTCGCACCTCTGCCGGGGTGGGGTTCTTTATTTCATTAACAGCCACTTGCACGCCAGAATTCATTATGCCAACCTTCTGTTCTCGCGCACCCAAGCATGCCAGCTAACGTGCGGAACAAATTTCTCTCCCCCTTCTTTTCACCCTTCCTCCCTCACTCTCCTCCTCCTCCACTCCTGCTAATAAGTATGTTTAGGATGTGATTCACCTGCATCAAAGGCTCCCTGTGAAGAGGCCCGCTTTGTATCGCTGGTCCATGATTAGTCATTACTGTCAAACCCTCTGTGTTTCCCTCTGTGCTATATGCTTTGAAGCTAACAGGTGGTTGTATCCGAAATGCAAATAATGCATATATAAATATATCTAGTATATATAAAGATATATATTGTTGCATCCTTCTGTGTCTATTCTAATAGCTCTTAGAGAAAGTGATAGCGTAATGCTGACGGTGCTTCTCCTCTTACATAGACGTAGCTGTGTGGAGTGGCTGCCTAATGTTTGCTGTTTTATTCCCTTTTATCTGAGCCGGAGAATTTGGTGCCTGTGACACTTATTTCACATGGGGTTTTGTGTGAATTATAAATGCATAGAAGGATGTTAAGATGGCTGTTACTACTGTTATCACATTGAGATTCAAATGGCAGAATAATGTGTGTGTTGGAAATGTCATGGCAGTTTTTCTCTCATTTAATTCCTCTCCTCTCCTCTCCTCTCCTCTCCTCTCCTCTCCTCTCCTCTCCTCTCCTCTCCTCTCCTCTCCTCTCCTCTCTCCTTCTCTCCTCTACTCTCGTCTTTTCTCCTCTCCTCTCCTCACTCCACCCCTTCCTCTCCTCCTCCCCTCCCCTCCTCTCCTCTCTTCTCCTCTCCTCTCTCCTCTCATCTTTTCTCCTCTCCTCTCCTCTCTCCTTCTCTCCTCTACTCTCGTATTTTCTCCTCTCCTCTCCTCTCCTCTCCTCTCCTCTCCTCTCCTCTCCTCCTCTCTCCTCTCCTCTTCTATCCTCTCATCTTCTCTCTTCTCCTCTCCTCTCCTCTCCTCTCCTTCCCTCTCCTCCGTCCTCTCCCTGCTGTCCTGCTAGAATATGATTGCATTTTTACAGGCGAGTCCTGCCCATCAGTGAGACACTGACAGACAAACAGGCAAATATGGAAATATCAAAGCTTTTCAAACACAGTGTGTTCAGGACCTCTTCACCTATTACTGTATAACAATCTGACTGAAAAAGTAAGTTGACACACACAGGCCTTACAGGGATAGTTCAACATTTTGGGCTGAGACGGATTTGTTTTCGAGGTAAATTCATGCAAAACCTCTGATGCACCTTAGATGTGTCTCTGCATTTGCCTCGAAAAAACAACTCCATCTCGTAACGGTCCGTTACTGTAATATCTCATAGCGTGGTGAATGTGCAGGTCACAACTTGTCCACAAGAGCGTTTTGGAGTTGTTGGATTGTGTATTTGATGAGTTTGATGAGGGAAACCAAGAAATCCCATGAGCCTCGGTAGCGTAGCTCTGAGCAGCTCTGCTCCGCCGTTCTGAAAATAGCTTGCACCGACAATTACTGTAAAGGTAACAAACCTACTCCTAAAACTATAGGGATTATGGCAATGGGCCATTTGCCAAAGTGTTGAACTATCCCTTTAAAGGGACTAGTTTGCAAATGTGAACTGCACACAGTCTTATCAACTACTCAAAGTGATTTAAACTGCAAGCTGCATTCTCTTACACGCACACACACACGATACATTGGGGTAATTCAGGGTTCGATATCTTGCCAAAGGACACTTCACCATGCGAACAGGAAGAGCCGGGAATCGAACAACCAACCCTCCAACTAGCAGAAGACCCGCTCTAGAGAGTCTTTCGAAGAACAATAGTCAGGTGCACATTCATACAGTGAATGTTATTGATCAGTAAACACCCTGTTGTTGTCCATACTGACTGTGCTGCGCGGAAAAGAAACTAACAAACAAACAAACAAAAAACATTTGTGCAAGAAACTGAAAAGAAACATGAAGACAACAACTGCTTCTTTTGTTCCTTCTGAGTCTCAAGCGAGTCCCCACCTCCACAGACTCTGTCCTAAAGAACTGCCCACTCTGCTCCTTTTCTACATTTTGCCAATGCCACCGTCCCCTGTTGCCATGGAAATTGATAGGATGGTACCTTGGGTTCAGCTTTGTTGTGACAAGTTATTCCAAGTGAAATAATAAGGGGCTCTGTCTCGAAACAAAGCAGTGACTTAGCAGGGCTTTCCAACCCTCTGGGACATACCTTATTTATGAGACACCAGCGAACAGGCTGCCCTAGAATAAAGCTGCCCAACATGACGGTCACTCAGACTTTAAGTCTCCAGTGCTTTTTTTATTTTTATTTTTTTGGCAATTAATGTATTTGGATGGAGGAGTATAAATCATTTTATTTGGTTTTTCACTTACAATATCCCAGGCAAGGTTGACTGAGTGGACTGAATGAAACATTTGGAGGATGACACTTAGAGTTACTATCTTTCGGAAGGTTTTCAGAATTACAGTGATGGGGTCACAGGCTCAGATAAAAAGCTTTTTATACTTGCTTGGCCTCTCCTTTGCTCTCTTGATTCTCATTTCTCTTTGTGTTTTCTTTTGTACTTCCTCTCTTCACCTGTCATTCGGACTTATGCTGCTTTTCCTGATATTACACTTTGCCTCTTTCACAAATACATTGTTTGCCTTTTTGTTTCAGATCCACAGCACAGCTCTGGTTGAGGAGTACAGTGGTTCTGCGTGTGTGTGAGTGTGTAAGAGAGAGTGGCCTGGGCCTGTGTGTACTCTGTGTGTGTTTGTGTAGGCTTGTAATTGCCGGTTGATTTGTGGTCAGAGAGGGTCAGACGTCCTGCAGAGAACATGTCAGGCTTTTAAAAGCAGAGAAAGAGAGCCCAGCCCTGCACCCGTTTAACCCCGACCACCCTCAGGGAGGTCAAAGCACTCAATCAGCTCCCACCACTTTTATTAGCTTAGGATTCAATGTAAAATACTGACAAGAGGGTGGCTGTTGGTCTAATCTTGAGCATGTATACCCTTGTATTTCTTGTACGCACCTGTGCATACATGTAGAGGTTTATACATTTGCATAAACCCGCTAGATGCTGTATACTCTGACTTAAATGTAGATTAGTGAGGAAAACTTCTGGGGAGGTTGTGGAGCGGAATAACACAAACCGTGATCCCGATATCTCATGGAAATCCACCAAAATCTACTTCATTATCTCAGGACAAACACCTCCTCGACGACACGCTTACGGGAGACACAACAGATACCTTCTCCAGATCTCGTTAATGCTAACGCATCATTGTTGTCGCCAAAAAACGAAAGTCTGACCTTGAAATGCTGTTATAGTAACTGAAACCAGTTTTCCTGAAAACAAAATAAACATATACCTGCAGCCTGCCAGGTGGCCCAGTTCATTCTCAAATCTACAGCTTTTCAGCACTAGATATGCAGTGTAGCAGATTATTACAACTAATTAAAAGTCCAGGAGAACAAGAACAATCCTGTGCCCCAATTTACTGAAAAAGCAACTGGCTGCATGTGAGAAATGTTGACACACAGCAATAACCTCAGGTGTGTTCAAATTGGTGTAATCAAATTGTTTTGTATTGTTGGAAATGTGTTTTTCTTCATACTCTAGTTAAAATAACATTTAATTAAAAAATGTCAGTCAATGCAAACACAAAAATAAAAGAAGATGGCAGTGACAGTCTGCCCAGCAGCTCTGGACTATGTAACCCCCCCCACAGCCCATAGCTGGTCCCGCATCCATGGTGTCATAATGAGGAATTAGGAGCCGGGGATGCGAAGGAAGTGTAGAACAAAGTGATGGATTCGGTCCAGATGGTCACCGGTGCAGGACAGCAGAGGCTCCGTTAACACTTTTCAACACCACTACACTACAGTCCGCACAGTAAAAAACTTGTTACAGCGCCAACAGTAAAACCTCCATCACTCCCACACTGCGTGCTGTTTATTTAGCTGTCAGTGACTGAGATTCAATAACAAATAATAGATTCTTAGCGCCTTTGGCATAATTCGTAATGTACATGGGGAATAGCTAGCTGTCTGAACCTTTTGGCAGATGCTTTGGCTTGTGAGAGGTTCCTCATTAAAATTACATTTAAATATTTAAAAATTAAAACAAACTCAGCGCGCGCCTGTAAAGAAGTGGTGCATCTGACACGTGTCTGAAGAAGCGCAGTCAGCCATGCTTCTGTGTCAAGGTGGAGAGGAATGCGGTGATGGAGGCCTTGCTGTTCACTCTAGGATCAGCAGAGTCTAATGGTTTCTCATCAATTGCCCCTGTCTAGGGAAGTGTGTGTCATGACTCCTGTAACTACTTCTGACAAGAATGATGAAGCACTTGTTAAAATTGTAAGATTCTGCTGGAGGTTGAAACCTTTTAGATATAAATCTGTGTAGAGGAAGATGGACAGAGACAGAGAGAGTGAGTGAGGGGCCAAACAGAGGAAGGGGATGAGTGAGAAGCCAAAGACAAAGAGTGGCTATGGTTTTTAGACATGACATGATCGAACAGAGTGGAGAAGGAGAGAGAGGGAGGGGAAAAAAGGGAGAGTGAGAGGGAGAGAGGGGGGGAGTGAGAGAAGCTAATGATCTCCATCTGTCTTAGGAGGCTGAGAGAGAAGAGCATCGTTAGGCTTTTGGAATAAGGGGAAGCAAACAAACACATGATTTGCAGATCTCACCCTGGCACTGTGTTATGTGTCTGGCTTCATTTGAGTCAGCTGGTAAAATGTAGCTTAGAGACAGTTTAGACCATCAGTTGTGTCATGCTGATGATCGCTGCTCTCCAGTGGCTCCTGTAACAGTGCGTTTTGTTTACTGTGTGCATGCCAGTGTCTATTTTAGGCTTTTGTCTGCGTGTGAATGTGTGTCTGTGTTAATGTGTGATTGCATTTGGATGCGCACGTATGTGCTTATGATCATAAATGAGGCTGCTGAATCTCTAATAAGGATTTGGCACAGACTGGACACACACTATAGTGGCTCTAACATCAAGAGCAGTTTGTGTGTGTAGCTTGAGTGGGTCCACTCACAGTGTGTGTGTGTTTGTGTCTGGCTAAACAACACCGTCTCCTCTGCTGTGCTTAGTTAGTTAGTTTTTTGTTTTATTTGATAGACTGTTTAAGTCCAATAAGTTGTCCTTATTAAACAACAACATATGTTGTTTGTTCATGTCCTCCACACACAACTGTTTTCTGATCTGACGCCAACATTGACAGGAGGATTTCATTTGTCTGTGTCTTCCAAAACTGTTCAAAATAATTTTATTGCCAGACGGTTCTATGGTTTAGCTTTGGTTAAGATGAGGTCAAAAACCACCTGGTGATGTTGGTGAAGTCTGTACCTTGATAAATACTTGGGTATACTAGTCAAGTAGCATTTACTACTTGTATTACGTGTTATTTTTGGTAATTTGTAGAATTTCATGATTTAAAGGGACAACGAGGAGTTTCAGAATTCAAAAATTCGTGGACTGCCGCAAGACGGGCGAAAGCATTTGCCAAGAATGTTTTCATTGATCAAGAATGAAAGTCAGAGGTTCGAAGACGACCAGATACCGTCATAGTTCCGATCATAAACGATGCCAACTAGCGATCCGGCAGCGTTATTCCCATGACCCGCCAGGCAGCATCCGGGAAACCGAAACTATATGCTGGGCGAGTCGACCACAAATAATAATATCAAAATAACTAGGTATATTAATACTACGACAAAATGAACAAGTTAACAAGTGTTGGTAATGTAGTTTCATCCACATTAATACAGTATGAGACTCTTATATAACCAAAAGCAAACTCCTCGGGGTCTCTTTAAGTTGTTGGTTGAGAGTTTGTACCTTCAGCCATCAGGCTTTTTAATTCTTCTGCAAATGGTAGAGTGTTAGGGTTAGGGATAGGGGGCGAATTAATTTCCCTTAGTCAAGGTAGTCAAGTTCAGGAAATGACTGTGATCACGTTTTAAAAACACAACAGTGAGTGTCAGTGACTCAAAATGGGAAACAAACAGCTGCTTTTTGTGTTAAAGTTTGGTGTTTACTGTAATGACCCGTCCATCCACCCTGACCTCCTTCCTTCCTACGGCTGCTTGAAGTCAACCACCTTTAAGCAGCATCTCTGGCCGTGTAGGAGTTTTCTCTGCGTTGGACTGGACAACAGAAACAAGACAAACGTGTTACGTAAGAAACACATTTTAGGCCCAGCTATTCCCTCACAAAATGTTCTGTGTGACTATTTTGGTTTGTTTTTCCAATAATGCACCACTGCTGTACTGTATCCCCAGTATTTCTATGTGCTTGTCAGATGGAGGTGTACTCTCCTGTAAGATTTGTGATGATTGACAGAATCAGCAGGAACCGAGAGCTGTCGAGTTGTCTCGCCACCTCTCTCTTTCTCTGCTGCCCCTCAGCTGAAGTGAAAGGTGCCCGTGGTCGGGGCCGTCCTCATCAGCTTGTCGAACATCACCACCTGTTTTGCCGTCGCAAAATCAATTTCCTGCCCTATTGAAACAAATACGATATGGTGCCGATAATCAGTTAAGCCTCTGTGAGGAGAGATATAAAAATCATTTGTTGTGCCATTGCGATTGGCCTTGCTGACAAACAGCTCTTCTATATTGATTAATGATTCATATTCTTTGTTCACTTGTTGAGGTGTTTTCATCTTCAAGCTGCTTTTTGGTTATATTTTAAATAATTAATCCAAAATGTGGGATTTCATCCACAGGTGCAGCATTGTTAAAAATCCTGCTCAAACCTGCCAGAGACAACAGATCAATAGAGACTGTGGGGAAAATACAATAGGAAACTGCATTAAAAGTTATTGGGAAGCATTGAAGACAGGGTGTTATGCAGCTTATATTTTGTTTATTTAAACCAAAAATGCTTTTAACTAATCGAATGAAATGTAGATTGTAAGCTTGTTTACGTTGTTGATGAGTTTATTTCATTTTCATTTTTAATTAATCTTCATACAACCTGAAAAAAAAACATCATTGAGATTTTTTATTAGCTGAATTCTTTGAATGTCTTGCCAATAATACCAGGGAGCTCAAAATAAAATAAAATAAAATAAACAATAGATTAAAAAATAATATACTAGATGTTCAGTATTTACTTTACTAAGGATATTACCTGTCAACAATATGTGTTGCAGCTTTCTACAGCTTTCTGCACCTAAACTGAGGGGGACAAATGTAATTCTGCATCACCTAAAACACGTGTGACGGACACGTTTGCACATGTCCAGAACTAATACATGTGATCGTCATGGGAACTTTGTGTCTTCCCCATGTTTTCAGTCATAAACACATTTTGTCTGCACTAAAAAATAGAACTTTTACCTTTTTGTCTTGTTCAAATACAGTATTGCACATTTATCACAGAGTTATTATGCACAGATGAGGAGGATCAGTGGATTCTGGGATGGGCCGAGTGTTGCTGTGGAGACGGGTCAAAAGGAACTGTTGGAGCAGATGGCAGCGAGGTGACCCTGCAGGCTGCCTATCTGTTCCTCGGTTACTTCATGCAGCCCCTATATGTGTCACCTCAGGTGTCTCATTGGCACTGCCAGTGTGTTTGCACACCTGGATAGACCTGAGGCCGGTATGGAGCACAGTAAAAAAAAAAAGAAAGAAAAAAGACACACACAAACACAGACACAGACACACACCTTTCCAGTGGGATTATACGCTGTGCATGCTGATTGTAATGTGCCAGGACTGTGTTAATCCTGGCCCTCAGGTGTGTGTCCACCTGCTCTGGCTGTCCCCTGCAGTCGGCTGGGTTAGCCTCGTCCTCCTGCTCGCACAGAGCAACAGAATGGACACCAGGCCACCAGGGCTTCCCTCTGACCTGCCCACAGAGATCGGCGCTGATTGGAAAACTAATCCTCTGTCATTGCCTACTGTAGGACTTGCTGCTGGATGTTTTTTTGTCGGTCAATATCGGTCTCATCTGAACATTTTTTGTCTGTATTTTTCCGCTCCTGTGTCACACGTGCCTCCCATGTCGTGTCCACCCCTCTGCCTATCTGCATAAGCTCCACACAGGTGTATTTATCATGCATTTTACTCTTTTATTTAGCAGGAATTACTTACTGTTATCGCCACCCTACCACTGGGTTATGTTATCTGGAGCTGACAGGAAAGTGTGTGTGTGTGGCTGTGTGAGAGTGTGTTATGCATGCTTGTTAGACTGGGTGAATGCTTGTGAGGATCAGCAGCCTACGTACCCAACAGTAGCACGTGTAAATGCTTCTATGTTTGTCTGTGTGTCTGTGTGTGTGTGTGTGTCTGTGGACACATTTGTGCGACACCAGGTAGCCGGGGTTGTGTGCTGATTTCGCACACTGTCAGACATTAAGCCCTGGCCTGCATTATTGAATGTGTATACGCTGTTTGTGAGCCGGGTCCTAATGGAAGAACAGTGTAGTCTACACTCCACCTATTGGGGAACATTAAAGTTCACAGCGATATTATCCCAGATACACTGCTGCGCGCACACACACACACACACACACACACACACACACACACACACACATTATATACAAGCTGTCGGAGAGCGGCAGGGGCATAAGCCGCGGGGCTGAGTGCAGATGAAAAGACCCCGCAAGATTTACTGAAAGGTAAAAACACAGTGTGGTGGGGACAATTCTGGGACAATGGCAAAGAGATGATGATAAGATGACAGGAGGGAGAAAAAAGGACCACACGTGTTAGTGAGACAGAAATGAAAAATAAAACATCCCTCTCTGCTCCAGTGAGGGAGGTTAAGAGTCAGACACAGATGAAAAGTGTTGAGCTGTGCTGTGCTCGGAGAGGTGCTGCTGTGCTGTGCTAAGCCACACCCACACAGATTGTTGTCGTGTCGATACTACGGATGAACTCCAGGCTGAGGACGGAGTCTCAGCAGACTGTGACTGTACAGTAAATACACGGGGTTTTCCTCCCCATCACATTCTCCCTTCCACCCTCTCCTTTCATTTCTCTCCTCACCTATGCCTCAGTTTTATTGTCTTTTTTTTCCCTTTCCACCTCAACTCACACAAAACAAACCCGTACACGTGCTTCTCGTGGTTTTGCCCTCCCACTTACTCATTTGAACTTTGAATTGTATCACATCCTCACCACGCTCACAGGCACGTAACCCTGTGAAGATCATAATCACGCCGCATGTGCTTTATCTCTCACACCTTGCTCCTCTCTCTGTCTCTGCCTCCTCTCCCGAACACATAAACGCGCATGAGTGCACACGCTCCAGCACACGCTTGCATGGGCGGTGGGTTTTTCAACATGCAGATTTGTTTTCCTGCTCTAACTATGTGGTACCTTTTTTAAAAACATTATTTTAAATAAGCAGTTTGAGTTCTGACTTATGGAGCTTGAGCTTTTGCAGCTTGTTTGCAACGGAGCATCTGGAAGCTGTAAAGCTGCAGCAGAACATATCAGATAGTGTAACATGGCAGAGAGCAGCACGCCATATGTGTGTCACAGATCCCCGTTGGACTGAGAGGAGAGATGATTGGGCAACTTGTTTGTGCGACTGTGTGAGTGTGTGTGTTGGAGTTGTGTTTGTGTGTCAATTGCAAGAGAGAAGCGGGAAAGACTGAGGCTGCCGGGTTACCCAGCACTGTACCTGCTTTATCGCTGTAATTACTTTGATTTCATTTAATTAAAATCGAGCAACAAAGTCGCTTCATTTCAACAACGACGTCCGTTATCAACCATCACATTCCCACTTTTTTTTTTCTTTGCTCCATGAATTTGAGACTTGATTTATTGTTTTTTTGTGTTTATGAGATTTGCTTCTATGTATATGTGTGTTTTCAGAGACCATTAAATCTTCAGGACATCTCTGAAACCTCTTCTTCCTCACTGTTCTGTAAACAATAGACCCATAAATTGCTCCTCATTCATTTCGAACACTCTTCACATTCCCTCACTCGCTTAATTGAACCTCTCGCTGTGAACACAGTGCAACTTATTCTATCAACCTGCGGAAAAACATAATCCTTGTCGAGGGTCTGACAAAAAAAAGTGAGACAAGTTTAATTAGGTTGCTTTTTAAGCGGTGAATAATGCATTGTTATATTGTGCGGAGGTGTATACTTCCTGAGCATTAATTTTTGCAGCCACTTGAAGTCTGTCTCAAGTAGATGATTTGGCTAATTCTCGTGGAGTTGTGGTGAAAAGGCCTGTTAATGTTGGTGAGTAGGGGGGAGCCTGAAGTCAGGGCACCGGTGAGATTATTCGATCAAACGTTGATAAGGGGCAAAGATCTGTCGTCGCACACTCACACACACAGAAGCGTAAACAAATACATGTGCATTCACATATACACACATACAAATGCTGAGAGGGCAGGATCATGGTCCAGTCCAGCAATCGATAACACATTTTCTCAGGCTGCTCTCTTCAATTTGTGTCTCTGTCGCCGTCTCTGTGTCCATATCACTCTCACACTTCATCTTTCTCTTTCTCCAACACTTTTCTCTTCTTGTAGTCAAATTCAACCTCAGTTGTTCCTCATGTGGAGCTTGTTAGTGAATGGATTGTTGAGTTCCCATCGGTTATATCACGTCTGCTAATGAAGCCCTGGCTTTTAATGCCCGCTGCTTTTCATATTATTTCCCAAAGATATGGATCATTGAGACCTCACAGCGGGAACCCTTGCTTTGAAGAGCGTCACCACTGCCATGTCCTATTATCAGAAGGTCTTCTGGAGAGCCGCCTCGTCAGAACAGCTCGGCCGACCACTTGGCCAAAAGGAAGCCAATTGTTATCACTTTTGGTGATGACAGCCATTTAACGGCGCGTGTGACTGTGATGCAGGAACCTGTCCGGCCATATTTGCGAGATAGAAGACACACACGCCTGTTGCTTTGATGTATTTCAGCTTCGCCAGAGGCAGAACACTTAGAGAGCCCGACAGTGGGTGCGCTGTGGGGAAGCGTGATGTGGTTTTGGATGAATATAATTGCTTTTATTACCTCACTCTGGATGACACCGTCCAGCTTCCTGCTCAGCTTCTCTCATGTGGGAAATGGTCAGGTCTGGAATTGAATTCTGTATACTCAGAGGTGACTTTATAAGGGAATCATACAGGATGGTTATTGCACCATCAAAAATGTAATGAAACTGGCTCAAAGGTGACAACAGTACAGTGGAAGGTCACTGTTAATATATGGTGATCTCCTGCAGTACAATATAGGAGTTTACCAGCCGTAGAGGAGAGCTGAGACTTCTCTAGTCAGGCTTAGCAGTCATGGGAGACTCACAAGGACTTTGTGTTGCTGAAGTCTCCTTCCTTCTGCTTTTTTCTTCGAATCTTCTTCTGCAGCTTCACGGCCTTTGTTGGTACAGTAAAAGCCTGAAAACCTTTGGGAACCAATTTCCCGAGACTTTCCTGAGGCCTTTAGTTCACAACTTAACATCCATGTGTTTTCTCATGTCTGCACATGCATGAGTTTATACAGTACGTGTGAATATAAGTGACAGATTATGTCCATTCGTACTGTATGACTGTGCGGTAACGGCGTTCCCACCTCTCTCTAGTCTATACTGCATGTGGCACTAATTTATACGTTCGATTTGCTCTTGTTTTCACCTTTGTCGCCAATTAGCCGGCAGCATATTTCTTCCTTTCAAATCCCCAACACGGACCTCCACAAATGAGACGACTAACAGAAAAAAAAGCCCAGTGATCCAAATATCTCGGCTGCATCTTTAATTCATTAATTTGCTGTTTCCCTACAGTCAGTCACCCAGAATAATCCATCTGGAAAGTCCAGTGAGCTTTTCCGCCACCAAGCAAAAATGGGATTGTGGATGACTGATCACAAAGCTTATACCCACACAGTCTCACTCCGTGTTAATGTATCAACATGTAGGCCTGCACACACACACACTGCACACACAAAGCTTGACTTAGTCTCTCTTCAATAGCACTAAGAGCCTACTGACGGTGAAGCAGTGCAGTTATTTCGTAGCAACTCGTGTCAACGAATCTTAGGCATTGCAATTACTTTACACATGACACACTGCACGCTGGGATTTTCACACAATTAGGCACAAAGCAGACGCCCAGTCATTTTTCCACTTCACGTAGCCATTGCACATTCTCCAACTTTATATGTAGCATCCATTCTATGGTGAAAGAATGAAGCCCCACCACTACTATACATGCGGTTGAGGAGTTTACAGAGATACTCAGCGTCACCTCCTGAAATGAGTTCAGCGCTCTTTGATGCAGAGAACAGACAATGCCTTTGCCCTGAGCGTGCTCAGATATCAGTGTTTAGTACGCTCGCACAAGCACATCAACGCAGCCATTCTGGTCTCCTTAAGATAACCACGTCGCACGGCCACCGTGGAAATGAGTGACACTTGCTAGAGCGCAAACATTTCAGCTGTTCAGCCAGGTTTTTTTTTTAGCAAAGTTGGAGTTTCAGCAACATTTAGTCAGTGCTTAAATACTTATTTGGTGATGGGGGGCTGTGTCTTTGGTGACAGAGGGGGTTGTCCTTTAATTGCAAGGTTGATCTTGAGCTCCTCCACCTCCTCCCCCTCCATGTCCTTTAGCAAGACACCAAGTTGCCCCTGATGTTTAAGACAACACCTTAGAGACCAATTGGAAAGCACTTTGTCCATTACATTAGAAAAGTGATGTATGAGTGCAGTTCATTTGCCATTTGCCAAGCAGGGAATGTCCGATCTGGAGGTCGAACAACAGACCATTTAGGACTCGCAACCATCACATGAATACAGCAATAATGGCGTCTTTTATTGTCTTAACAGGTAGCAGACAGTGCTAGTAGCAGATGAGTGGACATAAAACCTGATTTTAACCTTGAAACCAAAGCATTTAATCACTTCTTTGTGAAATAAGATACATCAAACATCCATTTGTAGGTCAACAGCTCACCACGTAGATTTGCATGTTTAATCACCTGCTTTTGTCCGTTGTCGCTTAATTCCAGACATTGCCTGTTAATGGCAAAGCAGAGACTTATTTCCTTTTGTTAGGAGTTGCTTCCAAGCCTCCACACTTTTAAATGGTGGCCCCCTCCCCATCCCACCCCCCCCCCCTCCCCTACCGAACCGTGATAATTGATGTATTTCCCATAAAGGAGTGGTAATTAAGATAATGAGATTTTCAGAAGCAAGCATTGCATGCAAAAATGAGGGGAAGCATGTTTCTTGACTGTTTCACTTAAGCTTTATAAATTTCCCTTCCTCATCCTCTCTCCTGTTTCATTCTCTTCGTTTTGCCAGCTCTGCCTTTTCGGTCGACTGATGTCTGCGTCCTATCTGTGTTCTCCTTACCACATCTGCTTCCCCTCTCGACACCCATCCGCAGCTTGTCCTCATTTGTTTGCCTAGTGCATAATTAGCTATAGGATCACCCATTGTGTAATTATGTATAGCAGTTTGATATGTAATTAAAATTGTATCAGTATCCAGTGTAATTTGTGCTGTGTGATTACCTATTAACAGTGCAAACAGTTGTGCCTAAAAGCCTGTGACCGCCCCTCTCATAGATGTCACTGTGCCTCTCAGTCAGTATTTACATACCAGGAGGTGCTACAGTGGGAGCACAGAAAAACACCTTTAAGACCCACACGTGAGAAACATTTAATAGACTTCGCTCTACAGTACGTCTCCTCAAATTGAACCGTCTTTCTGACTTCTTTAGCAATTTGTTGGATATATTCTCATCCTGAAGCCTTAAACCAAGGACTTTACAGTAGCAGACACTTTGCGCTGAGTGAATAAGCGCAGCAACATTGCACTGCTTCCCCCTCCCAGATACAGACAAACCAAACCAGAGTAGGGCTTTCAAACAGCTTGTTAGAGAGGTTTTATAATAGAGTAAAGTCTTGAAGAGAGGGCTTGTGAGAACACACTTAAGGAAATGTCTTAATAAAAGCAGCGGGCTACAGACTGGCCTAAATAAGCCACCTTTGCAAATTCTCCACTAAATAATTAGATGTGCCTGAGAGGTCTGCTGTTGGGAGAAGCTGCTGTTTTTTTAGTCAATAAAGGTTATTTTTTTCTAAAGAAGGAGCAGAATTACTGTTTGCCTCCCTCTGTGCATATGATTGAATGCAGTGTGTGTGTTTGTTCGTCTTTGTCTCTGAGCCGTGTGCTGCTGCGCTTGTGGTCAAAGATCACACCCTTCTTATCCAACCTACTGTAAAATCTGATGTATAGAGTCATTACCATAAATAAATAGATTCACTCCACATACCTGCAGGCCTGCACACTCCCTGTATATCTAACCTGTTTTGTTTCAGTAAACTCAGTCTTCATCTCTATCTGTGCTATAATTACAATGGTGACGTTCTGCACTCATTTTCATACAGATGAAGAAATTCTAAGGTCCGCGATGATATCAGACATGTCATGCTCACTAGCAGTGAAATGTGGGTTATAATGAGCTTAGCATGCCCCAATTTTTCCTCATGATGTAATGGCACAGCAACAGAAAATTGTGTTGTAGGTCTTACTCAAATGGGTTGTTAAAACCTGCAGAGAAAGACCATGTTCATTACTGATTTTTTTTCCTTGTTATATAAATGCACAAGAACTGTAGCACTGCAATTATGCAGGTGTTGGAGTGTATAAGTCTCCAGGTATAGATCAGTCTGGACTCATTTGTTCCTGCTGTGATGGCCATGATGCCGGGCTTTGTGTTTGAAATGTCGATATGTGAATTGAACATGAAGTCAGGAGTCCAGCCCAAAGTGGGCACAACATAAATACGAGAGAGAAAAAATACCTTGACAAAACAAAAACATACAGTATACATTCTTGAAATTACACTAAAGCTACATGTGGTGTTTTGACGTAAAGCGAGAACAAGTGCAATGCAGCCTGGCGCAAAAAGTGTGACCTCATTGGTCAAACCACTGCTGTTAGAGCATCAGTTTTCTGCTTAATTCATGTCAAATCAATGAATATATCCTTTAGTTAACATTGATTCCCTCATCAACTTTGCTAATCAGCTCACACGTCACTGATTTACAGACTCAAATCACAGTAATGATGCTGGTTGGTCTGTTATCTGGGCTCATACTTAAACAGAAGAAAGCACGTTACATAAAATAACAAATGATGTCATCCTCCCCCCTAAAAAAATATGCAGTTTGGTCTCCAGACTTTTGAGCAGCACTATCAACCAAAGCTTGATGTGCAAACATGCAAGAAAGAGTACACATGAAAATATATCACAAAGATAAAATGAGATAGCCTCAAGCTGTTTTGTTTATGCATATTTAATAGTGCGACAATACTTTGATACAGTTTGTTCTATTACACTGTACAGTACATGCCCAACTCGGTATAAAAGTTGAGAAATTAGCAGCAGCCGTGAACTCTGTGTGCACCACATCAGTCTCATGCACCATATTGGAGTTACGTTCAATTCTGCCATTCCCCTTTAAATAAATGAACTAAAGAAAACACTTTCCCACTGGTACCGGCCCAACTCCAGCCAGGTCTTCTAATCACTGTTGGTTCGTTGGGCCAAAATTGTAGACAGTACCTGATTTGTGGTACATTTTCCATCAATATCCTCCATTGTTATAGTTTGTGTGATGAAAGCTTTGTTTTTTATAGTATCTGGACAACATTTACAGTATATTGCATGACCACTCACAGCATTGTGGGGTTCAGTATCATGACTGCTACAGTAATACTTCCACATGGCAAAGATTTGAGTCAGTACAAAAAAGCACAACCAAAAGTTCACCATCTTGTGAACAACTCAATGTCATTTTTCTATTTCAAACCTTCATGTTTTCTAAGGATTACACCTATTTTGTTGCCCTGTCACATGACAGTTTGGATCCAATCATGATCTAGTAATTATTTAGTAATTACGCCTGCGATAAAACGTTAATTACCTCAAGATTAAAAATAACCCAGAGATTGTAGAGCCTCTGGGCACATTCAAGCAAAGCATTATTGGAACATTTGTGAATATCTGTGACATGATCTTAAAAAAACACACATTCAAAATTAAAGCAAAAAGCATCTTTCTCTCAAAGACTACTTTGTCTTTCTGAATGAGAGATGAAGCACAACATGATCAAAACGCTGCATCCTCCATGTTGACACAGCCTCTCCATTTCTCCCCCCCTTGTGTGCCTTCAGTCATGTACATACAAGACCCTTTTTCTGTTTTGCTAACCCTACAGAGCACAGTCTTTCTAGCAGAACACACAAAAGCTTTCAACAACAATAAAACTGCTGCATTCCCCAGAGGAGGGACTTCAGCAGCAGGTCTGACATCCACCGTATGGATGATTAGCATCATTAGAGCATCAGCTGCTCCCTCTCACTTGCACAAACACACACACACACCCCATGATGGCTGTTCGGATACACTCATGCAGAGTAAATGGGTGCTTGTTCTTGGCAACACAATGATGTATTTATGATTGGAAGTAGGTCAAATAAATGAAACCCAAGATCTATAGACTCTAGAGAGATAACATCTGTCTTTGCTTTCTTCAGAGATGACTATGAAACTATGTAAAGCATACAGAATATAAAAGAAAACACTGGCATATAAAAATAGCACAATTACAAACTCTCACTATTCTTCCTCAGCGACAGCTTTTTTTCCCCCTGTACTGTCAGTTTGTCTTGTGTCATATTGAAATTGTGTCTTCTCTCCTTTTCAGCTCCTTTGACCGACAAGCCGCCAAAGATCCTGTTTCCCTCGGAAAACAAGATTAGCAACATGGAGCTGCAGCTAGGTAAGAGCTTCACAGGATTTTCCCGCAGCTGCAGTCGCTGCTATCTGTGTCATTTCCAAATGACAGGAAATGGATGACTTTTCGAATCCTGTCCAACACACCTCCAGGCGATTAACACAGATTGATGATGGCACTTTTCATTTGCTGGAGGACCAGAAAAAAAAAAGAAAAGAAAACAATTGTAGAAGTGTTTTCCATATATGCAAATTGTGGGTATTAATGTCCCAAGGGCTGTTTTGTCAACAATGGCGAGTCCATATGGTGCCAGAGTTCCATACTCTGGCTCGCCACATGGAGAGGCAGCCGCTCTCCGTCGCCGTTGTTTGTCTTCTTTGACGTGAGGTCACGTCAGGTCTATGATGTGTGCATACGTGCGTGGGCGACTATATGCGGTATGTGGTTGTGGTAGTGTTTGTTTCTTTTTGTTTGTTTGTTTTTTTTCCCTGTGTGACAGCATATTGCTTGATTTCTGGGCACAGTCCACTGTCCACATGGCGCTTGCCGCTCTGTGAATGGCTAATGTGTCTGTCATGGTGAAGCCAATGGGACAAGACTGAGAGCCCGGGAAAAGCAGAGAAGGATGGGACGATATGTGACAGACAGAAGAGGGGGGCCGAGACAAAGACAGCGTGATGACTACATTGAGCATTTACCTTTTGTTTTCTATCTAATGCTATTGGAACCCAGGTATAGTTCATCTAAAATGCCTCCATGGTTGGCTGATCAAGAGTGAAAAATTGCTGCTGTTGATAAACTGACAAGCGGCGGGCTCGCATGACGGCGCGCTCTCACACCCATGCATGAACAGGCTGCACAATGTGGGCAGACCCTTGAGTTATTTGTGTCATTTGTCTCTCTCTTGATTCCAGTGAGATTTTGAAGAAAGGGTCGGCTCTTCTTTCTGAAAACTGTCTCGCAATTATTTAAAGCCTCTCTCTGTCGGTCGGGTCTTATGTTTGCTGCGTGAGCGGTTTCATGTAGTGTGGAGTGTGTATGTACTGTATGTGTGTGTTAAAGGATTGGTGCATTTAGTACTGCACAGTGATTTAGTGCTGCAGTTCCATAAAATTGGGAGGAAGTTGAAGTTTTTAAAGGTCTGAGCAGAGCAGCAGAGGCAGAAGATATTCTGTCTTTTAGACTCAGTGTCCCAGAACATGCATTTCCCATGTATGCAGATTTTAGTAAGAAGAGGCTCTTTGAGTGAGCAAAAACTTCATATGCATATGCAGAACAAAAAAAGAGAGAAGAGAGAAAAATTTTTGCACTTTGATCACATCATGATTAGAAAGAGGTAGGATGCTGTGTGTGAATAGAAACCCCCCGTGAGTCTAGGGTCTCTAGTCTCTGGAGGTGGTTGTGGTGATGAAATGAAGAAGAGGCAGAATGTGATGAGCTCCAACCTGGACGTTGACATGAAGCCTGGAGGTGAAAGTGGAGGAGGGGGGTCACAGCAGGCTGCCTGAAATAACAACTGAGAGCAGAGGAGACAAAATATATTTATATATAGTTTGACGACAGCAACATGATTGACTGATTGAGATCGTAGCGAAATGTGATTGGTTGACAGATAACGCCCATAGTCAGATAATTACAGGGAGCGTGAGATATAAAGATAGCCTTTACTGATTGAACTTGGTCTAAGGTTCATTTCCCACAATGCAATTCAATAATATCCCTTTGCCTGATAAATGCGTCATGTCACCAACGTTCTGCCACTAAGCCTAAGTGTAGATAACCAAGGTGACAACACGGGGGTTATGTGGGATTTTTCTTAGACTCAACAAAACCTGCTCCAGAGCCACAGCAGACATTATACAGCTGTTTTCACAGGCTAATCAGTTCTCCCCGTGGCTCGTAAACTGATCTAGATATGTAAAAGCTGCAGAGCCTCCATCTAATATTATGGTACATAAGGGATTGGTGCTGCTATCACAACAAGACACATGAGGCAGGGGAGAGGAATAGAGAAAGGAACAGCATGTGTGATGTCATAGTAGTGAGCCTCCACAGACTCCCAGCAGAAAGTCTAAAGCTCAGAGACACAGAGGTAAATATTTTACAGCCGGGCTCCATTTTGTGTGCCGAAAAGTTGTCTCTCCCTCCAGATGAGAGTTTCTCTTTTATTTAGCTTTATTTATTTATTCGCCTCTTATTTAATATTTGTTGAGTCATGCCCTAAGCAGCTTTATGGAGCGACGTGGCAGATTTATAGTGGCCAGAACGTGCACAGAGAGAAGGCAACTGAAGGGGGAAGAGGGGTGGGGTGAGGGGGTGGGGGGTAAGGGGGATGGGGTGGGGGGCGTCCAGTGGAGGCCAAAGGGATGGGCAGTAAAAATCTGAGCCGTAAGCAGAGAGATAAATCTGCAGCAGTGCCGGGAAACACATACCTACTTTATCTCCTCTGCCGCTGTGACCAGTGGAGGTCTCAGACAGCTGCCATCACACAGGCAACTTTTACGCAGCAGACACACACACACACACACGCCGGCATAAATAAAACACATATGTTACATAAACTCACTCACAGAGCAACACACACACATGCACGCGTGGTCGGGATTAAAGGGAAGTCAATGCAGATGATGCAGAGAGAGGAACAGAGAGAAGTGATGGCATCAGAGCGGTCACAGAAGCAAGAAGGGTGTCGGAGGGGGAAAAAAGTGACGGGGGGTGAAGAGAGCTGCAACAGAGGGAGTTTGTTTGTCTTAGGAGAGGGGTTGTCTTGTCAGAGCGCACACACACACACACACATGCACACACACCCCTCATGTCTCGCCATGCCAGTGTCCCTCCCTGCTGAAGACACCAAATCCCAAAGCTACAGATCATGTTGAAACCCTGCAGCTCCAGCACCAGCTAGCAGTGTGTTTATGTCTGTCCGTGTGTGTGTGTGTGTGTGTGTGCGTATGTGTGTGTGTGCGTGTGTGTGTGTGTGTGTGTCACATCACAGACCTACAAAGCTTAAGGGCTTCAGGAGTCCCCAGGGATGTGTGACTGTGTGAGTGTGGAAAGCAGGGCCTGCAAAATATTACTTCTGGACAACTTGACATTTTCTGTGTGGTTTCCAATGGAGACAAACTCAAGGTTGTGTCGAGTGGGTTTTTGTCAGCAGCCAGCCATCCACTTTTTTCCTTTTTGCCAGATTTACTGCTGCTGTCCCCCAGTGGTGAGTTGGTGTAGTCCACTTCTTCCACTGCTTCCACACAACAGGAGGATGATTCATATTGCAGAAGGGGGTGGGTGGGTGGGTTGGTTGGGGGTGTATTACACATAGTTCCAGATTTAAAACAGACAGACTCACTGACTTGGTGTTGATTCCCTTGGGATGATTTGTCATGGATTTGCAGTCCCAGAGGGTGGAGAGATTCAACCCGCGCTTACACAGCACTCCACTTTGAGCTAGCTCTCCCTGTTCGTCATATATACACACACACACACACAGTTATACACACACACACATACCCCACAACACTTTGGATGGGCAGGTCACACACATGCTTGCGGAGCACTCCTCAGCAACCGTGGGATAATTGTAACTGATAGAGGATTTTACTGTCCCCCAAAGCCAGCAGATGGGTGCACTCTAGTGGAAAGGAATTAGAATCCATTATTTCAGTGAGCGGGACCCATCAGCATGGGATGGGCTGCAAGAGGGGAGATGACTCTTAAACCTACTTCATTTCAACATTTGCCAGCAGTTGCACACACGCACATACACCCCTACACACACACACACGCATGTCGGCACGCTGCACTCGCCATCAGTAATAGACTGACACTAAGGAACGCTGACGGCACAGATTTTCTCTGTTGTTTTCTAGATATATTTTTGACAGGCCGTGTGGATGTCCCACTGCTACACCTCAAACATCCATCTACAGGACAGCAGTTTTTTATTTAATTTTAATCGACTCATCGCAATTAGAGACTTCACTCATTTAAGCAAAGGGCGTCTGTGCAGGAATCAACTGTAATGAACTCTGACGCACAGATACCATCACAAACTGTCTGACAGTAATGTGACACTGTGATGCAGTGATATTATTGTATAAAGATAAAATTATAAAGCAGAGAGAAGTCTTTTTTTTATTTCAACTATGGATGTACATGCCAACCCTATCATATAGACTGATTAACACAACACTTTTCCTTATTCTCTGTCTCACTCTCTCCCCTAAATATTCTCTACTTATTCCTACCTCTTCTCTTCTCTTCTCTTCTCTTCTCTTCTCTTCTCTTCTCTTCTCTTCTCTTCTCTTCTCTTCTCTTCTCTTCTCTTCTCTTTCTCTTTCTCTTTCTCTTTCTCTTTCTTCTCTTCTCTACTTGATTGTAGACACCTAGCTGTGACACCAGTCTTGTCACTTTGCCACCGAGAAGGGTGAAATTGAAATTGACATTGCTCTGGAGAGTTACTAAAGGTCAACACAAAGTCACTCCACTGAATTACCCCTGGTACCATCACTCTCTCTTTCTCTCTCTCTCTTGCTCTCTTTCAGTCTGTAACACACACACACACACACACACACACACACGCTCTTTCACTCCTGCCACACTTGAAAGACAGTTCCTCTCGCTCCCTTTCGCCTCAGTCCCTGTCACATTTCCTTTTTTCAGCTCAGACAGACACGAAGGTATCCGTACAAACATGGTCACAGCGATGTACTCACATGTTTGATTGTGCGTTTGTGTGTCAGGGCTGGACATCAGACAGATTACACACTGAAACGACAAGATCGCGTGCTTCGATCGCCACATTCCTCAGCTATACAAAGATATCTATCGAGAGTAGAACTGAGGAAGTACATGTTCTTATATCTTTTAAGGGGCAGGGGGGGCAACACAGACTTTACCTTCATGCTGTGCTCTTTGGGCTGCGTTGCTGCAGTTAATTTCTTTTGATAAATGACATATTTATAACACAGAGGGGAAAAAAATCAAAGCGAAATCCAGCCTTTAAAGGTCACACGGCAGATACAGTGAACAATTTTGTGTGTGCGCATGTGTGTGTCCGTGTCTGTATGTGTGTGCCATCACTCAGTTTGGTTGCAGTCCCACTGTGACCCAGCGTTAAGTAACCCACGGTAACCGGTGTAGTAACTAGTGTGTCAGCGAAACAAAGCTAAATGTTTAAGTGTGTGAACGGTCGTCATTAATCACTGAGTCTGGGGCTGAGAGCCGGAGCCGGCAGCATGATAAATGAACCCAGAGGCCTCTACACATGCCCAACAGGAAAGGGAGCCGGGAATGAGCAAACACACAAAGGGAGAGACAGAAACAGGACCACGTAGTGAGCAATAAAGACTGACACAACACCCCACTGTGCATCACGTAAAGTGGCTTGTTTACTACCGCCTTGACATTAGTCACCACCACACCCGGTGAGGACGGTAAGAAGGAAGGCACGAACGCACGTTGTTCTGTCAGGTGCCATCTTTGAGCAGCTGTAGTTTAGCAGTGGCGGTGGTTTTAATAGACCTTATCGGCAGCTGAATCAGCAGGCAGAGGCAGCTCAGCCCCGCGAATCAGTGGTTTCAGCCATTCACTGAGGTGTCTTCTTCGTTTTGCCTTTTTTCTTCTTCCACAGGCAGAGGAGTTTAGAGCGGCAGTAGTACAAAGCAAAGCAAAAGTTTTACAGTGACAACTTTTCTTTTTTTTTCAATCAAACATTCACATTTTTTGTCCAATTTAGTCTGCAAAGTTTCGCCTTATATAAAACTTGTGTTCCATTTGATTAATCCAACTCTCTTATGTAGGGAACCAACGTATTCATAAGTCCAGGAGGCAGGGAAAAGACTTAATGAGGGTTTAGTTGAAGGGTTTGATGATTACAGCTTGACAGGTGCTGATGCAAAAGTAACACCTCAGACATGATGTTCCCAATCTAACAAATACAATGAGATGGTTAAAGGCCTTTTTTAATGTTGTTGCTAAAGTTTTTCACCTCCGCACATTGAAATCTTTACTATACCTGTTTTTAAGTGATGTATAGTAAATATCTGTACCTGTATACAAACACTTAAAGGATGAGGGGCTCAGAGTTTGCAGCTAAGAGCTCAACATAACAGCTCGTAATGAGATGTGGGAATGTTTGGCATCAGCGGTGTTAAGAGTGATTTGAAGTATGAGCGGTAGATGTGAAGGAAAACAACACAAAAGCAAACAGATCTGAAGTGAAGGCCATGTGGAAGATGGTCTGGCTGCTCAGCAACAAGAACAAAAACAAACACTCTCAGGAAAGCAGCCTTTTTTTTATATCCGTATACACCACTCCCTCTCCAGGTGCAGCCAACAATCTCTGTCAGACATCTTAACACTGGCACTCCTGCAGAGAACAAGACAGAAGTAGATGGATAGAAGAGAAAGAGAGGCCGTGACAGCACCTTCCTGTAAAGTCAACGGCCTGAGGAGCCGAGGCCTCAAACACAACAGAACAAGACCAGGTCAAAACCTAGTGTGAGGCTGCACCGCATCGGAGGCTATTTGCATTCTGCCTAGTGTCAGCTGGTTTCAGGCCTCTCGCTGTTGTTTGCTTCTCCGTGCTTGCATATACAGTTTTTTTTAATGGAGTTGAAGTCCCAGTTAAGCTGTTCTCATTTATGTTTTTAAGTTTTTGTTGTCAGACAACAGAATAGAGTATGAAATAGAGGTTGAAACACAATCATCAAGGCTGGATGTCCACAAGCTATTTCCTGGCTGCTGCTCTGCATTTCTAAAATCCTCATTTTTAACCACAACAGTCTCTTTGTGCAGCCAGGACACAGGTACCACTGTGCTGTAGCTTGGCAAGGTAAGGGAAAACTTGTCCCTTCTGTCAGCGGTAGAGCATCGCTGTAATGTGTGATCTCCTTCTCAGCTATGGAAGTAGCCAACGCCACCTCTGGTGTTCATGGACGTCCACCCGAGTGGGTCGACACGAGCAGATTTTCTAATCTCTGCTTTGTTTTGTGTCGTTCTCATTCTCACCAGTGTCACCAGCAGCTCTGGAGAATCATTTTCCATCTCAGAGTTTGCATCTCCCTGCAGGAAAATGCACACAATACATTATTATGTAACAACAAATCAGCCACTTTTATTAATTGAAAATTTTTACGCATTACATTTTGCATATGGATTGGAGCGATATGGAGGAGAAAAGGCATACAGTACCACTGTTTACAAGCAGCAGCCTCTGACACTATAGTCTTCTGCATATCTTGAGGCCAGTGGAAAACATTTCAGAGATTTGAACCTGGAGTCTAGGGCTGATGAAATACAAGTAGTTTTTCCTCGTCTCAAGAGCCGTCTCTCTGTGATAGGTCTTATGGATGGTGCTCTTTATCTCTCTGACATGAGAGGAATCAGTGGTGCTGATTGTGTCAGTGAGAAGCTGAACATGAAGTGGAGCACTGACTAAAATTATTGGGCTCCTCTTCTCGCACATGATGTTTGTTGCCACCAGCGTCGGCTGTCTCGGTCAGGAGGGTGCAGTCAGCCACACTCTTTATCACCGTTAATTTAAAGTGCTAAAGTGCTATGCTGCTCTGTTCAGCCAAGTCAATATGAAAATTTAAATAAGCTTTAATGTAGGAGCAGAGGATAGCACTTTAATTAAAAAACCTCGAGTTCAGATTTTAAGGCTACATCATTCACAAGATTGCTGAAATTGAGATACAATACAATACAATCAACCAACAAATCAAATACATAGATACAGATTTGAATACATGTTATCGGTATCAATGTACAATAAACACCACACCTCAGGAGATAAGTGGATATAGCACAGATGGCAGGCTGCTGCTCGAGAAACCAGGAGAGCATGCCATAGGCGCCGTTCCATCGTACAACATCTGTTACGTTGTGCTGGTGTTGTGGAAGGTCCAGCATCCACCGGTTTCTCTTCAGCGCATCTGCACAGGGACAGAAGTTTACTACTGTATATATGCAAAACGCCAAACGTGTTGATATCCACTCAGCTCCACAGCCATACTCATGTCCCATGCGTTGCCAGTATCGACTACTGGGTCCTTCCCAGTAAGCTCCCATTCTTCTGTAGCCTCGGCATCACTTAAATCCAGCTTGGGACCATATTTTTGACTCGTTCTCCCCTGCTGGCTGCTCTTTTCTTTTACTGTGAGATTCCTCTCTGCTGGAAGTTGACACTCACTGAATAGGCACCGCCACGAGGAGTCATGAGATTGTGCCTCAATACTGTCTGGGGAATCCATTTGAAGAACCCTCATGTTTTAATAAAACATTGATATTTGGCACGAGTATGTTGACGACCTATTGCAAGAGCGAGCATCAATATTTTGTCGCAGCCTTACAGGGGAGCACATTCCCCAGGGGGGTGGGGGACAGATATTTTCTCAGCAGACAAGGAGGCAGCTGACTGTGTGTTCTTGAGCTGCAGCAGTAGCATCGGTCTTCTCAAAACACGTCTCCATGGTTGGAACCTGCGTTTTGATGTAGTGACCCTCACCAAGGTAACACAAGTCACAAGTCCAAGCTAAATCCAGCTCGCCGCCACTCTTGCCTGACTTGAAAGAAGGAAGCTCACCCCCGATGCTTTCTGATGATCAGCAGCAGCAGCAGCAGCACTATCTCCATCACTGTATTCACCCTGTACTTTTATGAGTCAAGGCATACTCATCTGCTTCAGTCACAGATTTAGCCTTTTCACGCACTCACTCACAGCCATGTGCTCAGAAAGAGTTCCTTTAAAGCTCCCAACAAGTCTAGCTCACTCACATAACTCACATAAAGTGTTAACCTCAGAGGTCATACGCCTCAGGTGCCAGTTCTTATGCTGGTAAAACAGTCGTTTTCACCTTGAGATAGTTTTGCTGTTACAAAAAAAACTTGCTGAGTTTTCCCAGTCCTCCCACCCTGTGATCAGGATCTGCCACAGCCACTTTGTCAAAAAAAAAAAAAGTATATTTGTTGTTATAACCTTGCCCCGCAAGGTCCCAACACTGTCTGTTGAGGGGTCAAAGATCTTACTCTCCTTCATTAGATCCAGCTTCTCTTTTTCAACATCTTATTCCAGGGCATAAATATTGTGTTCTTGTTTTAGATCCTCTCCCTCACATCCCAGCTTATACAGTATTTGTGCTGAAAAGTTATAACACCTCCTTTTGCTGCCCAAAAGTCAGAGTTACAAGCTGCACAAGTATCACAGACCGCTCAGAGAAACTGACCATAGAAATCAGTGCCCTTTACAACAGCAGATAAAACCTCAAACTGAACCAAACCAGACTTTCCTTCAGGACACACACAAAAATGCAGTCTTCAAGGATTTCAATTCCAAAATGCTCTGCCGTTTTAGCAACTAATCCTTAGTGTAGACGTCTAGGAGACCTTCACTCTACAGCCAATCACCAGCGTACATTTACCATTAGCCAAACCACTTTAACTTAAAAACCCAATAGCACAACACACCCAAATCATTCCCTGTTATTAAAACCCAATGCTACAATGCAGACACAAGGCTAATCAGCCAATTAGGACACAACATCACTCAACCAGCATGATAGTGACCCACAGTCATGGTAGTGTATCGTCAGCAGAAATCTCCCTCTCTAACGCACAAAAATTATAATCAACTAGTCAAATGGATGTTGATTAGCCTACAATATCTGTCATTTAAGCTCCACTCTACCTACAGGCCACCTTTAAATCATACCAGGTCAGGTGCAAACATAGACAACCACAGTTTGTCAGTATCTCTTTTGTATCTACTGGTATGGCCAAACAAAACAAAACTAAGTCCACTCAAAGAACCAAAAACACTTTAACCACCCATTCACTGTGTGTGGGGGACAATGCTAATACTTGCTCTAGGCTACAGCTACAAAGACACAAAGAAAACAATAACACAGTCACTATCTCCATATTCAACCACAGAAGACAATCCCTGAGGATTTATACAAACCCCTAGCGGTAAAACGAAGCACTTGCAGCTATCAAATAGTATACCAGAGATCCTTTGATCCCCAAACAAAACCCCCATTTGTTACAAACCCCGGCACAGGACTTGTAATAAATGAGACAGTCCACACACTAATGAAAGGTGAAAAAGGTATTTATTACACTAAAAATAACAACTGCTAATGAAATGTTAACGCTTCAGTGATTGCAGTATGGGTGGCACAAGTAAAGGGAAATAACTCAAAAGCAAACTAATCTAACGTGAAGGTCGTGTGGAAGGCGTTCTGGCTCAGCAACAACAACAACAAAATAGTAAGGATAGCGATGCTTTTATATCCATAAGCCACTCCCTCTCCAGGTGCAGTAACCAGCTCTGACAGACCTCTTCTCTTCTCAGTGGCACTTCTGGGAGACAGACAGGAAACTGAAAATAACCAGTAAAGCTTCCTTTGAACTGCAGTATGAGTCCCTACAATAACACAGAAAGTACTGCAGCTCTTATGCAAAGTGACCTGGGTCATATTGCAACTGCGTGAAAGTGTGAGTGATGAACTGAGTGAATACATGCTGTAGCTTTTGCTGTATATGTTAAAAAAATATGTGAGGCGATGTGCAGTGACACATTTAACACTTTCTGTTTGTGTCACATCCATAACATCTGCCCATAACATCTGCTTTGTCTCTCTCTGTGTCCTGAGCTCAACTTTATGCTCTCTGTCAGTGTGTGTCCTCAGTTATGTCAGTCATTGGTGTTTGGTGCATGTGTGTCCCTGTGTGTGTTTAGCCAGTATTTACAACACAAACATAATTCAGGACATCCTGAGCGAGTTGAGTTGAATCAGTTATACCGATAAGAGTTTCTCCACCCTTAAAGCCAAGGGATGTCTTTAAAGAGAAGTGATTTAGGTAATGGTAGCTTTTACCTCGTCTGGCTCTGATGCTCAGGCTCACTGACAGGTAATCAAAGAGAAGAAGCACCCCACTCATCCCTGCATCACTTTGTATTTATTGCAACAAGGGCAGACAGGAGCAAGAGGTAGACATAATGAGACCTGTCTCCCTTTCATGGATAGATAGAACAGACAGGAAGCAGATGGACAGACAGAGAGACAGACTCACTCTCTCCCTTCCTGTAGATGGCATCTGTGATCAGGGAGAAGTCCACACTGTATACTGTTCAGCTGTACACCTACGTATTTTTATAAGTGCTCACCACCTCAGTGTCCTTTCTTTGTATGATGACTGGCTCAGGGGTCGGCCTAGACCTCTAGAAAGTCAGCAGCACCTTCTTTCCTTCGTGTTGGAGGCGTTCAGAAGGCGGTACGTGTCGCTGTTACTGCTGAATCCCACAATAGCTGCGTCATCCGAGTATTTCTGGATGTGGTAAGACTCTGAGTTGTATATAATGTATGCTGTGTGCAGGTAAACATGCCCCCTGCGGAGCCACTGTGCTTCGCTCCACTGTCCCTGAGGGGCAGTTACCCAGCCTGAATACTGTGGGTGTTAGGTAATCCATAAACAGAGGATCTCTGCCGGCAGAAATTGCCTTTTCATCTTCCAGCAAGGTCAGGGGATGTCATCTAAAAGATCAACTTGACACACAGACTGTATTCATAGAACGACATGCAGAGAAAATTTGGTAATGGACTCATTTGGCAGAAAGAGAGGGATGGACAGTGATGAGAAGGCAAAGCTGGAGAAGTGAGAGAGAAAAAGGAGAAGGCTAGAGAGTGAGGGAAGGGAGAGGGAGAGGGGGGAGGGAGCTTCCACTGGAATGACATGCATGAACAGCAAAGCGAGCAGGGGAAAAGATGGCTTTGCCATTCACTTTGAAGCTTGCTCTACTTCTGTCTGTCTTACGTAACAGAAAAATGAAGAAAAACAAGTGCCAAAAAAACTAGGCAGGGTGGAGAGAGGGGAGAAAATAAGGCAAGACAGAACTTCCAAACTTCAGGGCTCTGATGTTTCCAGCAAGCGAGTGGCTGTATCTGGACTCCGGAGTTAGACACCATGCCGCATCCGAGCTTTGGTGCTGAGTGAAGGGTAAAGGAGCAGGCGGAGACGAGAGAGGAGAGACGAGAGGAGAGAGGAGAGAGGAGAGAGGAGAGAGGAGGCGGTCAGACAGGAAGAGATAAGGAGACAGAGGAGAGAAACAGAGGAGGATGGAGATAAACAGAGAGCAGAGCAGAGGGACCACTCTGAGGATTTGAACCCCAGAGATCTATCTGCAGTAGCTCTCTATCTCCCTCTGTGTTACATAAGCCAATCTCTCCATCCTCACCGCTGACAAGTATTTGGGGACCAGCTGAGGCCCCCTCTCGTTTGTCTAGTTTCCGCAAACCAGAGGAGACCCCCACCCAGCTGAAGGCCACAACTTCCCCTATAGCAAAGTGGAGGACTGTTGCACCTCAGCTCAGACCTATATTACTGTTGCCCTTTTTCTGCTGTACTGTTGATTTTTTTTATGACAATCAATCTTCATGATGTCACCGTCGCCCACGGCAGTGAATGTTGCTATGGAGATCAGTAGATCTGCACCAAACTGCTGCCTTAGGGAGCATGTATGCAAGCTTTTCGTCGGTGCACATCTCTCTGCTCTGTGTCTGCGTACACACTGTTCATCTGTAATTGCCATCTGCAATCTACATCCTGAACACAGTCAGTAATTTGAGAGGCCCAGCGTGGGGTAAATAGTTGGGACTCATTTACAAGTGTGTTAATGGACTTTCTCTATCTTTGTCTTTTCTTGTTTCCCTTTCACTCCTCCACTCTGCTTCTCTACCAGTCTCTCCCCCCAAGCCCTGTGCTGTGACTCCACAGAGCCGTCACACACTGCATGGCGCATGAAAACATATACCACAGAGCAGAGTGACAGCAGAGGGAGTATAGACGTGGTTTGCGCATAATCTGCATAATTTCATGAATAAACACACAGTTTTAGGTGGATAATTATCTTCAATTTTGTTATTACCATAAACATTATTGAATTGACTATGACTGACTGCTGCTGACTCTCCGCCGTCAAAGAACAGGAGCCGTGCCACCTCGGGGGAAATGCTTGAGGGAGAGTACAGCCGGCTGAAATCAGCTGTTGTTTTCGTTTGATATCGGTTGTTAGTCTCAGTGCTGATCAGGGCTCTGCTTAGGATGAAAGAGAAATTGTAGTAAATTTGAAATAAAACGAAAGAAAACAGATCAGCTAGCTGTAATTTACCCAGTGGAAGGATGTGAGAAACCCTCATTTCCTTTTAGCTATTTTAGCTTCTCCTTGCAATTTCTTCCCTCGTTTCTGCTCTTTTCTCCTCCCCTCTTCTTTCCTTCCTTCCTTAACTACTCTCTTCACCCCCTGAAATGTGTTATTAGTATTAAACAATGGAAGAATAAGCATTGTAAGTAGCAGCTTTACTTTCCTTAATAACTACCCTCGATGGTAATAATTACCCCTCTTGAAACAAAGGAAAAAACCCTCCTTGGGTTACTTGTAATAAGTGTGCAGCTGGGATTGTGTGTGTGTGTTTTCTGTTTGTGAGTGGGTGCACTTGCTCTGTTGCCTGTACTGTATGTATGTATGTATGAATATATATATATAGTGGAGCACATGTCACTACAGATTGCAGACCTTCTCTCTTCAGTTTTGTGTTTTCCACTTCACTCACAGCTTGCCAAATGACCAAAAGCTAAACCAAAGTATTTATTCATCAGACCTTTTTTTTCACTATAATTATTTTTTCCATTCCTTAATACTGAGTTTTTAGGAGATTTCAGGGTCTCTGTGCAACATCAGCAGTAAGTGTTTATCTTTCCTAATTCACCACACAGCACTACATTTCCACCACAAATTGTCAGCAGCTTTTGTAATTAACCCAAACTCATTGGGGTTTATTGGTGATGGTGTGTGTAAAGCAACAAAACCCCCCATGTGATTGCTACAGGACTTATTTACCACAGTACAGGGCAGCGTAGGCCTCAAATTAGCTTCATCTTTACCATGTAGTTTGTCTCCATCCTGTCATAGAGGAGCATTAGGAAGGTTTTGCTTTGCTGCCAGTATTTAGACATGAAAAATTATGAATTAACCCTTTTCTCTCCTGATGCTTCCTGGTAACTCAAATCAACACATCAATCCAACATGCTTTCTTTCATCATATTTAAACTAATTAGAAAGGCTACCATTTTTAAGAACCCTAAGGCATCATGAGGCAAAGGATTACCCACTGACTGATTGCATCACAACATTTCATAATATTAAGGTTTTTTTTAAGATATTGTTGAAGTATTTGGACATTTAGTCTTCATTTGACAGCTGACAATGTAGAGATGGACAGGAAGCATGGGGAGAGAGAAAGGGGACAGTATACAAAATTAAGAAAGTATTAGCTGCAATTGTTGCAGTTGTACCACAAGGCCTCCATGACACCAAAGTATCTCCTATCTGATCATAAGGGTCTGGCCAATCCCGATCCTCTTTAAGGTCAGTGTTGGTGCCAATACCAATAAAGCTAATTCAACAGCCAATCAAAACATTCAAACTCCTTTAATCCCCCCCGCCATCCCCCCTGGGGCAATAGCCATGGCCACATGTCACAATAGTACATACTTCCTGTCACTAATAACCACTTAACTTGTTAACTGGCTCATACTGAGCCAGCATTGATCTCGGTGGCTCAGTGTGTATGCAAGATTAAGAGTATGGATTGGTTTTGATAAAAGCTTTCACACTGCTCTGGCTTCCTCCTCCATGTGCTCTTATCTCAGTTTCATGTTTCAGACTGTGACTATGGGGCCACGCTCCCCTGCTATCTCTAAGCCATGATCTCTTTTATTTTTATTGCCTCCTTTCAACTAAATGAGGTACGTCCACAAAATCTACCGAACCCTTCACATTTTTTAATAAGTTTCGTCTCTACCAATAACACAGTGCTGGGCCTTAAAACTGCCTCTCTTTCTCAAACCTTCCCCCTCTCAGGAGATACATAAAGTGGTGCCAACCTACATCTGTACTGACTCACAGACATGGTTATTTGGCCTGTTTACCATAATGATATCATCAGTGACCAGCTCCTTTTCAGGAGGCTTTTTTTTCCAAGTAGTTATCCAGCTGTTAAGCTGAAATGAATCATTGTTAATTGTTAATTCTATCGGGGGAAAAAAGGACTAATTCCTTTTATGACTGGTCATGGGAAACTGTAAAGCAGAGTCTGATAGCTGTGCTTGGCAGCACTGACTACAATGACTCAATTGGATATGTCATATTAAAACTGTTTTCAAATGTAAAACCTTGACACAATTTGGCATTCGCTCTCGATATTAGGCTGAACCTAATGAGTATTGCGTGTGCATCAATCCCACTAATAATGCAACCAGGGAACTGTAACAGCAACGTCTGCAGCCTTATCTGAGTTGTCTTTCTCACAGCATGGGTGTTTCAGCAGCATAGTGGAGAGAGGATGGTGCTGTTTGGTGCTCACAATTATGATGCCTGATTCGACTAAAAACAGAAAGTGTTCTATTTAGTATAGACTCTCAGCCCAAGTGCTGCATCACACAGTGTTATGTAAGAAAACTCTATAAACAGCTTTGATCGTGATAAGCTGTTACTGTCAGGGTTTGTGTCAGTTTATTTGTCTGTACAAATAACTAATTGCTAATCTGTCCAATCAGGATATTGTCATAAAAAACAGTCCCCCACAAATTATTTTCATTTCCAACTAATTAACAAAACAGTTTGACTATTAGGACCATTCCTTTAGGTTGCAAATGTATTGATACTGATTGTATCGGTAAAATGTTATCCAATCTTCCTGTACAATAATCACTTTTAGTGACTATTTTATGCTGACGCTCAGACACTCTGAACATAAACCAGACAGTTATTATGTTACCACCATGATTGTTGAGAAAAGTTTAGTTTGGTTGTTAATGAACAAAATTTAAAAGAGGCAGGCCTCTGCTTGCTTTTGTTTGTTATTACATTACAAAAACAAATTACATGAACAACTGGACCACAATAACATACAGTAGGTCACAAATCAGCCTATTATCATTCAGACGCACACACACACAATTAACTTGCACAGATTACATACCAATAAATTGCAATACCTTGAAATTAAATACTTAAATAAATGTGAAAGTAAAAGTGACAGCCACATTTATTTAAACCAGTGTTGTGCAGTTGAGTTACTACATTTTGAGTCAAGTCTTAAGTCCCACAGTCTTTAAGACCAAGCCCAAGTAACCAAAGTCCAAGTCCAGGTCTTAATCTAGTCCCTATTACCTGAGTCCAAGTCCACAATACCTTCAAAACTGAAATCAAGGAGTTTTAAAGAGGAACAAAAAAATGTTACCTTTAACAGCTGAACAGGAGTAATTGTGAAGGTTAAATGACTTGGATCTCTGCCTTCCACCTACACAGCATAGCGTCACTTGGATAAGCGCCTCCAACCTGGTGTCCCAGCTCTCGTCTCGGCATCACCATGACACAAACACGCCCCATAATCCCTAATCTCTTGTTTATGACTGATAAGACTACACAAATATACACATCATAAATCGTATATATGATATATAACGTTATCCAATGCTCCATGGATTGCCTTCTCGTCGGCTTTGTTGAAAATAAATGCACATGGCCGGGAGGAGAAAGAGGAGGGTTAGCAAAACAGCGAAAAAGCAACTGGACTTGCATAGTTCCCTTTTAATATAACCAAATCCATCTATAACCATGGTGATGGCTGATCAGAAAGCGATCACGAGAGAAATATTTGGAACAACTACAGTACATGAGTCATTTGTTGTCAAACCAGGAGGACGTGCTGCCAGTTAGTCTTTGAAATTGAAGCCATTCGTCCAGGTGTAATGGCGACGAGTCGACCATGAGCCATCGTCATATCCTACATAAAACCTGCCTGTCTTGTCGTCTCTCCTCTCCGGCTCTCACCTCAGGTTTCTGTCACTGTCTATCTCAGCACTCAGAGGAGGTGTTTTTTTTAATTCCTGCAGAGCTCTCACCATCTGTCCACGGCTGCCTGCTGGCGCCAGAACCCGCCTGTTGTGTCGACTCTGCACGTCCAACAGCCGCCACAGTTGTTTGAGTTTGACTCTTGACTTTAATCCTGCACATCTTTGTTTGTCTGTTGACATTGTGAGGTTTTGATAGAGACAGCTCATTACTTTTATTTATTTATTTTTCAACTGTTGTGTTTCTGTTTGTTTTTGTTGTTTTTTTTTTAAGAAAAAAAAATCTGGGTGAATGTTGAATTTAAAAATACTGTTTGCAATGTTTGAACTTAGTTTCTTATTTTTAGTCAGAGACTCTCTGGTGCATAGTTTGCAACCCTGTTTACTATAACTCTTGTGTCTTCTTGAGTGGAAGTCATTTCAAACTTGTATTATTTTCAGTTATTTTTCATTTCATTTATGTATTATTGGTGCTTGTATTTATTTCAATGTTAAGTATAGGGGTATAGGGTCTATCTATCTATCTATCTATCTATCTATCTATCTATCTATCTATCTATCTATCTATCTATCTATCTATCTATCTATCTATCTATCTATCTATCTATCTATCTATCTATCTATCTATCTATCTATCTATCTATCTATCTATCCATCCATGAGGTGTGACTGGCAAGTTCACTCCACTGACTTACTCTAGTATTAATCTCCTCTTCTCTCCATCTCTCCTCCTCTTACTTAATTTTTTTCCTCTATTCAGTGGCTTTTCTAATCGCATGCGCTCCCCTATTAGAGATAACATGACCTTTTGTGTGTTGGCAGTTTCCTGCGTGACCTTTAAGAGTGAGGCAGACTGAGAACAGCTGTGGATCAAGTGGAGCATAATGTGGGGCTAAAGTGGGCTCCATCACGAAGTTCAGCCAAAGAGAGCCATTACAACTCTTTGTCCTCAACTGGAAAATGAGAAAATGAGTCACCCTTTACGTATGTGCAAGTGTAGCCAAGTTTACAAGGACTCCTCTGACCTTATCGCTTATTCTCTGTAGCGCGGGCCCTCCAGATCACATCGTGTTTCACAAATAATCTGTTGCTCTCATTCTTTCATGGGGCTCCTCTTCATCACAGTCTTTGCTTCACAGTGATTTTGGACTGGTGCCTCTTTGTTCTCCAGTTCTATCACCCTTTCAATTTATCTCTTCCGATCTTGCGCTTTCCCGTCTCAGAGCAAATACATAAGAAGAATTTTTCGCTGAAACCAAATTGGCAAGAAAAGCAGTCTTCGTGCATATTTTTATTTACAACCCTCCTCAGAGGAAAAGCTATCCGCAGTGATATTCACTGTGCTGCTGCTGCTGCTGCTGCTGCTGCTGCACAGTTCAGCAGTGAAATTAACTTGGATTTGTTTATCTCTGTGTTTTCTTTTGTTACTTTCCTTTTGAGTATTAAAAATAAAGTGTTTCATTCCCTCCATACACCTAACTCCCCGGTGAGTGATATTTATATTGAAAGTAATTTAAGAGTAAGCATATTTTTAATATGCTATAGGCCTGACTTTATGACTGTAGTTAATGTTCATTGGCTGGTTAGTGGAAGCAGTGATAATACAGCTTTTTTACAGTGTATATGGGCACTGCATCAGCTCTGCAGACCCAGTATCCCTCTTCCTTCATTTATGCGGCTGTTCAAACATAACTTTTCCATTATCCAGACTCCCCATGCTCTGCAGGTAGCTCTGCTGAAGTGCACACACTGGTGCACACACAAGAAAGTCCACACATGCATGCACACGGGCGCACGCTGCCACGCCTAATTTGAGAATGATTGTTATTGTTTGATGGATTGTCCGTCGACCTGTTTCGCTGTGCATCCCTCTCCACAGGGATCTTCAGGCATTTTCATGTCAGGTCGTATATATGTATGTACATGCAGTCATTTCTCTGGTGTGTTGTAGCACCGTCCCTCGAGTCTCCTCCCTGTTGTTGTGTATGTAACACCTCAGACATGACAGTGAGGTGACATGACATGAGATGGGGCAAAGGTGGGCCAGGAGACTTAACCTACATAACTTTAACTGGCAAATTAAGGTTGCGGTTCACGTGCAAAATCAAGCATGATGTCATTAATGTGATCACTTAGCTTGTCTCGCTGCAGAGGAGGATCCACCTGGACGTCCGGCCACTGATGAAAAAGTCTGCCCCCTAGCTGCAGCGGACTTAGTTTATGTGATGCTCATACTGTATAAACACAAGTCCTGTCCTGTGCTTATTATCTGCCAACATAATGCTTAAAGTCCATTTGAACCGATGAGATTTTGATAAGGAAGTCTGTAGAGTTCAGGAAAGAGATTTCTGAATTTGATGAAACAAAAGAGTAATCATAAATCATAAAAAACAACCTCACACATTCACTGTAGAGGCAACTTAAAATGGATTTCAAAGCCACTGAAAGTTATTAACAGTAGGCAGATCTCAAAGGGCTTGACTCGTACTGTATGTACCGTTTCTATTTCTTACTCACAATGTCACAGAAGTCAGGTTGTCGTTTTTCACTTTTATTTTCCACAGTGCGGTTATATTTCCATCCACATACGTCCAAGCTTCTCTCAGATTCACCACAAATGAAAATATTCCTTGGGTGTACATTGTAGATGATGGTTTAACAATGACAAAAGTAGCATAACAATATCATAATGGTAACATAATGAAAAACCTTTTTACACCAAACCTGGCACACACTCCAACCTCAATACTGCTCTGTGTATGTCATGGTTCACGTACTATGAAATAATTGGAAACTGGATGTTTAACATAAATGATTAACGCCAGTCAGGAGTTTAACAAAGCAGAAAAAACAGAACAACAACAACACTATAAAAACACCATAACCCTACAACTAAATCTTAACTATTGGCTCTTACTAAGATTCACATCTGGGCAACACAGTCACCGAACAACCTAGCGTGCATTTCTTTGAACTGTGGGAGGAAGCCGGTCGGAAAATCTGGAGAGAACCCATACAGGCACAGGGAGAACATACAGTCAACCAGACAGGTCCAGGTCCAGGCCCAGGGACTGAACCCAGAACCTTAAAAAGATAAATAAATACTTAAAATATTATCTGATCAAAGTCTGATGAACATCCCATCCCATCATCATCCCAAAAGCCAGGTGGCTGAATTTTCCAAAAACGTCTGAAGACAAGACACCACATGTGACAGATATTCTGTGCACACATTCAACTATCTGTAAGTAGCAGCACTTACAGTATAAGGACGTTTAGATTTCTGATCACATCTAATACTCACTTCTCTCCATATTCTTTCCTCCTGATCCTGCATTTTGACAGTCTCACCTCCACAGATGCACATCGCCCATTTTTACTAATTTAGTATCACAATGGTTTTAATCCATGGAGGCCATCAAATGCATTTCCCCTATTGTATATATGCATACTGTATAGGTGACCATACATGCCCAGATGAATACATACATACATACATACATACACAATGAATACACAAAGGGGGAAAAAACTATTTCCAAGTAGGGCGCTCCAACATATACATTTCACTGAGATTGTTCCAGGTCTTCTGGAATGATGTGGTGGGAATGTTAGTGCAGTGCAGTGGAAAAGTACTGAATGCTAATGATATCCTACAGGAGAAGTTCCAGTCGTGCAGCGATAATCATTTCTACAGGATTAAGTCCTGACCCACATCAGCCGAGCATATTAGCATTCTGAGAGAGTACTGCAGCAAGATTCCTCACAGACTAAACGCCTGCAGTTGATAGGATGGGGAAGAGGAAGGCAAATAGGAGTGGGAGACAGTGAGTGATAGAAGCGAAAAAGATTGAATAATGTGGGAAAGAAAGTCAGCTTTCACCATGAGTCAGGACCTGTGTGTTTGCTGTGTGTGTGTGTGTGTGTGTGTGTGTGTGTGTGTGTGTGTGTGTGTGTGTGTGTGTGTGTGTGTGTGTGTGTGTGTGTGGGGGGGTGGGTGGGTGTGCTTGTGTGTGTGTGTGTTTTTTTTTTTTTTTAAAGATGAGCCCTCCTGCCAGCCTGTGTTTGGAGCCGCACACTACGGCTTCATTTGCATCTAAACTCCTGCATTGAACAAGAGCGGTATCTGTGAAATTTCCCGCACCGCAGTGATATTGGATGGCTGATATGGAACTTCAGAGGAAGTTTATTTAAATTTCATCGGTTTATTTATTTAGTTGGGTTTTTTTTTTTTCCTTTCTTTCTTTTTTTTTCTTTTCACGACTTTGCCACCAGTTTGGGGACCAAAGCTTTTTCTCTCTTTCTTTTTTTCTTTCTTTTTTAACGCCGGAACGAGATGAATGAAAGAATCACAAAATACAGACAAACAACCAGAGGTTTAATGTTCTCCTTTTCTGCACACCAAAAGAACACCGAGCCATTTTTTTTTCTTTATCCAACCAAGATGCTGCTCCATGGCACTTTTTGCCCATTTCTATTTTAAAATACGATACGCCCTTTGATATTCGACATAGTCCCAGGTTTCTCAGAACACCTCTAGCTGTCCAAGGTGCGATAGAAGACCAGATAGCAATACAACAGTGTAGTAATTACAAAGTCTTTGCAAACAAGCTTTTTAGTGAGTCCTTGCCGTGAATCTTTAACTCAGATTTACATTTGTGGTGGGTGTGAGCTTGCAGCAGATGGTTTGTTGGAAATAATGGAAACGCTGAACCACTGGCCCACTCAAAGCTATTACGGGAAAATTATATTTTTTTCACCTCAGGATTTTGGCCATCGTTCCTGTTAGTTGTGAAAACATGTAACTATCTAGCTGCGTTTGTCAAGTCTTATAATTAGGCTAAAAACAGCTTCACGGCAACATGTTAATTAATAACGTGAGCTTTAGATCTGTTCTTTTAAGTACAAACTAATTTCCGGTCTCCCGAGGTCTCTTGCTCATGGTTGGCCTATGACTCAGACGCTCAGAGCCAAAAAAAAAACTGCTGCACCTGTGGAGAGCTTTAAAGCATTAGAGCCATAAAAAACGATTCAAATCCAAACAATCTGGGAAGGAAACGTCACTATTTCACCAACTCATTCACACCTCACAACTGCGACCTGTAGTGAGGGTTCACAAATAGTTGTAGCAACGCTGTGTGCAGCATCAGGAGGGCCAGCGCCCAAACGTGGACAGCAGGGGAGGTCCAGGATCAGGTTTAGGTTAAAAGAACAACAACAGAGCAAGAAACAGGCAGGTTGGCATGAGCGGGAGTCCACAACATGAGCAGCGTGAAGACTAACACACAATCTGGCAGAGAGCAGGTGTAACTGACTGGGATGAAGGCAGACTGGGAGAAAAGGGTAAGAAACAGGTGTGAGAGTGGGCAGATGAAGGTCAGGTGATGGGGGATTGGAGAGATGGTGCAGGGGCATCAGGTGGTTGGAGTATGTCAAAGAAACGCAGATGCCAGGGGAAGTGAGATTATAACTAAAGGCAGAAACAGCAAAAACAGAACCCAAGCAGGAATCATAACAATGAAGCATCGTTTGGCTATAAAGGCAAAATATAAAATGATAAGAATAAAAACAGGGACCCTCCTTCTTCCCAATCCCAATATACTGTATATACGCCACCTAAACTTGACAATTTCTTTCAATACTATCTGACTTCCAGAAGGCCCAAAACATAGAAGAAGGAAGATAAACAGAAATCTTATTATACACACTACTTTGTGTAATTCTTTGCCAATGAAAAACAGCCAGAGATTAGCCTGTGATAGCTGAAGGACACGTGTTTGTCTTCTGTTTATAAAGGCGCTAACAACACCGAACACTAACACCTTGTTTGAATGCTGAAGGAGATGATCCTTCCTCAGGAATCGCAGGATATTAATTATAATTGGAAAAGAGTTAAGTCCATGAATGATCTCTTTCATCCATGATTGTTGGGTCGGTTCATCCCACAACAGAATAAGTAGATTTTCTACTCAGTTATTATTCATACGCGTCGGCTGACATGGATTTTAGTATGAATGAAATATAACAGCTATAGAACCGTTCTCTCTCCTCTCAAGCTGTTCAGGTAATAGACTTTAATGTAACTCGAACGCATGAACCAGCTGCTGGAAATCAGTGAGTGCATGTAAAAAAAAAAAAAAATTTAAATCCTGATATTAGTGTATTAACAGCCAAGGTCATTGTAAGACTGGCTTTCTGGATAAAGGTATTCACCGATGCTTATGCAAGGCCTTGTGTATTATGAGAAAGTGCTAACAGAAGGTGTTTACCTTAAATAAATGAACACAGGTAAGAGAGAACAGAAGGTTATTTTAAGTTGTCAAATCCAAGATTTCTTATGATCCCAATCCACTAATTGCTCAAGGGCACACACATGAAATGTACAGTAACATACATGGTCATCTACCAACGCATTTAAATAGGCCCTCAAGTCAAAACTGCAGCAACACTCAAGTTGGATCTCCCAGCTCAACCTGCCTACCTTCAAAACAAATGTATATAGGAAATGCAATAACTCTTCAAATGTAACTTCAGCTTCAGTATGCACAGATAAAGGCACACAGACATGATAGACGTGCACGCACACTTGTATAAACACTCACACACACCCCCACATAAAGCAAATGTACATGCCCATGATTGCTGGCTGTGTACATTTCTGAGTGTATCTCAGAGCCACTTGTCTCTCAAATGAATCACCATGCTGCCTCACTGGTAATACCTTTCTCTTTATGGAATCAATTAGAGTCTGAGGCGCAGCGTCTGTTGTTGCACAGAGAATAATCACTCACTCCTTCTCTGAGCCCAATGGACCATGGGTAAATCTAGGCTATTGTGTAGTTTACTGATGGAATGGTCCTTATTTATCATTTTAGGACTCCAGCTGAAATGTCGGTTACTGTGAGGGTACATGGTTAAAAAATTGCATCCTTTTTCTTCAAAACAGTCAAAATTGATGTCTTTTCTGTTTCTCCAACATCTCAACAAGACGCGGGTGAACTGATAAAACATTTATGACTTCAGATTTGGACTCTTAATCATCAGTCGTAGATTTTTCAATCCAGAAATTCTGAACATCCATGATGGTTACAGGGCAAACAGAGACTGACAGGTGCTAATGCAGCGTTACTTTCCATTGTGCTGATGGCACCACTTACATAGCCCAGTAATATGACAGGAAATTAAATCTGGTTAAATAAAAAACTCAATTTATATTCATGAAAGTACATGAACGTTCATTTTTATTTAACAGCGATGCTCTCCTCTGTTCATTCATAGTTGTGGTGTGTTGAAAACATACATATATATATATACACCCAACACCCACATAATTGAATCTTTATATATATAATTCATTTTATATGAAATGTCCACAAATATATACAGTGCCACTGACAAACCAAATGAAAGAACATTTCTCACTATCTTGTCTGTCAAGGTGCTAAAACTCTGTTGAAATGAAGCTAAATTCTGCTGTGTTAATTACTCCCAATGTCAGGAACTATTATACACTGAAGCAAGACCAATTCTGATGGAAAAGAAGCTTTTAAATGCTAAACCGTGGTGAAGTGTGATATGTAATGGCATTGTACTCGGCTAAAGTGTAGTACAGAGCTGCTCCTTAATCTGTCATGAGAACGTGTTTGATTTAGAGCCGCCGATTGAAGCTGGCGAAACAGGGGATGACACCAATCATGCACAAAAATGAACATTGTTATGTCACAATGTAAATTTTATGCCGTGTAAAATACACAGTTGCAAGCACGTGTGTGTAACCATAAAACAGTGTAGAGACATAATATATAATTGGTTAATCAGCTGACTGACTCACAAATGGCTGTGTTGAATGTTACTGTATGTATGTGTGAGTCCATACATGCACACAATCTTCAATTTCTCTGGATGATTAAAAGCCGGTTTATGACCGTTCATGGCAGTGAAGGCAAAGTGAACTTTTCAGTTACTATAGTAACCATGTGGTCTTTTAAAGTAAGGATAGAAAAACAGAGGAGTGTGAAAACAGGATGTGTGTGATGTGATGTGTTTTGATGTCCTCAGTGCAGAGTCCTGGCATACATAGTTTGGATCACCGAGAGGAGGCTCTGTTACATTAATGCTGAGGATCATGTGATATCATTTCAGTGAGAGGGCAGAAAACTGAAGGTTGCGGTCATAGGAACAGAAACTGAGTCATCATTGTGAGGATTTGTGCAGTGCAGCTTATTTGTTCTGGAGACAAGGAGGCGCTGATTGAGCTGAACTCTCCCTCTGCGTGCAGTATATGTATATGCTGTAGGTATAGACAGACACACACATGCACATGCAAATGCACACAAATCAAACACAGCCTGCTCCTCATAGGAAATCATTGCCATAATTAACATCCTAGCATGCTCCCTCGTTGCCACTGATTGGCTGAAAGTCATCCTAAGAGGCAGCTCTGCACAGTTCCCACAGGTATTTTTGCCAGAGTGAAATTATCCCAGTGCTTGGCATGTACCAGGGGACATCATCAGCCTGTGTTAGTGTGTAAACATTTCTGTTTTCCCCCCGGTGCCCCTGTCCCAGTGTCTCCAGCCCACTCGGCACAAGTCATTTGTCAGCCTTGATTTAGATTTATCAACACATGGGCCTCCTGCGGCTAGAGCTCAATCTGCACTCTCACAGCCCCGAATCTACCGGACATGCTCTTTGTTGGATTTAGAAGCAGGGATTTTATGTGGAAATTGGCTAAAGGATGATGTGACGGTGATGTGATGGATGCAGGGCAACAAGAATCAAAGAAAATTGAAACAGAGAAGAAATAGAGATACAACAACAAAAAAGGATGGAGAGCATAAGAGAGTGAAGAGTGAGAAAAGCAGGAAAAAAAGGAGGCGGGAAGTAGTTGTTGTGTGGTTGAAGTGGTCTGTTGAGATTTGAGGATCTGGTTACAAAACCAGGCGGTTAGAAGGAGGACAGGGTGGAAAATGGTCAAGGTGCGATAAGAGGCTGAGGTGTAGGAGATGAAGAGGAGGGGGGGGGTCCTTTGTGTTATAGAAAGGAGAGGTGGACAGAAAAGGAGGGGGTGGTCACTTTGCAGAGAACAGAAAAAGAAGGCAAGTAATGGAGAAAAAAAATAGGATAAGGGGGGTTCGGGTGATGTTCAGAAGATAAACCAAAAGCTTTGGTCGGAGGAAAATAGCTATAGGAACACCCAGAAAAAGGTTAGCTGCAAAGTGGAGGGGTGACATATCTGGAGGATAAAGAAGAGATACATAGGGTCCCTCTCGTCAGCAAGTGGAGATATGTGATCTCTTGCATAGAGAGCGGAGATAAAAGTGAAATAGTAAATGAATTCCTTAGATCTACTATTCTCAAGACAGGGAGTGAGTGTGAACCAGGGGTATGTATAAAGAAAGCTCCAGAGGGTGTGCAAACGAGCAAAAAAAAAAAAGAAAAATCTGTGCATAAAATTATTACATTTGGGTACAAATAGCACAAGCTTGTTGCTCTTAAACTGCAAATTAGTTTGATGTATCTTCATGTTTTTATAAATTAGCCATGAACTTCTTTTAGTTAAAATTGGCCTCAACATCTCTCTATCTGTTCTTACGGATGGTGCGGTTGACACACAGATCTCAGCCATGACTTAATAAGTGTGACTGTTACTAGTTCACGTGCACAGTAAGTGGTTATACTTTATTTAAACTGTATCATTAAGCAGCACATGCTTTAGTGAAGGAATCCTTGTTGAATATGCATTAATGATCTATTAGAAACACAGTGACAGAGTTGCATCCCACACACACCACTGCTACCACCATCTTCTCTAGTTGCACTAATGAATTGATTTTTGAAATACTTCCTCTTATTTATTAATTACTAATGTGCTCTGGACGGAAATGTATCTCTAATCTTCTGTTGCATCATTTCTTCTGCCCTCACTATGCATGTGGGTGCCCCGCTATGCAATGAGCCAAACACACCTCCGGCAGAGGTTGAAGGCAGGAGTCAGCCTTTGAAGTTTTTACTGGAAGCAGCTGTAAAAACTGTGAAAACAGTACAATAAATTCAGCTATAGTTTACAGATCAGGGGGGAAAAGTGAGATAGCGTAAAAAAGAATAAAACTTAAGATGTTGGCCTCATAAAAATAAATGTACAGGGTAACAAGACAGGATTACATGCACAATTAGTTACCTTTTCTTCCATGCTTCAATAGGCAGTGAAAGAACAACATTAAGTCTCCCATAGAAAGTACAACACAGTCATTAATTAACATAGACGTGTAGTAAACAGACTAGTTATTTCCAACACTCCCGGTCCTGGATGGGCAGGAAACATAAAGAACTGTTCACATAAAAAAGAAACAAATGTAAAGAGGGGGAAGTTTTGCAATCACAACTACCAACATGTATTTTTGTAGGAAACATCAAATCACTGAGCTTCAACTCTGTTATCGCTAACAACACACAGAGCTAGAGACTATATAACTTTAAGGAAACTGTTACACACAGTCAGTATGTCACTTCGCTTACCTATCACAACAACAAACAGTTTTGATTTTGCTTTCATTCCCTGATTTACGTCTCTGACTGGCTGTGTTTCCATAGCAACAGCAGCTCAGGTTAATGGCATATATGCTCATGCTGCTATGCAAAGCTAACAAAAAAAAGAAAAAGAAAGATATCTCTGTGAGATATTTAGAGACTCGATACATTTTCCCCGTGTTTCTATTTTTGGGGATTGCTAAAGGTTAGCATATCAAATGTAAATTCAGAGAACTGAAAAATACTTTCACATCTGCAGCTAGTGGAATAACAAGCATGTGATCAACAGAGAAACTAATTAAACACTGCAACTTATGGAAACTTTAACTTAAGATGAGTGAACCAGTGGAACTTCTGTCGAACTTTATCTGTAGTAGATGAAAAATATATAACAATGAAATAATAAAATAAATTGCTGGTGGCAGAATATCAACCCTGCCAAGCATGAGGTCAGTCCACACTGGACTCTAAATCTAAACTCGTTTGCCAGTGTTTATTCTTGCCTCCCATTTGTTATCTTCATGTTGTGTACTTGTTGTTTTATCTATCTGTCGATCTATCTATCTATCTATGTCTGTATTACAGCATCCATACAGAACGTAATGTATTCTCTGGAGCATGCTGTCAAGGTCGTTGTCCATGCTGTTACCATTTTCCTGTGACTCCAACAATACATTGCAATCTGTGCACTCAAAGCATTCCTCTAGAGACTCACTGACCTCCAGGGTCCGGCTCCTGAATGAGTGGGTGACATATTCGCTGCTTCTTCTCAAGTGCATCCAGTTCATCATATTTGTTAGCCAAGATGTTGACATCCCCCATGAGGATTAATGGAAGAAAAGGCTAATGTCTGGTACACTGGAGCAACACTATTTTCTCCAGCATGACAGCAAAAAAACTGATTTAGCAGTATAGTAGAGTGCTATACAAAAAGTTTTTCAGTTTGCTTGAAAGTAAATTTGCAATGGCTAGATTAAGAGAAGAACCTGTAGCATATTAAACAGTATCATCAGCATAACATTATGATAAATAATTAAGAGATACTAATTTGTATGCTGAATAAAACAGGACCAAGGAGAGATCCTTGTGGAACACCTTTCTGGTAAAATATCATCAACATAATCAAGTGCTTTACACAGGTCTATGAAAAATGCAGAACAGTTGTCTTGGGTATTAACCGTATCAATAATATGCAGCTGCTGTGGCAAAGTGTGGTGTAAATCTTGTATGCTGAGGCTATGATACAGTCTGTTTTTGCCCAACCAATCACAGTTGCGAGTTTAATAGGAACTCAACGGTTTGTACTAAGCAGGGCAATTAGCAGTTGCAGTTGTGTTATTGAAATAAACAGCTGGCGGCACAAATTTTCCTGTCAGGTGCCATTAAACTACTGCATCAGAAGAGGCTGCAATAAGATGATGTAATTGAAAGTGCTTCATTAAACCCCACACAAATACTTTTTGTTTGTTGGAAATGTTTGATTTTTGGATTTTTTTTCATGTCTTCATTTGAGAAACATCGCAGCCAGTGTATTGTTCCACACATGTCTGATCCGTCTAATCTACCTCCCTCACAGGAAGCATTGTTCCTCATTTCAGTCTCGAAGTGCGGTGCAGTGAGAGACTAGAGAGCTTCTCTGTCGACAGAAGTAAAATGACACAAGTGTGTGAATAGGATGTGACAGAGGCCACTGTGAGTCTGTGTGGTTAATAGTGGATGGTCTGGGTCTTGGTTAGTAAGCTCTGATTTTGATTGAGTTAGTCTGGGCTCAGTTGGTATTCTGGTCAGTGGGTCAGTGCCTGCAGCCACTCCTCTCTTGGGTCATCCGTTAAAGCAATGTTCCTCAAGTGTTCAAATCACACCATTTAATTGGCCTCCAGCTGCCTGGACGAGAGCCAATTACAGCTCCCTCACTCTTGCGCTCTGCATGTCTGCAGTCGTCTTTAAGCTGTACTGTTCTTTCTCTTCTTTTTCTGTCCACCTCTTAATTTTCTTTTCATTTAAATTTAAATTTTTATAATCACTTGTTTTATTGCATTCATTCTCATTTTCAAAAAATTTGGACATCAGCCAGTCTCAGAGGGCAAAATGTCTGAAGCCGTTTGGAAAGCATTTTTTAAAAAGCATGGTGCCACAGTGTCATTGAAGTAAAATTACATTCTCTTTGGTCTCATTTTAGCCATAAAAGGAGATTTCACATGAACCTGCAGCAGTGACAAAAGTGGTCCCGAAACCCTCTGGCATTTTAAATGAAAGACGAATAAAAGAAAGTGAGGATGTGGAGCCTGCAGTGATGATAAGACATGAGTGACAAAGACTCTTTGTAAGAAAACAAGACACAGTAGCTTCTAAATGTCTGAATTACGGTGCGCAAAGGTTACAAAGCCGTGGGTGAGCTGAGGTGTGTTAAGGAATTTTATTTCCATTCCCATGGTGGACTGTGTCATACTCTCACAGGATACGAGCAAGACTCTTTTCAGGAAGAGGAGGGGTATACCACCACTTTTTATACGTTGATCCCCTCAGTCAATACAAAATTGCTAGAAAGATAAAGGAGCATTTATTTAGTTCATCATCACATGATAATCCCCCACAATGCCTTTCACCACATAATGGGAGTCTGTCTTCCTCTGACTTGGACAGAGCACCTATTATGTCATCAAAAAGGGACGATTAGCAGACGAAAGGGGAGATGAAAGCGAGGGCACCAACTACCTGTTCACAAAGGCCGTAATTTTTACCGGTAATTAAAGGCTTACATTTCCGTGACGGATCATCTGGGGCCACAGAACAAATGGGGAGAAGGAGCGACAGAGATGAAAAGAAGCAGGATTCTCCTCTGTTAAAAGCTCTCAGGCTTGTAATGGTAATTAAGGGCTTGTCTCTGGAGAGGGGACAATATTAGAACAGAGGAGAGGCTGAGGTGGTGGAGGGGTGGGCCTCAACTCTTTCATGTTCTCATTGCCCTTACTCATTCCTCCACTTGCTCTGCCCAAATCCTCCGATCCACATTCCTACTGTACTTCTCACCCCTCCAATTCCCCCGTCTCGCAGCGACCTGCACTTTTCCGCAATGCAGAGTAAAAAGTTCAGCCCCATCGTCGTTGTTTCACATCAGCTCACTCCTCGTGCCACGAGCAAAAAGCCACATCGTCATCTCACGGTGCGCGGGAGTTTTCATTCTTTATGCTTCTTTCATCACATCTGCCCTCTTTTATTCAGGAAAATGTCTGCACACAGGTCATTTTAATGTAATTTACAATTAGACAAATGTTTATTGTCTGTTTCAAGGAAAAAAGCTGAGTTCAAGCTTCTCTCTTTCATGCACTGGATATCAAAAAAATGCTCCTGGGTCTCCCAAACCTTCCTCCAGCAGCTCACAAGATTTCCATCACACACGGTAAAAGGCTTATTTGCGGATGTAGTGGTTCTAAAATGGTTGAAAAGCCGCTTGATGAAACAAGCAAACTATTTTCTGGTCGTGTGCACACTGAGTTTTGTTTTGGCCCTCATCCAAATTAGAGCTGACTGGGATTGCTGCTGCTTTGCCATTGGCACAAATCTAGCAGGTCCTGTTGTGGCACCGTACCTGTCTTTACTATTTATTTATTTTAATGTTTTTTTATTTTTTATTTTGTCCTGAAGGAGCCTGCAGAGCCGCTCCTATCCAGCACAGTAGGTGTTGTCATGGTAACCTGCAGGAGGCTGAAGAAAAGGAATGATAGATTTGGACTTTCCTCAGATTAACACCAAACTCCTAATACCAGCTGTAACAGTGTCGGTGACCACACCTGTCCACCTGTCCTCCCTGCTGCTGCCATCCCAGAGAGGAGCCAGGACACAGAGGATCAGGATCAGACATTTTCTTATCTCTGGGAACCGGAATGAGGATTTCAAGGAATCTCGTTATTTCTCAAGCTGTCTATCTGTCATTCACTGTCTTTTTTCTCAAAGCTCCATTTTTTTTTTCTATCACGTTCTGCCTCCTCTCTACTCGACTCGCACTCTTCCCCCTCTCGCTCTCCGTTGCCCTTGACGAGAGGGTCTATTTACTGCTTGTCTTGTTTGCTCTCTTATCCTTCCTATGTGCAGAAAAAGGATTACACAGTACCATGTGCACTTTTTCATGCTTGTTTCACACCTTGTGGGGGAAGAATCATGACTGACAGGACTTATATCAGATTCTCCTGCAGCAATAGGAAATCTTCACAGACACTCTCTCTATCTATCTGTCTCTCTATTGCTCTCTCACACACAAACACACACTTATTATATGCACACACAAGCACTTTCTACTTGGCCATTTTAATTAAACCCCTAAAATTCCCAAACTCTGAAATTAAAGTCTCTGTCAAAAGTTAGGGAGTAGAATATCACTGTTTTGCATGAAAGCCTCATACAGTTACTGAATCTGTGGTGATTCTTTGCCTCAGATGAAGGGTTATGTGGCCTCATGTGGAATTAGCACCCCTCAAAAGTCAAAACTATAGAGAACAAGACAGTTTTATTCTTCCGTTCATAACTCGTCATGCTGTGACATTTAAAAATTATGAGGTTTTCATCTGGAAACAGAGCTCTGTGTGTAGTCTGATCACCTGAGCACCGCACCTTTACCAGAAAAAAAAGGAGAAATTATGTTTATGGTTCACTTGGAACAATCAGTGGAAAGTGCTCCAACCTGTGGCCCTCTTCACCACACCACCCTCTCCCTTTCTCTCTCTCTCTCTCCATTACTCTCAATGAAAAGTAGCTACTTAAAAAGAAACAGTGATGGATCTGCAGTTGTTATTCAATGCTTTGAACTTGAAAAGCCACAACCTGACATTGACCAACAAGTCTCGGTTTGATTCATCACATTTTAGTGTCCCTTGGAAACACTCTGTCTTTGTGTTGTTTGCACATTAGTGTATTTGCATGTTTTCTTAAATTGCAACACAACCCGCAGGACCACTGTACTGTATATTTCTGTCAAGACAAAACCGCTGGTCCTGCATGAGCAGAGACATCCCCATATTCTGGGGGCAGGTGTGTGTGTGTGGATGCTTTGGTCTTGTTCTCACAGCACACACCCCGACAGTGTCATCCTGCAGCTACAAATGCTGATATTGCCAGTATTCGATCGCACCATGCTAAGATTAGCACTAGCCACCACAGAGTTGTTTTTCAAGCTTGTAAGTTACTGTACCCCCGCTCTCGCTTTAGCTTTTCAACAATATCACCACTGACACCAAACTGGCCAATCAATTGATACACTGTATTTACTCCTAATATTATGTATAATATTATTGCTCTTTTGCAGTTCTGGGCCTCTGGGCTTAAAATCCTGTTCTGTGCATGATAAACAACTGAGAGAAAAGTGACTCAGTTCCTACAGTGAAAAAATACTATCATCACTATTAGAGTGATAAGATGCAAACATATTAGAATACAAATGTGCTACATAACGTATTTCATATTTGTGAGCACAGAGTTCTCACAAAGTAAAAGGGTTCAGTTTTGTGTTGTAGCACAATAATTAAAACAGGTGTAGATAACCGTGACAAGCAAATGACAATTCCCCATAATAATCTACTGACATCAGTGTCCAAAGACTTTGTTAATGTGTTTGCTGATTTTTCTGATGCTTATCGTGGTTTCTTCCTTTGGCTCTTTGACCTTCGCTGCGCAGATTGAGGCACAGTATGCTGAGAGTTTGTCACTTGAAAGCTGTTTTCACATGCATCTGCTGTGCTGCGATCTTGAGACATGCACATTTGAGCGCGTTTCTGTGACATCCCAGCTCACGTGGAAGCCAGCCATCGTATCCCACAAACCAAATCACAGCAAGATACGTGAAATGTTTGAATCTTCAGTATGCATACTGCACTCTTAGTCACAACATTAGTGAAGCTGGACTGAGCACAAGTCTATGAATTCTTTTAATGAGAGAGAATATAGTGAAAGTTTTTGTGTCCAAATCTCCCCTGGACAAAATGAAATGTGTCAACATGTGTCTGACTTGGGTCTGTCTTTTTTCCATGACATCATATTGCAGATAAAAATCTTTTTTTTTTTAAACTAACACTGCTTTTGTCAGACAAGATGTTAAAAAATGGAGATGATGCATGCAACTGTTTCCCCTGGTAACCTCATGTTTTTGGACGAGTACACTGAGAGAAGACTGGTGGGAACAGTGAGTCCCGAGGACGTGATGTGATGGCAACTGGAGGCTGCATGGTTTTCTAATTATAAGATTTTTTCGCCGTGTAAAGTTTTTACTTGTCACCTATCCTCCGACTGGAAACATCTCAGAACCTCGAGATTAGTGAGTTAAACCGGCTCGGTGTGTTTCGTTGTGCATGATTTCTTCAAAATAGCGAATCTTTCCAAGTGAAGATGTTGTGTTTTATCGTTTAGTAGCTGCAGATGTAACACACATATAGAGTGTGTTTGGGATGCACCATAACTATCGGTACAGATTATCATCGGCCCGATATTGGTTGATAATTATCGGCTCAAATGCTCGGACAAGTCCAATAATGACATTTTTTTGCTGATTACTAGTGCCAGTTATAATTAGCCAACATTGCCTTGATTTAGCTCATATTCAGTCCGTTTGCCCCCTAAATTGATTTGAAACAATAATAAATATCGATTTTTGAAGAGTCCTAACTGTTCTCGTTTTTGTTGTGATTACAACAGTATGTCAGTTATATTATTTTGTTAAATCAAAGGAAGAACTATAATGTTTAATTAATCTTTACTCACTACAACTTAAGCCTTCCTTGACCTCAGGTGTGTATATAAACTGTAATGTTATCGGTTATCAGTGTCGGTTTCGGTTATTATCGATTATCGTTATCAGTCAAAAAAGAGCGTTATCGTGCATCCCTAGAGTGTAGACTGTAGAGATGTTTTTTAGATGAACAGGAAGGGTTCACACATGCAGTACATCTATTTACTCATGTCTTCCTGTTGTGCACAGCTCATTCAGCCTCACATCTTGTCTCTATTTTTGATAGAAATAAGATGATATTCCAAAAATGGGTGACTTTCAAATGGGAACTGAAGAGATGCTTGAGATGATTTTTGTTTCCACCAAAATACCTGGAATTCCCAACTCATTACGCCTTCGCTGCCACCTGCATAGAGCCCAAAAAAAAGAAAAAAGTCAAATAAATGAGTAAAGTTCAGTGTAAGGTGAGAGCACTAACATGTAGGTAATATCTCTTCTTGCCCCCGTCTTAAAATTGGAGCAGTAAGAGAACACTGGGTTGTGCTGGAGAAGTGAAGTGTTATGAAACATCAAACACACTGACTATGACTTATTCAAAAAGCACTCCAGATTGTAGCTGATTCTACAAATAAAACATGGTGGTGGCTGTCACACACACACACACACACACACACTTACATACACTTACACACACACACACACACAACAGTACACAAAGCAACGCACACACTCTGTTCCAAGCAGTGACATGTAAAAGACAAGGGTCCTATTCACTGGATAGGAGAAAGAGATGAGACAGAAAAGACAGAAATGACATTGATTTGTATGTGTGCATCTGTTCATTTATAATCATGTTTGTTATGCGCATGGTTTTATTGTTGTTGTTTTTTCTTCTTTTTTTGTTGTTTTTCTGCTTGTCTGTTCATTCATCTGCCCTTCTGTCTGACTGTCTGTCAATCTCGCTGTGTGTTCTGTGCGTCTGTGCTGAATTTGGACAGCATCTGCAGAGTGTTTTCTGTGCAAGGTTTGTTTTCCTCTCCTCTGGCGTGGAAAGTATTCCTCTGTCTGAATCCGAGTGCCAAGCTCTGTGAAGCCTAATTATCCCAAATACTGTGAAATCGGCTAAACATGCACCAAGAGTTGATGCAAATCAACTTCAAGCTCACTCAGTCATTTACTCACCCACTCATTCATCTGGCCACGCCATAAAGAGAGCCAAAGAGCTGCCCCATGTCAGTGTTTAACTAGATTTGGTCGTTGAGTGCATTTTCTAATTTGATGGCCTCCTTGATGGGTCTTTGGAAAAAAACAAAATGCGTTTTCCTGTTTATGTCCTTATTTGGCCTCAAGGCACTTATGAGAAGTGTATTCAGTAACCGCATTCATTTAGTTATTGGAAGTCACTTCAGACATAAGCATCTGCCAAATACATGTGAAAAAGGTGAGTGAGTATTTAGCAAAAACAAGATTTTCAGCTGCTCTTTAAAGAAAAGGTTTGACATTTTGTGGAAATGCACCTGTTTGTTTTTCCTCCCAACCTGTTAGATAAGAAGATTAATGGGCTCAGTGGTTGTCAAGGTGATGACAAGGCACCAGGAAGTCACCGTGCCCAAACAGACAAGATGTAATGTGTTAATTAGTGACTTTTATACATGATGGTAGGTGGTTTGTTTCCGTTGGATTCAGCCAGGCTGTATGTCTCTGTTTCCAGGCTAAGCTAAGATAACCAGTCCCTCCGTCCCTCTGCCTTCACATTCACCTCACTGACATCAGACAGATGTCAATATTCTCATCTGACTCTCAACAAGAAAAGCAAATAAAGATATTTCTCAAAGATGTCATTAGTTTTGTTAGCTTTCAAAAGCAGGCAGAAATAAAAAGAAAGGGCGGATCTTGAGTCTCCTTCCCATCAGGCGCCATAACCAGCGCTCAGCTGGGGGGAGGATGTCAATAACTCAGATTACATGGATTTGTTCCACACCCACGCTCGTGTGAAGGCAGAAACAACTTACAAAGATGTGCACATGTAAAGAAACACACACTCATGAAAACACTTAATCATGCTCTTGTGCTGTTCAAGGAACACATTCAGTCAGCGGGAGGATATTTTTCACACCAAATTTTGCCAAGTCTTGCAATAGCACATTTATTTGTGAACATCAAAAAATGACACAGTCATGGACTTGAGTGTTTTTTAGTGTTTACCTTAAGGCAGGTGGCATATTAATCCCCACACATAACAGAAGAGCAAGGACGTATCAAATGTAGAGGAAAGCAGATAAAGAGATATATCGCTGCCAAATCTTTGCTCAGCTGATATTACGTTTTCTGTTGTTAGTACTGTAGGACCATCTCAGTATCAAATTCTACTCCAGGATTATAATGAGTTCAATAATAATAATACATGAAAAGAAAATCAACAGCAATCCATCGTGGTTTATATGACTTTTTATATTCAACTGCTTCAAAAACATATGAGACTGTCGACAAAAGAATAAATGTTTAAGTAATTTTTAAGTAAAACCACAAAAAGAAATGAACTCATTCAGGCTTCAGGTGACGTTTTATCATGTGATCAGAGACTGAATATCACATATCATATAACATAACACAAGCCGTCTCACCCATTGTAATTTTTTTTTACTATTTTAAACCATTTTTAGGCTGAACAATGAATCACAATGAGTAAATAATTCACAGTTCATAATGAAGGTTACTGGGATGTGGTTGCTTGTTCACTATAGCTGAGTAAATTAACTTGGTCAGTGTGTGTGCATCTTTGTGCCTAAACAGTGACATGATGATGCTATGTCACGTTTATGCTGAGCTGTATGTCACAGGTTTGGTGTTGACGACTTGTGAGGTTCTTTATGTTTTCCACTTACTCTTCACGTTTGATGCATAAAGGCTCGTTCCCTCAGCTCTGCTTTGGTTCACAGAAAGCATTTGAAGTTTCAGAAGCTTGAAGTTGTAAAGTTCCCACGCACGGGTTTGAATCATGTCTGTGACTAATGGACTAATTAAAAGCAGCAAGGGAAGCACACACCGTGTATACATTTATATACATCTATGTAACAGTTTTGTTTATACTCCCATTTTTTCCAAGTTGATAGTATAAGATCTAAGACTTTCTATGCATAACACAAAAGATACATGCATTACACACATACACACACAGTTAGTATACCATGACTAGCTCGTCTGGCCCGTTGTCGTGCCACTCATCTGCCACCATTGTCTAATACTGCAGCATGATAAGCACAGCTTCTATTCCTGGAAGCTTAAACCATCCCAGTTCATCTCAGTTAGTCACCAGACATGTCACTCACTGAGCCTGTTAGAGATGCTCTGGATCTGCGACAACGACGATTTTTTCCGTTTCCTGCCATTATCCAGCAACTTTGTGCAACAGTTAAAGGGGAGTTGTCCCAAAAATCAAACAACCTGATCAACTCTGCACAAAGGAGATGCACCACAGCCACACTGATGGTGGTTACGCCAGATACTGATTTAAAAATTCACAACTCTATCCTAAGTGTGATAGTTCAATCAATGTCTATTTTGCAAAATAAAACACACCAGAGGAGAAAATTTTAAAGTAAAAAGAGAAAAAACACCTTTTGTGCACTTAGAACAACTCTCAGATCGTTCATTTCAACTTAAAGTATTGCTTTTATATTTTTGTTCAGTCACTCTGTTCTTGTCTCTTGCTGGAACATCACATAGTGAGTTTATCATTGGGTCACTGAATGGTCATAATTCAACTTTTTCCTGCTGGGAGGTTTTGTTTTTTGTTTTTTTACCTGTAACTGGCTGCTCTCATCTTTTTAAATGGACCACTGGGATCTTAATTACCTCAGCTTTTAGACAAGGATGTGCCTTCCTGTTATGAAGCTCAAGGTTGGTGTGTGTTCTTGTGAGTTACCCAGGGTTACAGACCGCTCTGAGAATAATAATAGCTTATAATAACAATGACACTGCTGTGAGATTGGACAGCAGGAGAGAACAGAGGGATTTTGAAAGCTGCTCCTCCTCCTCTGTAACTTGATAGTGTGCAAATGATTCACCTCATTGTTCCACTCCTTGTTAATAGTTTTCCCACCATCTGTTCAGACTTCAACCGGCTTGACATCATAGTAGTTTGCTGGCTCAGAGGCTAATGACAGAGCCATGCCAGCCTTATGTAAAACTGTCTACTCTCTATGCCTGGTTAATATTTGTATGTCTTTTTCAACAGCCTTTGCGATCACAGTCTTTCATTTGCTCTTCAGCCTGTCATTTTAAGCTGCTGCTCTGCTTAAGTGATGCCAGAAGATTAGAAAAAAAAACATGTTATTTGGGCTGTACACTGGAACATTATGGAAATAAAGCAATGGCTAAAGCAGGAGGTGAAGGTACATTAAATGAAGGAACAGGACGTTTTGTGACAACTGATGTATTTGATAGTGATGAATATGAGCAAATCTTACCGCCAGTGTGTCCCTGTTGCCTGCTGTGGCATAGCAACAAAAAATAATAATTTTCCCTGTAGGCCACCATTGTCAAACACAGTTCTAAACTAAACGTGTGTACAAAATCTTGAATAGCACACAGTGGCGATTGTGAATTATATATTCTATTGCAAGAAGTAATATTTTGAGATTAGGTTTATTTTTGACCTTGGAAATACAGTAATGTTTGAAATAGTCTCAACAAAAGGTCTGTTGAAGTCCAGAAAGAAATGAAGAATACACAAATTGAATCTATAAATTGAGTTATGTTCATGTGCAGACAAAGATGGCAGCTTCAAAGCTTCAAATCGGCCACTAAGGCACTTTAGCGGTCTTGTTTTTATAAGTGTGAATGTTCCGCCACCTAGGAAGACAATGTCCAGTTCCCTGAAGGCATCTCTGAATGTGACAATGGCGTTGCAGAGGCGACACTACCGGTGGTGTTTGTAACAGTGGGAGAAGTAACAACGGTGACTGCAAGGAGAGCATTAGGGGGAGAGCTGCACTTGGATTAGAATGAGACAGCGTGAGGCCTTCAACAATTTCCTGTGATTCCCAGGGAGCTCAGTGGAAACTTCCTCTTCAGGCAGCGGCCGCCGGCAGCATGACATTCCTCGTGTGCAATTGATCTGTGGGATAAACTGACATCACAGGGGAGATTTATCAACCGAGCAGAAGAGAAACATCGAATCACACCGACATACGTACGGTTGCACATTATGGAAAGTGCACAGTGAGCTTACTTTTACAGAAATCGTTAAGTGCGATTGTACAGTACCACTGCAACCAAAAACGTGCATGTGTGTGACACCACAGAGGCTTCCTGTTTTGTAGGTACAGCATGTAGCTTTTGTAGAGGCCGGCTGTGCACAAATACCAATCTGAGAGTGGCTGTTGAACTTTGGAAATGTCAGCCGCTGCTCGTCACAGACAGTACTATCAGCTCATTCCTGGGCGTCCTCCCGGCCTCCTTTCCTTGCACACCATAAAACTTTTCCCTATGCCGGGAGTGACCTACTGAAATCTTTTGAAGCTGAGGCCGGGTTGTTGGGGCACACAGGATACATGTCCCCTTAGTTCAAACACAACCGGTCTTTCAAAAAAAAATAACCTTGGTGGCTTCGCTCTGAAGACGTGAGCGCCGCTGGTCACTGGAAAAAAAAAGGTGGAGAGTTGTCAGTAGTGTGGCCTTCACACAATCATTACACTGAGTGGTCAAAAGAATAAAAATGCAATCCAAAAAAGAGCAGCCTCGCTATAAATACGTAAGCTTTTGGTTTTAACAGTGTCACAAAGTATTTGACTCGCACTTAGTTATTTTTAAGGCTGTAAAAGCTGCTGTAGCGCATATTGTCATTTGCCCTCTACTCCCTGCACTCGGCTGTGAGGAGCTGTCCGTGGTGCTGGAGCACACTAAGCAGCATTAATGCATACATGTTCCCACACCGGTGCCGTTTTACCTTCGCTCTCCTGCTCATAAATCCTGCTGTGAAAGAGAATGACATCTCCTTCACCCCCTCCTTACACCCCCTTACACCCACTGCTTTTCTCCTAGTGCCTCCCAAATATCACACGCCTCGCAGCCAGTCACAGCTCAGGCTCTCCCCAAGAGGAGCGACATACTGTACAGTTTTTACAGTATATGCTGCAGTACTGTATGTGTACTCACCCCCTCCTCCTCCTCTCTCTCTCCCCCCTCCCCCTCCTCCTCTCTTGATCTGTATGTTGTTTACATGTTGCTGTATGGTTCACTGGGAGGCAGCAGCATGTGATTGCTGCACCCCAGGCCTTTGAGAATGCCACTTCAGAAGAATGCTAAATAAACATATGCATAGTATATGACAGCAGCGCTCTATCTTTATGTTCACCACCTTAATATATGAACAGCTCATGGACAGTGGTGGTTTTGCATGAGTGCAAAATAAAATAAAAACGTGCCTCAGTTCACACCAGGGCTACAGTACGTCATAGCTCCTGAATGATTGTAAGTCTTCTTCCCCAAACAGCACAACAGCACCAGTTGTTGTTGGGTTTTTTTTTTTATCATTTTGAATTGTTGCAGGAAGTTTCAGTCTCTCCCTCTCTGTTGGACCAAGGAGATAATCCATCAATTCACAGAAAAGACCCTGGTGGCTCTTTGGTGACAATTACTTAGTCTTCCACATATCAACCCTCAGTAAACTGCAGTTGTTGACTCCTGACCTTCCCTCAAACCGAGCAGCAGCAGCAGCAGCAGCTCTAAATAAAATAATGTTACTGTCAGCCTTTCTCTCTCTCTCTCTCTCTCTCTCTCTCTCTCTCTCTCTCTCTCTCTCTCTCATGGACACACACAGTCTCGGGGGGCGTTTTATGAAGCTCTTGAGTGCCCTCATGTGTTCACTGCTGTTTACTTGCTTTCAGATCAGTAGTGTGTGTGTGTGTGTGTGTGTGTGTGTGTGTGTGTGTGTGTGTGTGTGTGTGTGTGTGTGTGTGTGTGTGTGTGTGTGTGTGTGTGTGTCTGCCGTTGACATGAACAAATCAAAACATTTCCAGAGATGTTCCCCTCGAGTCTGTGTGAGAGGAGATTCTGTCTGTTTTAATCACAGCTGTACGTCCCCACAGATTTGTCAATGGTGCACGAGCATCCAACTTACAAATTCTCTCATGGAGACATTTCTGACATGATTTTTTGTGCAAGTATCCCTATGTGTGCCTGTACTGTATGTGTGTACATGTATTAGTGTTGCTTTCTATGTAACAGATGCGTTAAGAACTGTGAATGCACCACAAGTTAACCTCCAGTGTTTCTACTGACTTTGGAGGAGCTTGTTCAGTATGATATGGTTTTGGACAGGCCAGCTGGACAATTAAACCTCACAGCACGTCTTCTTCTGTCTTTTTTTGCAGGAAGCGCTTTGAACCTGACCTGCCGGGCGTTTTTTGGCTACAGCGGTGACGTCAGCCCGCTCATCTACTGGATGAAGGGAGAGAAGTTCATCGAGGACCTGGACGAAGAGAGAGTCCAGGAGAGCGAGATCAAGTAAGACACTCGTCGCCACCGCTGCTGCTGCTGCTGCTGCTGGAGTTGAAAATCATTTCATCAGACTTGGCAGTAATGAGGAATTAATAGCAGCTGTGGGTAAATTCACTGGAGAATATTAAAGGACGATACCAATGGTTTTGCACGTTTTAGTCCATTAACTCCAAATTGCGTTCACTCCGCCAACCATTTTCCAGAGATTTATCCGCTGCCTTCCAAGCAGCTGCTGATCTCCATTTATTTTGCGATGGTGTAAACATCATGCAGAGAGAAGTCTGTTTTTGATCATCGCTCATTCATTTCGCCACTTTAAGTCCTTTGTTGAAAATTATGTTATCGTCCCGCGAAAATGCACCTGTGAGCAGATGGCGCTACATTGTTGCACGGAAACAATAGAACTGCAAACTCATACACAGCATGATAATCATCTATTATACATCACAGTATCTGTTGTAGCTGAAAATGAAGAGCTATAAAGTGGCAAAGTGCATTTTTTTTAAAGTGCAGGAGTAAATACTTTGTGTTGCAGTTTGGATAAGACAAAGGTCTGCAGCTCTGTTAGGAAGCAAAACAGCTCAGTGCTCTGAACAGTGTTACTTCAATATCACTACCTACTGTATCTTCTTCACAGCGCATCACAGTATTGATGCCAGCACACTGTGTCATGCTGCACTGCCATATTGATTATTAGTCCCAAGCTTCACTTCATTTATCAGCTACATTGTCAAAAAATCAAGTCCCAGGACAAAAAAAAAACAAAAAGCAAACCCGTACTGCAGAGTCTGTAAGAGAGGGACTTTGATGTTTGTTTTGTTTCTCGCACTAAAAGGTTTGTTTCTCTGAAGTCGGGTTGGACACTCCGACAAAGAGACTCCTTGTATGCAGCTCCATTACCAGCGCTGACAACAATCTGAAAACAAATTCAAAATAAAGTCGTTGTTGTTGTTGGGGGTTTGTTTTGTTTTTCTAATTGTGTGGCAGGATGGATTATCCAGCGCAAGCAATTTCAAGTGTTGTCATCGATATAGAAGTTATGTAACGTTCAGTACTGTCCTTTCAATTGTTAGCCGTCATGGACCATTGTATGTTCTACAGTATAATCTCTCATACAATGGTCTAGTTTTAGTTTTCACTTTTAATGACACCTCAGTTGGCAAGAGATCAACAAACAAAATCTATTAAACAGAGAAACTTAATGGAAAAATAAAGAGTGCATTCGATTTATAAAGTATTTAGTGTGGATGCTCATATGAGACAGATGAATATGTATTTTTCATCTTATTTCTGTACCTTGTCCTCTCCTAACTATGTCATTGCAGTGAAACATAAAACCAAAAAATGCACCCAGCAAGCTTCACTTCCAGCCCTCTTAAGACATTTCAAACTAGCTCATCTCCATGTCTCTCCCTCCTACTGGTATAACACATTTAAACAAGTCCATTCGCTGGTCCATGTGCATGTTTCCCATTAGGGCTGTTTGGAGAGGCTGCAGCTCTGGGGAGACAGCCCTGTCAGATGGTTAACAACCGCCATTTTTCACACCGCCGCCACTATCGCTATCTCCCTTGCTGCACCCACCTATAGCAGCATGCAGATGGTCCACGGAGAGCTGAGGAGGAGGAGGAGGAGGAGGAGAAAGAGAGAGGGAGCAGACAGAGGAAAGAGGTGGAAAGAGAGAGAAATATGGTAGGAGTCATTGAGGAGGATAGTGAAGAAGACACATCAGTGAGTTTGCTCATGCCCAGATATGAACAGGCAACAGAAACAAATTTCATTTTAACCACCACCGCTGCTGCTGCTGCTGCTGCTGCTCCACTCCTGTCTTTCTGTTTCTCTCTCTCTCTCTTCTTCCTCCATTACTCCCTGACACCAGGATTCCCCCACTCACAGGCTGAGGGGGTTATCTTTTCAATAATTCATACCAATATTTCATGCAGCGGATCAATAATGTATTTGATCATCCACTCTCTGCTGCTGATGCTGCTGTGCAGGTTCAGCCAGACTAGAGCCTTGGTTTTTCCCCTTTTCCATGAAGGCAGCCAGGGAAACGGACCGGGAAAGGACACAAGGAGATGGAGAGGAGAGGAGAGGAGAGGAGAGGAGAGGAAGGAGAGGAGAGGAGAGGAGAGGAGAGGAGGAGAGGAGAGGAGAGGAGAGGAGAGGAGAGGAGAGGAGAGGAGAGGAGAGGCTAAACATGAACAAATCTGTGCTCACCCTGCAGCCGAGCCTCCGTTCAGACCAGAGTGGACACATACAGTACAGTATAGTGGGCATGTTGATAAGGGTTACTCCAGGCTGGCACCCATACAGTTTTAGCTTTATTACTAATGCATCAGCAGCCAAAACTTGAGCTCAGTGAGAAGCTCTCATACATCGGGCTCACAGTTTCTGCAGGCATTTATTTACCCAACTCTGAGCTCTATTGATTCGGAGGAGTTCATTTCTATGGTAACCCAAGCCCATAAATTCTCATTTGTGCCGGCGGGACAGGGCTATTGTTGTTATCATAGCACGGATGACTGGACATTAGCATAGCACGCAGAGATTAATAAATTAGCAAAACAAATCTTGCTCAGCATAATGAAGGAGGCGATCGATAACGTGGTTGACCCAGTTCAGTTGCTGTTTTGCAGGTGCACGTCGAAGCGAATGTATAAAAGGGAATGAATAAGTTGGGAATTGATCACTAAATGAGCAAACACAGAGGTTTTGCTAATGAGAGGAGCGGAGAGAATATTGAAGAATAAGAAAAAGTGCCTGCAGCGACCATAGTTTGAGAAAGAGTTCACGATTAACTCGTTCTGCCAACTCTGTATCAATAAACCCAATCAGCTCAAAGAAAAGTGGAGGATTTTACAGAGTTTTGCAAAGATTTTTTTTTTTTTTTTTTACAAGCTGACTCCTGTGGGAAGATCGCATTTTCAACACCCATGGTCATGGTCTGATATATTTCAAGGCTCACACTTCGGCTGATGCTGTTTGTTTGTTTGTGTTTTGGAGTTGTCATTCAGCTCCTCATCTGCGCCCGTTTGCTTCACCTGCACCTTGTTATCCACCTCCTCCTCCTCCTCCAACTTTAGGTCCTCATCATTTCCATTTGAGGCTCGCGTTGTACAGCGGTGGTCGTTATCCGTCAGGTTGTATGGCAGCAAGCTGTGCCAGCTCATATAGTGTGATAATGTGAAATGGGAGGCTTCAAAGTACCCACCACTCCCTGGAGAGACATGAATTATTCCCCTACCTCCTTCTCTCAGCGAATCAAACCCCCACCACCACCAATTGCACAACAAACTCAGCAGAAACTACAAATATCATCAGTGCTACCTCAGCCTCTCCATGCAAAGCCCATGATACACTTTCATTTACTGATGCCAGATCTCCCCAACACGAGGTCCTTGTGCGCAGTTTATCAGCTAGAAAGTGAGAGAGAGGAGAGATGCTTGAGAGTCATTATACCACTACACACTCAAACACACAAACACACACACACTTTCCTCTTCCCTCATCCCACTCCTCCTTCTCAACACATACCGTTTTCATTAACACGTACCACAGTTGTACATATATATTGTATACTTGCACACACACGCTCTTTCTCTCACACACACACACACATATATACATATACATATGGACAAACAGAGGTGATCTTTTTATAATTTGCACTTTGTTTTCACCAAAGTGTCATTTGTGCTGAGGGTGCTGTAAAAGTGGGCTAAGTAGTGTGTCTACGGTACAAGGGAGCATTATCTCCCCATTTCCTCCTCCATCAGGCTCAACCAGCCCACCGGGGGGACACTCATTTACTTTATGGAATATTACTTTCTCTCCTTCTCTCCGTTACCATGGCAGCCGCTATAAAAAGATTTTCCTCTCATCGCCATTATTTGATTTCCCTCCCGCACATGCCAAGGAAGAGTCCTTATTGATTTTCATTTCTCATATGTTTTGTGTGCAGAGAGAGAAATTAACATACCGTGAAGTACGGGGCCAGTAACACAAGACTGAGCCCCGTCCGTGTCCGGCGTGTGGCGTGTACGGAGCTGCACGCTGCTTGTGTTTGTCACTCTGAATTGCAACACAACATGTTTCGTTATTGATGCTCTCACAATCGTGAATCTTGAACAAAATCAAATACATGCTGCACTGATTACATGTTCTCGTACAAAGCACATAGGGAACTTGCTCCATCACGCTGCATCCCATGAACAGTTTAAAAGATGTTTTTTTCTTTCTTTTTATTATGTTTGTTTGTGTCGCAGGGTCGTCAAAGAGCACCTCGGTGAACAGGAAGTGGCAATTTCCTTGACTATTGACTCTTTGGAGGAGGAGGACCTGGGAAATTATTCCTGCTATGTGGAGAACGGTAACGGCCGACGCCAGGCTACCATCCAGCTCTTCAGGCGGGGTAAGGGCTCTTTGACGTTGAGGAGTGTTTTTGTATTTTATTTTACTGTAAGCAGCGTGAAGTTTGGAAAAAGAAATCATCTTATTCCTCACTGTCTGACAGCCTCATATATATATTCTGTATCAGCTTGTTCCAGCTCTTCATTAAAGCTATATGATGAATGAAAGATTAAAAGCCTGGCTGCGCCATTTCATCAAATACAAATATTCTAGATGTCTTGTACATAATTTATTCAGCCTGACACATTTGGCATTTGTGGGGAAACTTTGGGATTTCCACTAAATTAAGCAAAGTTTGGCTGCGCAGCGTGTGTTTGTTAGTGACCCACCAGTGTGTCAAAGGTTAGGCTACAGCAGCTCTAATCAATATTATCCTATTAACAATCAGCGTGAAATGTGAACGGAGTTGCTCATTGTGACGAACCTACAGAGAATCGTGACTGTGCAGTTCTCCTCGGCTCCAAGGAGGCTTTTTATTTTTTCATTTTGAAGCTCTCAACCTCGCTGTTCCGGTTCACTCTTACTGCTCTCATCAGCATCATTCTCTACCACAGCAGGAAACTGTCTCCTGATAAAAAGCTTTAAAACCCACTACCTGCCCAGCACCAGCTGACTGACACACAGCGATAGTGTGAGTGCAGTCGGCAGCTGGTGATCAAAGGTGGAGCATTTAGCTGCTAAAGAGATCAAGCTGGTGTTTACTCACCTCAGTGACAATAGAAAATCAGGTACAAGGTTCAAAGTTCAAGATAATCTTTATTATTAAGTCGTTTTCTTACTTAAAACTTAAAACTTGTAATTTTTTTTACGTACAGGACCATTTTTGAATCTGTTGGACTTGTTTCTCAACATATATCTGCAGCTGCTCACTGAGCAAGGGTTGACTGTGGTCAGCCAGGTGCACATACTTCAACCTGGTCTGTTTCTTTAAGATTATGCTGCATAATAAAATAAATGTAATCAGATAAGAAAGACTTTATATGCCCCCTTCTTATAAGGCCAATATATATATTTATATATATATGAGGCCAAGTGAGCAGTGCAAAAGAAGATATCTGTCTTTACCATTTAGGAACTATTTTCAGATTTTGCTAAGCACACGTGGTGGTACATGTATTGGTGTTCTTTCACAGAGTTAGGTCATGACTTGACATTTCTCTCTGTATGGTTAATATGAAGTCAGCGCCAGCAACTGGTTAGCTTAACTTTGCAGAAGGCTGGAAACTATATCTACTACAGCTACACTAAGATATGTGCTGGCTGTCAATTCATGTTTAGCAGATTATGTTGATTTTCACATAATCACAGTAAGAACAAGAAAGCAACGTGGCTTTTATATGTTCATTATCTAGTTTAACATTAAAGGGGAACTATGCAAGAACAGCTTTGGAGTGACTGTGGAGGCTCTCTGCCTTCCACGTAGCGTGTCTTGGCCCAAAACCAACCTTGCAAGATCAGCACCTCCGACCCGGTGTCCCAGCTCTCGTATCATGAGAAACATGGGAAGAAGGTTAGCGGTGAGTTTGTATGACAGTAAAAATATGCACTTGGAAACTGTAGAGGGAGCTCCATAGAGAGAAAAAAGTGATCAAAACAGCATAAAAGCGACTGGACTTACATAGTTCCCCTATAAGTCTTGCATTAAATCTGTTTGGGCCAATGAAACATCAAGCCTTTAACCATTTTTATTCAACACAAGAAAATCTTACTGTGACTAGATAACTTTGCATATTTTCCCTCTTCTTAACTTACAACTGAAGAGGAGATAGAGACCTTACAGCGCTCTGCAAAACAGAATCTCTTGTTGTATTTTTCTGGTCCATTTTTGATTCCCTCTCCCATCCACTCTTGTGTTAACAATCGGTACTCGAGCTCCATTTGGTTGTGTTGTTCCTCTCAACGTGTGCCCCAGCAGCTGCGTAGCTATTTTGGCTCTCTAGCATGACTTGTCTGAAGCTCTTTTCATGCACTGGTTGTCACCCTACAAAGAGAGGTAATTTGAGGCTGTTTAAACAGCAAATTGGCCCTCAGCTTTCCCCAACAGGCCAATAACTTCAGCATACAATTACATTTTAAGTCTTTATCTGTCTGTCTCCCCACTTTAATCTCTGTCTCTGTGACCGTCCTTTGTAGACGTCCCAGTTTCTTTTGAGTGGTCTTTGTAGACTGGAGACAGCTTCATTTAACTCTCTGTCAAAGCAGCATTTCCAAGGAGAAGGATGCTAAGACTTCAAGAAAGACATCAAGTTAATCTCTCTCTTTTTCTCCACTCTCCCTCTCTCTCTCTGTCCATCTTTCTTTCTCAGCGACACTGTTCTCATGTTTATTTCATGTTTTCCCCTCCCAGAATGCATCACTCGTAAGCCCTGCAGCAGGTTTATGAATGTCCCTGCAGGCTGCCTTTCCCTCCATCTGAGAAGAAAGAGGGAAATGGAAAGAGAGTAGGCAGAGGGGAAGTGGTGGTCAGCGAAACATAAACAGCTCAGAGACTGAGGGTGATTGCTGTTGATTAGTTGGAAGCATTAAAGAGAGGAAGGAAGAGAGCCAATGATATGCAGCGCTGTCTTTCTCTTTCTGTTTATTGTTTATGAAAATACATCAAAGATTTTGCACCAACTCATCAAGAATATCTGTCTTTACAGGTTAAAGGGCTAGTTCATACTTTTTTCTACCTTAAAATACTCTTAATGGCATAACTGGATTAAAGGGACAACGAGGAGTTTCTCCATCGGCAGAACAAAAAATTCAGAGACAATAAAAAAAGTCTCATATTAATGTGGATGAATCTATGTTACCCACACTTGTTAATGGGCCCATTTTTAATAAATATATCATTTTGTCTCGTTATTTAGTTATTATTAGTGGTGGCGGAAATGCTGGGCGAGCCGACCAGCGTTTCCTTACTTTCGGTTTCGCGGATGCTGCCCGGCGAGTCATGAGAATAACGCCGCCGAATCGCCGTTTATGGTCAGAACTACGACGGTATCTGAACCTCTTTGAACCTCTGACTTTAATTCTTGATGAATGAAAACATGAGTCTGTCTTGCGCCGGTCAAAGAATTTCACGGTGCGCGCGGAGGCTCATAAATGTAGTGTGAAAACACTTCGCTTTTCCAAAACTCCTCGTTGTCCCTTTAAGTTATGATCATTGATCATTGATCATTGATCGAGGCTAACACAAGCACAAGCTACTGGCTTGTACTCACACAGAAACATTCAGGTACATAACCCCTGTAAAATCACAGTGCCATTTCTAAGCTAACCAGTTACATATTTCCTAAAACTTCTGAATATTCCTTAAATACTGTAGACAAGGGATGTTATCTTGAAAATAACAGTGACTCTGCTTGTGGTAAATAAAAATGTTTAAACTAAAATGACTTGTATTGGAAAATATCTCATCTTCCTGCTGCAATTTGAACTTGTTCTGATATAAGTATATATATTTCCTGACTTCATACCGATGCGATTATGATTTGTAAAGATATCTACCTGTGCAGGGGACATAATCTGTGAAAATATAGCGTATACCACAGTTGCTATGGCAGCCATGCAATGTTCAGGCCCACAGTGTGACAGAGATATAAGGTGAACCCGCTCTAGCTGAGCCAACCAGGTAAATGCTGCTTTAATACACACCATAACTCATCCTTCCCCAAGCTGGATCTCTGGGGAGATGGAGAGGAGATAATAGAGAAGAGAAATGAATGGAAAGACAGAGAGAGAAAAGGGAGGGATGGAAATGCCAGATAGAGGAGGGAAGTTTTTTATGGAAAGGGGCGAGTTAAGTGAGATGAATAAACTGAAAGCGTCTTGTTTTGAAAATGCCTCCATCCATGTCCAAAATTGTCCCACAAGTCCCACTATGGACGACGGCCAAGGTGCAGATCTGTGTCATTGCTGCGCGGCTCCAAAGAAATGAATCCAATTTCTCATAATCTCTTTTTTTTTTCTTTTTTTTTTATACCCACGTCTCCCTGCTCTGTGCCCTCTCATTTTTCCCAAACTCATTATGAGCCTCGTGTCTCTTCCCACTGAAGATTGATGCTGCTTCACTTTGAGCAGCCGAGCTCTGAAAATATTGATGGTTTGTTACGGCATTCCAGCAAATGTAAATGTGTCCTTTAACTGCCTCGTTCTTTGAGTTTAACGAGGGAAAAAAGAAAAGGTTTTTTGAAAGAAAAAAAAAAAGAAAAGGACAACTCCTGAGTCCAAACCTGCAGAATCAATAAACTCTCTTTTTTGTATTCTCAACACAGGGAACGGCGACTGAAGTTTGAACCGCGACCGTCTCCGCATTTTTAAACCTCTCCTGCTCTGTTGTGTGTGTTGTCCTCAGCAGAGCTCATGTACACGGTGGAACTGGCAGGAGGGCTGGGGGCGATCCTGCTGCTGCTCATCTTCCTCATCTCCCTCTACAAATGCTACAAAATCGAGCTGATGCTTTTCTATAGGAGGCACTTTGGCAGCGAGGATGTGGATGGAGGTAAAGACGGGAGCACCTCAAAAGTCAAACTCTCTCTTTCTCTTTCTCTCTCTGCCTCAGGCCCTTTTTTCCCCCCATCAGCTCTTTCTGTCTCGCCCCAAAACTTCATTGTCAAACAAGCATTGACGACTGCGTATGTGCCTTTTGTTGGTTTGTTTTTCATGTGAGTGAATGTGTTCTATTTGTTTACCCTTGTGAATAAATGGTTGTGTGTATGTTTCTCTTTCTCTCTCTTTCTTTCTTTCTGCTGTTGCACGTGATCGTTTGTGTGTATATAGCTCGGACGGCTGCGTATAGGGAACAGTGGAGACAGATTTTCAATTTGTTGCCCATTTAAAAAGAGATCAGTCTCAATAAGTCGTGGAATGATGCCCACTCTGTGCTGTCAAAGGCCAGATTGTGGTATACACGGGGACCGGATAGGCTCCAAGCACATTTCCCAAGCGACAAATAGGAGCATAAACAGCCTGAAATTGGAGGGCAACTTTTTGTTTTCTTTACAGAGTATAGTTAACTTCAGCATCAGTAACAGATTTGTCTGTTTGTGTCCCTGTATCTTTTTTTTTTCTTCTTTTTTTTCAGCTTCTCTCGGTTTTCTTTTTCAAAAATTCTGGAAAGACTGAACTGAACTCATTTTGAAATCACTGGATTGTTTCTACAGTTGCATGAATTATCTATTACACACTGTTTTGTTGACTCAAACTTCCACATGATTAAGTCATACCGTCAGGGACCACTGATACAAGCTGTTTTTGATTTTCCAAGTTTGCTAGGTGGTTAATTTGCAAGGTTGGTTGCTAATTTGAAAGCGTTGTTTGATGTTTGGATCCTTACTGAGCACAGCCCTGGCCTTTCCAGTGAGTTTCAAAGCTGCGTGCACTCCTCAAAGAGTTTGTGAAAAAGCCCCTCTTCCCTTTTTGGCTGGCCCACATTCTAGTTTCTACACAGCATAATGACTAGGACTTACTGAACATGTCACCAGTAGAGGTTTTTTTTTTTTTTCCATCTTCTGTCTTCTGCATCTTCAGTTCTTCCCCCTGTCTACTGGGAAATCATTTTGAGGATATTGTTTGAATCGTGATTTGGGTATTTTCGTGTCTACCCCAGTTTGTTTCTCATATAAACTGCATGGCCCAAAAGTATACGGACACCACTGTCCTCATATGTTCGTATCATCCGTCTGGGCCTAGTTTATGTCCCGTGTCCTGGCCTCACCTAACTCCAACACTTCTGGGACATAGACTGTGACCTTGTCCTCATAACCCAGCATCAACACTGTGTGGTGCCATCCCGACCCTACCCAGAGCACTGGAGGCTTTTACAGAGGCATAATTACAAATTAGACTTTAGTTTGGTGTCAAGTTGGAAAAACAAACTTTGTCTGAACAGCATAAACTGAAGCAGAAAAGGTAGATCTAAATGTTGTTTTTGTCTTGTCATACAGGAAGCTCTGTTTTAAAAGTCATTCTCACTCTCCTGATTTCTGCATGAATTGCCCTTTTATTCATAGTAATTTGTGTTATCTTTAAGGGAATTAAAGATTATGAATATAATGAATGATTGATTGACAACAATGTATTTTAAAATGCAATGAATTTTAAGAATCAATACACTGTTGGGACAAAGCAACAGCAAAATACCTGCATGGATTAAGAGTGAAAAGTTGTGATGTCTAAGTACTTACGTTTGTAAGGTACTTTTGGGAGCATTTTTTGCCTTTATTTGATAGGACAGTGTAGATTGATTGATTGAACATGGGACATGCTCTCCAGCCACTCGACCAACGAGCAACTCTACTTTTTGTTTGTTTAATGCAGATTCTCTTGATGAGCTCTTCACTAGTTGTCTCCCTGTGTTTTTCAGAAAACAAAGACTACGATGCGTACCTGTCCTACACTAAAGTGGACCCGGACCAGTGGAGTCAGGAGACCAGGGAGGAGGAACGCTTCGCCCTGGAGATCCTCCCCGACGTCCTGGAGAAACATTACGGCTACAAACTCTTCATCCCGGATCGAGACCTCATTCCAACAGGAAGTAAGTGCAACCGCAACAACACACGTACTTTACTGTGTATATATGTAACTCAGTGAAGTGGAGTGTGACGGTCGGTGTCTACAGCCGCTGTAGCTGCTGCTGCGTTTGTTGTGTGTTGTTTGTCTCGAGTCTTGTTTCTCACTGTCACTGTCCCGTGTTTCAGTGTCTCGTGCTCGTAGGGCAGTTTCCTGCTTAGTGCATTCACACTGTGATGAATAGATCATTAATCCAGATTTCGGGAAGAAGCGGTAAAAAAAAAACACACGTTCAGCCCAGAAACTGTCAGCCAGAACCCCTCAAACCTCTCGGCATTAAATGAGAAGATTATAGTATTCTTCACTGGCTCTTCCCATGCTACATACTACACACACACACACACACACTGTAACACCGTGTACAGGGAGCTGATGTATTGAACGAATTTATCATCCTCCCTGATTTCCATCCATGCGCTAATAAATCCATGAAAATTCTGTCTGAACATATTCTCGTGTGTGCTAACTCTGCTGAGTAGTGCCAGTCTGTGCCAGCGGTACACAGTGTGCTCTAGTTAGTAGTGATGCTGCTGTGTGTTTGTACTGTAGGCTTCATGTGGAACTGATAAAACACAAACACGTCCTAGACAGAATTAAACATCAGTGGGAAATGTGCAAAGGCTCTGAGCCCTGCTGACTGAGCTGCCTCCTTTTCCTTTAATCAAAAGAAAATTGCCGCCAGCGTCAGTGCCAAGCAAAATCGTTGTAGATGAATGTCCAATCAGGGAAACATTGAATGTGATTAATCGTATGTGAAATAAAAAAGATGAGTGAGAGGAGAGGCGCCCCTGCTTTCTCCTCTGTGTTGCGTATGTTTCTGTGTCTGTGCTGTGTCTTCTGCCTGTGACCTGAATGTGAAAATGTTTATGTTGTTAGGTCTCACCAATGAGCATTACCAGGACGACACTCGACTCTTTGGAGGTACTCGTCCGCAGTCTTTTCCTCTCCTCCTGTCAGCTGCTGTCATTTGCCTTAGAGAAGAAAGACACTTACAGAGCAGCTCAGTTGTCAAACATCAGGTCCACTTGGATGGACAGCAACTCAGCTTAGTCTTATTGATTGTCTAGTTTTTTTTCAATCTGCAGCCATTTAGTGCAGCACTTAGCCTGGTCTTTGGGGCTGAGTATTGATTACAATACACAGAATACACTGCTTCAGAGCTGAGGACATATTCAGCTTCACTAGCACCATGCTTTTAGATGAGTGTCTACACACACATATGAAGTACAGTACATGTCTTTCTTATTACAATAACCACCGGTCATTGTCTTGTGTTTTGTGTTTGATGTGTATGTTCATCCATCAGTGTTGTGTTCAGTGTCGTGGTCCAGTTTTTCATTCAGTGATGTGTGTGTTAGCTCTAAATATCCTAAATGTTCCTCACTCAACTACCCTGCCACTCTCATGTCTTCCTCCAGCCTACATCGAGGACGTGGCGCGCTGCGTGGACCAGAGCAAACGCCTCATTATAGTCATGACGCCCAACTACGTGGTGCGGCGAGGCTGGAGCATCTTTGAGCTAGAGACGCGGCTGCGCAACATGCTGGTGACTGGCGAGATCAAAGTCATCCTCATCGAATGCGCCGAGCTGCGCGGCATCATGAACTACCAGGAGGTGGAGGCTCTCAAACACACCATTAAAACCCTCACCGTCATCAAGTGGCGCGGCCCCAAGAGCAACAAGCTCAGCTCCAAGTTCTGGAAGCAGCTGCAGTACGAGATGCCGTTCAGGCGCACGGTGCCCATGCTCACCCACGAGCCGGCGCTGGACGTCAGCGAGCAGGGCCCCTTCGGAGAGCTGCAGACCGTCTCTGCCATCTCCATGGCGGCGGCCACTTCCACTGCCATGGCCACGGCCCACCCCGAGCTGCGCTCCTCTTTCCACAACACCTACCACACCACCATGAGGCAGAAACACTACTACCGCAGCTACGAGTATGACATTCCCCCGGGAGGGACCCTGCCACCTATGTCTTCTCTGGGGAACCAGCACACCTACTGCAACATCCCGCTAACGCTGCTGAACGGACAGAGGCCTCCGGGGAAGAGCCGAGAGCACAGCCTGGAGGAGGCGCACGCCAACAACGCCATGCTCCCTCTGCTGCCAAGGGAAACCAGCATCTCCAGCGTCATCTGGTAATGATGAGCAGGCTCAGCGTCGGCTTGCAGGAGGATCCGTCAGGGTCAGACTGGGCTCAGTCTGGCACGCAGCGCTGGAACAGAGTTCATGCTCATGACTTTGGTGAGAAGTGTTTTGGATCCACTTGATTCCAACAGTTGGCTCGCGGCAGGTCGTGGAGACGAGAAAGGTTTTTTTGGGACAGTGCCACCCCCCTGTATGTTTCTTTTTTTTTTCCTAAGAGGGCGGCGCCTGTGTCACTGAGGATGTTTTCTATGTGAAACTGCAGGAGATACAATGAAAACAATGTTTCATCGACTAGCGAGAGACAGACTTGCAAGAACTCCACATTAAAGAACCAACACACTATGGCAATTGTGCACACACACACACACATACACACACTCTCACAAATGTGCATACATACCAACACAAGGAAAACAGGGTCTTGTACATATATTTGAATTTCTTTGTAGCATCAGTGTTTTCCTGTTTTGTTCTTTTGTTTGTTTTATTCAATCATGTCTGTTGCCTTCTCTACTGTAGGACTTTGCTTTACCTTGTTACACAGAGTTGTATATTTTTTATTCTTTTCTCTTTTCGGTTAGTTTTTTTATTCTTATTTCAACACGCTTGTTTGGAAAACCAGTACGTCCAAGAACCTGCGCTATTGTTTTTTGTTTTCTATTGTTTTCTGTTTCTTTGTTTGTTTTCCAATCTTTGTGTAGTTTAAGAGAACATTTTTTAACACCTTTGGAATTGCCTGGACATTTCAGGAGCTTCGATGAGCTGAAACTTCTTTTTGTTTACCTGTAAAAGGTGTATCTAGTTTAAAAGAAACTCTCTTTTAAAAAAAAAAAAATCATAGAATATGCAAAAAGAAGGAGGAGCTGGTGAACACACACCGTCCTGTGAGAGCGAGAAGGCGGAGCGGTTGGGGGACAGTGCTGGTCCTCTCCAATCAGATAGACCGATAGACTGGCAGATCTCTCTCTAAAGCTTCATATTTTCTATTGAAACAAACAGCCTTGCTGTTTTAGAGTGATAGTGAAATGCCTCACCTTAAAAAGAAATCTGTAGATTATTTTAAAAAGAATTCTATTTTTATAACAGAAAAAGAGTTTGCTTGAGAAGTCATACTTATTTGCATTTCATCTACCATAGAAAGGGGATTTGTGTATAAGTGTTATGCTGGTTTTGTATCCTTGCAATGTGATTCCTGGTTTGTTAAGAGATTAAGGTGGCTTTTGAATCCCACATGAAAAAATATGTCCTCTACTGTTCTAGATTCAAAAGTAAAGCATTTTCAATGTTTTGGTTTTTAAAACACAATATTATTCCCATCTTGATAATTACTTTGGTTCATATGGATAGTTCATGTTTAAGGAAAGAAAAGAAAACATTTGTGTTTTGAAAGACTTTTTAAATATATTTGAAGGTGTGATTTTTGAGTATGCATAGCAAATAGATATGTATTCTATATATAATATAGATATTTATATAAATATATAAACACAATTTTCACTTGGAAAGAAATGTCTATCTTTATAGAAACACAATCATTATCAGTTGCCCTTACTTTCTCACTGCACATTAAAAACATTGATTTCCTTTTGATGTTTTTCTTTTGTGTGTCCAACTTTGACTGTTTGTTGCCACTAATTCCTAACAGCCATTACACATCTGATTACTCTCCCAGCAGCCACATTAATGGCAGATTCATCACGCTCTATGGCGGCTTTATGATCTCTATGACCATCAGCTAATGGGTTGAAGTTTGTCAGTTGAACCGGCGATCAGACTCTGGGGAAATGAAGAAGCATCATTGTCTCTGGATATCGATGAAATTCCTTTAAACAGCACATAACAAAACTGTGTCTACAACTGCCAACTGTTGTTGTGGCGGCCAACTCCACGCAGCAATAGTAGTCGAGTAACAGCCGGAAAACAGTGTGTGCTTGTACGTACTTATTCCGCTCCATCTGCTCTCTGATTATTTTCTTAAATAACCACAAGGTGAATTAATTTCAATCCAGAAACCAGCAGTTTGAAATGTGCTTTGCAAACAATGGAGCGTATACTGTTCAGTACTCAGGGGACGGTATAGGACAGGTGTATATCCAGATGTATGTTTGGACTGTTTGCTTTCTCCCAATTATCCTGTCACCTTCAACAAATAATAAAACACTACAACCTTTACACCTGCTGTCAATGCAGTGGGTGAAGTAGAAAGGTCAATAATTATAATGTAGTGTGTTATAATGCAGCCTGTGGTAGGAATATGACTGTTTAAAATGAGCAGATAACTCTCCGAGGCCTACTAGGCTGGAATACACATAATACAACTGCCATTTCATTTGGTTCATTATCGGCTGGGGACATTAATTACATGGCAGCCTCATTACTCTCTCCTCAGTTTCCCCATGTATGTACCAATCGTGCCAGAAAGCAGCAGAAAAACACAAAAAGATCATCTTCTTTATGTGCTGATATTAGCCAAATATATTTTGGCTTAAAGCCAAGAGATCTCATTTGATGCCTGACTTCTTTTTTAAACACAACAGCGTTTGAGTGCTGCCAAACACTGCCATCTCCTGGGGATAAACACTACCTACAAGGGGTAAACACAGACACAGAAAGCAGATAAACTGATTCTCTGTCAATCCCAGGAGAGAGGAGAGAAAAAGAGAAACTGGGGCAGAGGAAAAAGACTGGGACACACTGGCAGCGTTAAAGGCAGTGGAAAAGATGAAGTGGGTGAGAGGAAGACGGAGTTTGCTGCCATAAAAGAAAGAAGATGGACAGTTTTGTTCGGGCTAGGGTGCACAGAGGGGCTCACTCAGATAGTTTCAAATGGTTTCAGACAAAACCAACAAAAAAGAAAAGACAGTTCTAGCAGTGTCGATGAAAAAGTGACTGAACCTCCTCTGAAATTTACTTTGTGTGTGTGTGTGTGTTTTTTTTTCTTTTTTTTTAAACAATAAATGATGCCAACAGTTGGCGACATGCAAACACACACAACATGATGTCGACCACAAGTAGAGCTGGTGACTGTTGCATGTTGGCAGCCTGCGACCAGACAGCTGGAGTTTTATTAGCAGACACAGAATTAATAGAGTCTTTATTACCCAGAGCAATTAAGGACTTAATTGGAGAGAAAATAGGCCCCATCGAACGGGAACGTGTCGAAGAGGCAGACAGGAATAAGAATGTCTTCAGAGCGAGGTCCTCGGTGGCATATGTACAATAGTGTCTCTGTGCGTTTGTGTGAGTGTGTGTCATCTTAGTTTTTTCCCCTGTAATATCTAATCAGACCACCAGGAGGTGTATGAGAAATATCAGTGATGTGCTCACATGAACATCAGTTGATTATTACATGTTTTCATGGCCTTGTTTATTTTTGTCTGCCCCTCTTTTATATGTGTGACCTCCCATTTTCCTTGCATGTGGTTATTCTGTGCTAAACTGGGATCAAATATTTCCAAGGGACAAAACCATTTTGCTTCTTTTTTGTGGTCCACATGAAAACCAAAATCCATTGCTCCTATTTTAAACCCCTTTTCATGCTTTTTTGTTGTTGCTGTTGTTGTTGATTTCAATTTGATAATAAGCAATACAGATTGAGGATGAGGACAGTATTAATTGCAGGGAGTGGGAGATGTTTTATCAGATAAATGTACATCATTGGTTAATGGAGACAAGCTCTGCTCAGTCAGTCCTGCCAAACCTCCCATTGATGAAGATCTATACATATCTAGAACATGGCTACAAGGTGACATGGTACACCTTGTCCTGGCCTGCACACTCGGGTCAGCATCCGTATGTTGCTGCACAGCCACTGATGGCAGAGATCCCAGTTTTGATGTCTACACACAAACAAGAGGCCATTTCATGACCCGGTGGTTTTTCTGACGTTCTGTAACTTTCCCCTCAGCAGAGAAGGTCTGTGTCTCTGTCTGTCTCTTCCTGTTTCATTTCACCTGTCTCTATTATTTGGTATAATGCTGGAAAATAACCAAGTGCCCAACTACAATTTTGAGTTTCTTGTCTAAGTGAGTATTTTCTTTTATGCACTGTTACCTTTCAGAGGCAAATACTGTACCCTTTTTACTTATTTTTTTTCCAATTCCCTTATCAAAATATAAACAAATAGCCAGAATTATGATGTAGCCTATTATTCAAAGTTAAGAGATGAGCAGATGAGTCATGAAAGTTATAGGCTAGTCTTATTCTGCAACTCTCTAAACGCACTGGACGTATTATTTTTGGAGGAAAAAAAATAAAGCTGTTAATAGGCTACGCATTCTCCACATTCAAGGTCACGTTTTAATCTTAAAACTGTGTTTTCTAACAAAAACAATCTCCATCCGGCTGCTGTAGGCTACACTGCGCATGCGAGCAGGGCCGTTGTATAGGGGAGAAAGGTGATAATAATTCTAGGGGCCCAGCGCCCAGTGGGGCCCACAAAAAACCCCAGTAGTCTAATTTTGTATGACTGATTTATTCTGCATAAGATCCTGACTAATACTCAAAGTAATGCTGCATTAGCATCAAAACAAAGTAGGCTAAATAAAAAATGATAATACGTACGCAGTCTAAGAAAAAAAACTGGAAAAGTTAGGGGGTAGGGGCCCACTTTAGTATTATTTAAGGGGGCCCAGAATTCCTAGCAACGGCCCTGCATGCGAGGTGTAAACAGGAAGTCGACTGTAATTGTTCTCCAACTCACGAGGGCAGGAAACTCCACAGGTGTTGAAGTCGAACAACAAACTTTGAGAGAAGAACAAATGTTGTTTTACACAAAACGTTCATAAAGGCTGATGTTGCCTTGTCTAGGCTAACTTTGTTGGAGTTAACGTGGCCACAACTCTCCATGTCGGCGGGACACAGTATTAACAGGTAGGTCAGTCTGTCGCTATAGTGTTGTTTGCTATTTTTTTGCTGTGTTATGATGAGAGAGATGGAGTTTAGTTGACATTGGTATCTATCACCAAATTTCTGGCATCCCTGAATACTTTTACTTTGGATATAATATAATATAGCCTATGTTTGAGTAAATGTAAATGGGTTTACTATGAGTAGCTAATCTCTCCACACTGTGGTTTTTGTTAAAAGGCATCAGTACTCCCTCCACTAGCCTTAATCCTAAAGTGAGCAGTGCAGCATAGCCTATATCTAAAATAAATCCAGTGCTAACCTCCTCCTGGCCAGGTTGTTTAGTCAGAGCGAGCCAAGCGAAGCCACAGGGACCTCACACAGGTACAGGCCATCTGGCCTTTGAACAGTGACTAAGTGTCAGAGCTGCTGGAAGCAGGTATCAGGTGCTCAGGGACTCAGCTTCATATAAATCCATTTGTTCAGACTGTGTGTACCCACTGTACCAGCAGGAAGTCTTTGTCCCATTGTCCAAGGTGAATATTAGTGTCTCATCACAAAGGTCTCTATAGAGATACTGGCATCCGGAGGTGGACAGTTACAAAGTACTTGAGTAACCTACAGTACTCAACCTGTACTTAACTTGAGAATTAGTTTTACCAGGCAACAACTAAAATACAAATATTGTGCTTTTGACTTCACTACATTTATTGTTACTTTGAAGCACAGCTTTGGTATCTGTTAAAAATATGATAAACTCACAGTAAAAGAGGACGTTGTCGGCCATGTTTGAACTGCTCAGTTTGAACCTGTCTGTGTTTTAACGGTGAGGCAGAGCACAACACCGTGACCTTATCTGTCCATGGTTGAAACATTTAGAAATTAAGATAGAGTCTGTCTGTTATAATTATGTCTTTATCACAAACTAAACTTGAAAGGAATCTGAAAAGGACACTAGTTTTGGAGTCATTATGTTCTACATGTGGGGTAAAACAAAAAATATGTTGACATAAAATAATTTATTTTTGAATACTTATGTATTTCTAAGAAGTACTTTTTTTTTAAAATGAACTATTTCCATTATAGTACTGAGTTATATCTGACCAGGAGGATCTACACTGTGACTTTGTCCACCTCTGATGAAACCTAATGTTGTATGAAGATGAGGATGATGTTGATGATGCCACTAGTTTACTTTAATCTGGCTGTGGTTGCTCCTTTTTGTGAAATCTCCAGATGTGTCTCCTCTGCAGGTAGACACTAGACAGATTTTTGTTTTCTCCTGAGTAAATCCTCCATCCTCTCCCTGGATACTTTGCGCTGGGGGCATTTTTGTCTGCATCCACAAAATTATACTGCAATGGCCTGAACTGTAGGGACAGGTAGAACATTACCTCAGGCACCTTTTCATACACCATCTCTGCACCTGTCTGTGTGAGGAGAGTGTGTACGAGTGTGTGTGTGTGTGTGTGTGTGTGTGTGTGTGTGTGTGTGTGTGTGTGTGTGTGTGTGTGTGTGTGTGTGTGTGTGTGTGTGTGTGTGTGTGTGGGTGGATGAGCAGAGTGACGTGTGTGTGGTACGCTGTTGCACTCTGGTGGTCTAACCAGGTCTTTCACCAGAGGAACTAGTCACAGACATTCAACTCTCTGACTTATACCTGCTCAACGTCTGGTGTGAAAAATCAAACTGTGTCTCTCGCGTCATCGTTGACGTATATATAAAAAAAAAACTTAATATCAATAACTTTTGTAAACAGTAGCTGGCATGAGTCAGATCTCTCTAGGTGATACGTCAAGAGTTACGCACAAGGAGATTAAGGAGAATTTTCTTGTCTAGGACTGATTTCATGCTTCCCTCACTGGAAAGTGCAAGAGCTGATATCGCGCACACACACACACACACACACACATGTACAAATAGAGTTTAACAAATCAACAACTCAGAGAGTACTCTTTTATTATAGAAAAATAGTGTGTATAAAAACAAATAAATTATGAACTCCAGCAGCTGCTTTGTATTTTTACCTCTTTTATAACACATGTCCATCTCCTCTTCATCCTTCACTCTCTCATCTCATGCACACACACACACACACACACACACACACACACACACACACACACACACACACACACACACACACACACACACACAGTCTGTTGCCTGTGTTGGTCTTTTCACAGCCTTTGAAGATCCAATCACATACAGTAGTTGTAAATTCAGTCCATAATCTCCTCTTCACCTGCCCCCCCACCCCACCCCGCCCCGCCCCAGTCAGTCCACCCGGCAGCTGGACCCGCAGAGTTCACCTCAGACCTCCGACTGTGACCTACTTCCCGTAGAACATCTCCATGAGCACCTCCTCTATGTTGACGCTGCCTATGACGGGTCTGAAGAAGAGCTGGGCGACCACCGGGGGGCTGATGGCCCTCAGCATGGACAGAGCGATCAGCAGCTTGGCGAACCGCGTCGTGTCCTCGCGGTGGATCAGCCTGACGTGCTCGTTCAGAGCCTGGTGCGCCTCGCGACGCAGAGACTGGATGTAGTGGAGACAGCGCAGACCCTCCAGGTCTGAGGGAGGAGGGGGGGGTCAGCATGAGGAGAGGGAGACGGAAGTCAGAGAGGGGAGAAAGTGAATGAGAGGCTACAGTAATGGATCAATATGAACTATAAAATGTGTTAAATGTTATTGACTAATGGCATCTTCATCCATTTCAATGATGCATAGTTGTTGACAGAACTCTCAGATCTCTGTCTTTAGATGCACGCACTGAATGTGTATCTCAAGTCAACACTTTACACAAACTAAACTTCTCACATGCACACAATAGTTGTTTGCACTTAGGTTATTGTGTGTCTCCTGTGTGCAGTAAGTTTGGTGCAGGTGTAGCTACAGGAGACCTACCTGGGTTGAACAGCACGGCTCCCTTCAGGTACGCGTACTCCTTGGTGCTGATATCCACACTCCAGCACTTCTTCAGGAAAGCTTTGATGGCTTCGATGTCTACCACGGACACCCCGGCCCCCCCGGCCCCGGCTGTCCCCCTGCTGCTCTGGCTGCCGGACACAGTGTCGCTCTGCCGCTCCGGTAAGCCGGTGAGGATGCGCTGCAGCATGCTGGGCTCCACGGTCTCCGTGGTCTCAAAGTCCACCCGGTCCTGCGCGAGCCCGAGCACGAGCAGCGGTGCCCAGCCGCTCCGGATCAGCATCAGCTGGTCGTCCTCCGGCAGCTCTCGAAAGCACGGCACGTTTTTCACGAAGCGCAGCGTCTTCACCAGAACCGCCGACGCGGCTTTGCAGGTGACCTGCGGGGAGCGGAGCACGCCGCGGCGCCGCGTGGAGCCGCACGAGCACGGCTGCTGCTGCCGGAGCTCCTGCAGCGAGGCTGGAGCGGAGGAGGAGGAGGAGGAGGAAGAGGAGGCAGTCTTATGGTACAAGTGTTGCAGTGTTTGTTGTTGTTGTTGTTGTTGTTGTTGATGTTGATGGTGTTGTTGCTCCTCAGCGCTCGCCAGGCTGTCACTCTTTAAGATGCTGTACAGGATGCTGCCGTTGCTGCGGCCGCTGGCTCCCCGGCAGCGGCAGCCGTCCAGCGTGGCCATGGCCGCTGGAGCTCCGCGCGTCCCACTGTCTCTTTGAAGCGCCGGAGGTCAGTGACACAGATAGCTCTGTTTTCTTAGCCCCTGATAGCCCCGATTGAAGGGCAGCACGTTTATATTAGCTCCCGTCTGTCCCTGCGCTCCCAGCGCTTGTTCAGACTCTGCGTATTCCGCCTCCCCAGGCTCAGGCACCTCCTCCTTCCCCACCTCCTCCTCCTCTCCCGTTCCCTCTATCTGAGACACACACACTCTCACACACACACACATCTTTAAAAACACACCTTTCACTGTTCTCACATATGAACTACATGCACAGCCCCATTAAAGATAATTTATGCAAGAAATCAGACAATTATAGAAAACAAGACAACAACTCTCTTCTGCTCAGGATAAGAAAGGCTCAAATTAAATATTAAATATGAGACATGTTCCACTTGATCTCAGAGTGTAAGTCTAACATACAGCACTGAAGTGAAGAGACTTGGTTAATTAAGCTGATAACTGTGAGAGTAAACGGGGGAAAAAGTAAGAGAGAGAGGCACAGACAGACGAGGGATCAGAGCCCGGTTCTATTCTCAGCATTACCTTGACTCTCTGGCAGCGTTGTTTATCAGACAGGAGCTGGTAAAAAATATAGGCCAGCGACAGATCTGAAGGCTTAATTATTTTAGGGACAATTTATATGATTTTCTATGAGAAAGAAGTAGGAAGAGCTGAGCTGTGAAGGCCAGCCTCCAACCTTGACTCGGACACACTGATATTGATTTAACCGTGAAAACAGGAGCTAGTGAATTATGATGTCATGATTCAATGCTCTCCTTGCCTCTGTCACTGAAGGAGGATGGGAAGCAGCACAGACAGAAGGGAAGAGGGGGGTAGGTGGGGGGGGGTCTATCAGTGAATGAGAGACTTTGGAAAGACAGGTCAGGATAAAGCAGATGAATTAGAGGTTTATCTTAATTGCTCCTAAGAGGGATCGCAGGTTAGGGTTGACTGCTACCAGAGAGGAAAGAGGAAATCAGAAGTGATTACAGATGAGTTTAACCAGAAACAAACGGAGGGAAGATGATGATATCAGGATGAGGAAAATTTTCGAGAATAATGCAAAAGTTTTTGAGCCAATTTCCTGACTTTCGGTCCAAAGATTCAGCCAGCTCCGGCGCGGCTACCTAACAAATACCGTCACACTGTCAAACGAAGGTCCTCGTAGAAGGTTGTCTTTGGTGTAAAGAAAGGATGACATTGAGTGCATGGCAACATTAATGAAATAGCTGTGAGCAGGACATCAGTGTCCCCTGCTCTCTTTTGCTGAAGGACGCGGCTATGAATGGAGGCAGGATGAAAAACATTTGCAGTAGTGTTACAACATTGTTCAGAGGCCAAATGTCTTTGTATTGATTTAGCTGAGAGAGAAAACAGAGAGATTTTTCACATGTTTATATCAAGGACAGCGTGGGATAAACAGCCTTCACTCAGCCTGTCTCTTCTTCTGCTCAAGGCCCAGCCAGTGCAGGTTATAAAAATCCTTCCGTCTCAAGGAGAGATTACATTATGTCTTGTTGCAAAAGCACAGAGTTGAAAAGACAGCCACAGTGCTCTGTCACTCTTTGTCTCCTTCATGGGCCCTCCTTTCTCTTCCTTTGTTTATTTATCAAATTTGCACAAAGTGTTCTTAAGTAGCTCTAGCTCGCCATCATCTTCCCCTGTGACAGAGCAAAGGAAACATGTTTTTGGGTATGTATTTATTCAAAATCTTTGACGCCCAGCTCACAGTCTGCAGCAATACATCGCTCTGACCGATGCAACTTTTAGTTTAAAATCAAAAATGGTCCAAATTAAAAAGGCCATCACAAACACTCACTGAGCAGCTATTTAGTCAGTGAGTTTATTGTTTATAATGCAGCCAGACAAACTATAATGTTGATTTCTTAGGGATAGTTCAACATTTTGCCAAATTCCCCTATTGCCATAATCCCTATAGTCACAGCAGTAGGTTCATTACCTTTAATTATCGGTGCATGTTGTTTTGAGATCCACGGGGCAGAGACGTGAGCTGCTCAGTGAACACAATGGAGGTGAACGGTACAGGTCCCCTGTCCCTCATCAAACTCATCAAATACACAATCCAACAACTCTAAAACTCTCTGGTGGACAAGTTGTGACCTGCACATTCACCACGCTATGAAATAATAATGTAACATTACGAGATTGAGTTGTTTTTGAGGCAAATGCAGCCGGAACTACTTTCCAGACATGGTGATTTCAAAAGCGCAAGTAGTTCTGAGTATTTGTTTCATGTGTTGTAATGTTACATAATTATACATGATTATTTCATAGCCTGGTGAATGTGCAGGTCACAACAAGAACGTTTTGTAGTTGTTGGATTGTGTATATAATGGGTTTGATGAGGGACAGAGGACCTGTACCGTTCACCTCCATTGTGTTAATTAAAGGTAATGAACCTACTGCTATGACTATAGGGATTATGGCAATAGGCAAATTTGCCAAAAATGTTGAACTATCCCTTTAATAATCTCATTTTTAAAAAAGTCCATAGGTACAAGTTAGTAACAAGTCAGGAAAAGCCGAAAAAAAGCAACTACTTTTTTTTATCATTGTTAGCTAATTCTTGCAACGTACAGATTTTCTTCACCCGTTGATGCAGCAGCAGCCATCTTGGATCGCAGGTTCGGTGTCACTGTAGGTCGTCCGAGTGTCCTAGTTGGAAACATAACCTTTTTCTGACAACATAATCGACTGAGAAGTAAAGAAATCCAATTTCAGATTATCCGCACCAACAGTCTGTGTAAAGAAGAGGAGGAGGAGGCTGGGATGGATTTACTAATATTAATCAGTATTGTTTATTTTAATCCATGTCCACTCTACAACTGTAACTGTGTGTTTATTACTGTAACCATGACAACAAAGGCCGTCTATCCTTGGACAACAAAGATGTTCCTTTGTCTATAACTAATCAAACTATTATCAAACCACATTGTTGATCACTTAGCCTACTTTGTATTGTCGTTATGACAACAACTCTCTCTATGCGCCATAATCCAAGGGTAGGGTGCTTTAAATTGGGCTTGTATTCGGCTGGATGCGGTATCTTTTGTAGCTACACAAGATGAGTGGCACAGTAAAGATGGTCTCTTTGCCTGGTGTTCAGTCTGCTGACGCCTTTATCTCACTGCAACTGGTCTGTCTTGTTAGAAAACCACACAGTGTTTTAATAGCTTAACTGTTCTTAACATGTTTGCATTAGCTGTAACTTAATAGGACCTGTGTTAATCAGCTTGTATCTGCTGCCGCTGTTGTCATGTCGTTCACATCGATGGCACCTGGTTTTACGTCTTGTGAAGAAACAGTTAAAGTCTGGCTTTTATACACTCGCATCACAAACAGTAATATTCCCCATCTCACTGAATCACAGAGCACAAGGATGCTGCAATCAGTGAGATAAAATGAGATGTGCTGCATGTCGTGAATTGTTTATTATCGATCCCTCTGAATCCACAGCATGGCAGACTCCGCACTAAATGTCTATTATGGAAATAATGCAGTGCATTATTGAAAATCTAATGAAGAGAATAAATTGAAGGTTAAAACTGGATGAAGAGATTTTAATAATACTTAATTGAAATGTCTAGCTTTTTCTGGCGTTGGAGGTTTCACTTTAACATGAAAAATATCAACTCATTGCTTAAAAAAAGAAAAGAAAAAAGTTTGTTTCAGAAAGCTGTACCTAAACCTTCAAATAAAGTAGGCATAGTCATGATATTACCTTCCAAAGTCCAATTTGTTGTTAATTTTCTGTGTTATGGAGCAGACTCTTTGCCTGGCGCTCTGCCTGCTGGTCCGAAGCCCAGTGTAAAACGGCTCTGCATGGGAAGGCCTTTTCACAGCCTTATCACATGTCTTCAGGGATATGACCACTGCTTCTCACAAAGCACAGTCAATGTTTCTGTTTGTCTGTAACCAGTTAACCAGCATATTCCAGTTTTACTGACTCAGTCTGACCACGTCTACAGTAAATCACTAAACTATTCCACTTCAAGACGGACCACAAGAGTTTGAAAAATAAAAAAATCCAACAGAAAAGCGAACTGTCAAATAAGATTATTTGCCCATGTGTATGTGCATGCACACAACACCGTCTGTGATCCGTACCTCTGCAACAAATTGCTATGACACCCAGACAGTCGGAGTCAGACTGCATCTGCCATGCTGCTACAACTGTGTGTCTGAAATTTAGAGCAAGGTCAGAACGAGAAAAAAGAAAGCTACTGTGGCAAAGGGCATGGGAATGTGAGAGCAACACGCAGAAATCAAAAGTGGGAAGGAAAAGATAAAGAAAAGTTCAAAGCTTCAATTCTCCCTTTTCAAAGAGCAAAAAATTGTCTCAGTAGCCATTACCATTTCTCACTGGTGACCCCTCGGATGAACCGACTGCAGGAGAGACAAAGTTCTTGTAATAATGTTCAGTCTTCTGCTACGACTAATACTTTGAAACTCTGAACTTTTTTTTTTTTAATAAGTGAAGATTGCTCAAGTGAATACACACAGTATTTTCAATAAGCGAGTATTGTTATGTACTTTTGCAACAGTGAGCATTTCCTGAAGGCTGATCACACTAAATGAAATTCTGAGGTTGCCGTGACCCACGAAGACAGCTCTTTGGCAGATTCAGCCGAGTCGTCCTTGAAGCATAAGTGTGAAGAAAAACACAAGGTTTTTTACCAAACACTTGGGGCTTAGATACCCACAGACACTCCAAGACAGGTCTGAGAAACTTAAGAGGACAACTTTGTATGATTCAAGGCTTTGCATTAAATGGCTCCGCTGGAAAAGTCTTGTACTGCATTGTTTGTTGATTTGTTGGGCGCTCTTCTGGCGGTTGCTATAGTGACTGCCTCCATTTTCTCTCTGTGGCTGCTCACATAAAGGACTGTGTCCTTGTCTCCATAATAGTTACAAATTGAATACTGCACTTTCCAAGGACTCATGTCACCAACTTACAGCGGAGTGAAAGTGTGTGTGTGTGCGTGTGCGCCTGTGTGTGTGTGTGTGTGTGTGTGTGTGTGTGTGTGTGTGTGTGTGTGTGTGTGTGTGTGTGTCAGAGAGGAAGAAAGAAGATAGGTTTGCTTTCGATGTGCTGGATTAAAAAATAAGGTAAAGAAGCACTTGTTTTTTTTCTCTTTTTTGTCTTCATTTTTTTTTGTAAATCCCGAGAGTACAAACAAGATAATAATGCAGTTAGAGAAAGAGAGAAAATACTGAAATAAATGCAAAAACCAAAAAATGTGAAAAGACACACACACACACACACATTATCCAAACAATGATCATATTAGAAATCTCAGTCGTCTATTTTCCTAATGTCTCGTCTGCTGTGTGAAGTGATCACTGTGAGTCTTTGTAAGTCATATCGTTTCACATTCGAGAGCGAGTCCCTGTATTATTCTACATTTTTGTAACTTAATCCACTCGTCAAAAATCTTCAGACCTCTCTGCCGTGTTTCAGTTAGTCAGCCTAAATCCCTCTGGCTCCTCCTGAGTTATAAATCTTTAAACTCAGCTCGAGTGTGTGTGTGTGTGTGTGTGTGTGTGTGTGTGTGTGTGTGTGTGTGTGTGTGTGTGTGTGTGTGTGTGTGTGTGTGTGTGTGTGTGTGTGTTCGGCTTCTGCTGGGCACTATTTTCAGTTGTGGATTTATACAATATTTTTATTCCCACGAGTATAAAATGCACACGGTTTAAATTAACTACAGGGGCAATAATACAGGTCAGAGCAGGGGTCATGGCAGCTTTTAAGCATTGGGGGTAAACATAGAAATACAACCAGTGCTGCCCTATAAGATGTTAAAGGGATAGTTCAACATTTTGGCAAATTGGCCCATTGCCATAATCCCTATAGTTTTAGGAGTAGGTGCACATCAGCTGTTTTGCATGAATTTACCTCTAAAACAACTCTGTCTTGTAACGTTCTGTTATTATCTCATAGCGTGGTGAATGTGCAGGTCACAACTTGTCCACCAGAGCGTTTTGGAGTTGTTGGGTTGTGTATTTGATGAGTTTGATGAGGAAAACCAAGAAATCCCTTGAGCCTCCATAGCGTAGCGCTGAGCAGCTCGCGACTCTGCTCCGCCGTTCTAAAAATAGCTTGCACTGACAAATATAAGTAACAAACCTATTGCTACTGTTATGACTATAGGGATTATGGCAATGGGCCAATTTGCCAAAATGTTGAACTATCCCTTTAATAAGTATGTTATTTTTCAGTAGTTAATCTCTTAGACTGCCACCTATGTAAATTACTAATCATATTTGTTGTATTAAGGACATTTATTTGGGTTTACACACATTGTATTTTCTTCACAGCCCAATGCACAGTCACAATGCACAGTCATTTGAAAAATCTTCAGGCCTAAATTATGGACACATGGTGATGAATGTTAAGTGTGAGTGAGACACGAGCCATTGCACAATTGGTGTAAACATTTGTATTGATTAAAACAGAGACATGCCAGGTCTGTCAGATTGAATCATATCCTGTATAAATACCTTTAAACCCTCGGAGATGAACGGGTGATGTGGGGAGTTGTGTAAATTAGATCCACTTGGGCTGATTCTAACCAAGCATAGAAACGTCTAATAATGCACCATAATATTCCCAAGTCAAATATTTTTAATAAAAAATGTGAACCAGTCTGTGTTGTGTTTCCTTCAGTGTGTATGTGCTGTTACAGAGATGCTGTATTATCTGGGTTAAATGGACAGATCCATGAACCTCACATGTTTGTAACACTGAACTTGTGATGATACCAGGTGGGAAACCTTGTATCTGCTCAAATTTCTTTCTTCAGTATCACATTTACAAGTGTGTTGTAGGTTGTATGGAGCAGCAACAGCATCGGTTAGTGCAACAGCTCCATGTCACAATGAGCGTCTCTTTTAATGAACACAGTACAGCTCATTGTTTATGTCAGCTGTCAGCCTCTCACTGCATATAGCTAAATGGCACACATACACACACTCGTGACATGATGGTCCATAGTTTGTTTCTATTCATGTAGCAGTTTTTAAGGTCAAGGTTATGCAGTGTACAACAAACAACGCAGCAGATACTGTATGTTGGCTTTTACTGGTACAGATTATTGCTGGGTTGTGTTCTTACTGTATGTGTCATGACAGTTATGCTGCATGATGCCATGTTTTGTTTTAATTTGCATGGTGTCAGTAGTGGTTTGTATGATTGGATGTCGGTTAGAGGATATGGTTCTTAGGCTTTGTGGTAGATGACTGAAAACACCAGTTGAGGATTAGTTGAGAGGACTTTTAGTTTTTAAAAGTCTTTAAAAAGAAAATCTTTAATATTAGGGTAGGAGCTCAGAGGTTTTGGGAACACAGCCCAGATCATGTCAGAAACTCAGATCAGATTGGTTTAAGAAGCTTGGAGGCACATAAAATGTGGAAGATGTAAGAATATCCTCAATGTTGGTGGTGGCTCAGTCACACAGTCGCTGTCATTGGTTGTTTGTGAGGAGAAGAACGGACTCTGAGGGCCAAGGCCACTCATACTGTATCTACCGTATGTTCAATGGAAACTGCATTTTATCCTGCACGTATGTTCACTAAGAGGAATTTTTTTTACCTATAAGTAGTAATGAGTGTGTGATACCAACGCTTGTTTCACTCTGCTTAAGATTAAAATGATGCAATCATTGAGCTGAACCGTACGGCTGGAGCTTCACATTTTCTTTTTTTTTTGGCTTTGCAGCTTAAATGCTCAAGTGATGTATAAATATATATAAACTGTATATGCAGTCTGGTTGGATCATAACAGTTTTGGAAATATGGCAGTGTTTTTAAAGTATATATTTTCGGGGGGCTTTTTCATGCCTTTATTTGATAGTATAGCCGAGAGAGACAGGAAATGGGGAGGCAGAGAGAGGGGGAATGCCATGCAGGAAAGGGCTGTCTGATGCGGGATTCAAACCGGGGCCACCTGCATGAGGACTATAGTCTCAACACATGGGGCGCCTGCTTAACCTACTGCGCCACTATGGCATTGTTGACTGGGGTTGAGGCTGTAAACAATGGGCTGCTATAGAGCTGGAGAGAATGGGCTGAGCTGGGTGTTACTGTAAAAATATTGATTATAGCAGCTTTAATATGATAATGATATGCATGGAAATATTCAAATCAGGGGCACACACACACACAGTCAGATTAACAGAATTAAAGATAACTCATCCCATCACATGCACAAATACAGCGGGCTACAACAGACTGTCGATAACATGAGGGAGCGAGCGGGAGGCAGCGCAGAGGTGGAACACTGCAGTTGTAATGTCCTTGTTGTGGATAAATTGTGTGTTGAACATATGCCACTGGGACATGAAATAATTAGCCAAGGTTGAGTAGGACCCTGGTGGTGGTGGTGGTGGTGGTGGTGGTGGTTTTTAGTGAGAGAGAGGGATGGAGGGGGGGGGGGTTAACATGTAGGAAGGAGGAGGGAAGAGAGGCTGCCAAGGTCAAACCCACTAGGGTGTATGTGCTGCCGTATCCGTACAGCAGAGCGTTGCCCCGGTGCCACTTCATCCAATCTCCTCGCTGTTTAAAAACCCATCTTCACTTCGATGACACACATCTTCATTCCCGTTATCTCGCTATCCCTGCAAGTCACAAAGGATTTACTCAACGGCCGTGCTGTAAAAAATACATTTAGACATAACAACGATTAAAATGCAGATTGCCTCACCTGACTCCTGGATGCATTTTCCATTTATGTGCATTCATTTCTCTTTTCCTCGCTTGCTCTTGCTCTTCCCCTCCATCTCTGTTCATCCTTGCTGATCTATTAACCTTATCCAAATACGTGTCACACAATGACATAACGCTCCTTTTTCATATGTATAGGCGTTACTGAAAACACATGTGAGAGACACTGGTGCATTTCAGTGTCTGCGTGATGTGCGGCGAGGCTGCTGAGTGAAATATGGAGTAGTGTAGCTATAGAGGAATAATTTATGTCCCTCCTGTCTCATTCTTTATTGGTCTCACTGTGACTACAGTATGAATATTTTTGCCTTACAGCATATCGAGGACAGGGTCATGTTTGCATAAGGAGGTAAATTATGACACTAATAACAATGTTGGCATGACAAGATGAGACGTGGGCGGGGGCGACGGTGAAGGGGTGAGGAGAGGGAAACGGGGAGAAAGGTGAAAGTTGAGGTGATGAGGTGAAAGACATGAGTGGGTGAAACATGTTTGGAATAAAAATGAAAGAATTTGACAGATTGTCCATTTTTTTAATTCATATCTGTTGTTTTTTTAGTTTAGTTTTCTTTTAGTAAAATTCTCAGTATTTAGTTGAAATGGTGCAAGATGATTTAGTAAGATTTGTTTCATTGAGACTTCCACGCCTTTCAGGAAGTAAAACATTTTCAGACTGTTAGTGATTAGCCTGCAGGCTAATGAGTCATTGTGTCTGGCTTTGCTTTGTTTGCTGCTGCAGCGCTTCCTATATTTTATTATGCCAAACTGAAGGTCCTGGAGTTGTGGAAATCATGATCTTAAACTTTAGAAACCACTTCCAGATCATTGTTTTGTTGTACTTCTACTCCACCACCTTTCTTCATGTATTTTTTCTGATGGTTGTAGTTGCCTTTTTTTTTTTTTTTACATGCAATAAATACCAATGTTTTTGGCACTGGAGTTGTATCCATAACACAGGAAGATTTTGGTGGGAATCTGCTTTGTCACAATCACACAGACAGATTCCTAAACATCTACTCCTGCAATAGATGGTTTGATCCAGCATAAATGTTCTAAATACTTAATATACTATATATATTATATATACTTTATACTTTACTGCACAGTTTCACCTTGAGTTGACTTGTTTTGGATGAATAAAACTTGAGAAAAGTGTGTAGTTTTTATGTAGGCCTACTGTGTCTGAATAAGGGGGTTAAAAGGTTATGGTTGATGATGCTTTGTGTTTTCCCTTTTATCAGCAAATCCCATGAAAAGACTGAGACAAACAATGAAGCTGCTCTCTGATAACCTCTCAAGTCCATGTGTTCCTTACCACTTACCACTTATAGTTTCCTCATTCAAACAGTAAAGTAAACTACGGTGGCCCTGAGAGCTCATTACAGCGCATCTTTAGAAAACGGGTGCAATCAGACAAAACAAACAAGTGTTTCCAGGGGTCTTGAAAGAGTGACAAGCACGGTTGTTGTTCACAGAGAGGGCGGGAGGCGACCTGCAGCGGAGGGCCACGTTTCAGACGACGAGGACTCCGCTTGTGATCCACGCTGCAACAGGTGAGACGTCTGGACCCAACTTTTTTTATTGCAATATTTACAGCATGTTTATGTGAATTATATATTTATTTATTTATTTATGTATCTCTCAATGCAGTCTGTTGAGCTCTCAGGGCCACCGTAGTCGTATAGTAAACACTGCATTTATTGGGGTCTATTTTCAGCTCTAGATTTGGTTTGCCAGCAAATATTTATGGCAGAAGGATGTGAGACTGATTAAAAATAAACCACAGAGGCCGCGTTCATCACAATGAGGTAATGTCTCAGCCTGGAAAATAGTTTCGCTTCACTTAATTTCTATTATTTAGGTAGAACTAAGCATCGGACTTAAGTTTAAATGCAAACATAAATAAGAAACAGGCAGATTACTGTATTTCATCCTGGTTCATAAGGCCGATATCGTGTTCTCTAAAATAGGACCAACACAGTCCACTTGTGTTGCTCTGAACTGTATTTAGCTCAGCTCAGCAGCAGTGACACTGTCAGGACTGGAAGTTGTCGCTAAATGAAGAACCACAGGGCAGGAAGCACCGGTGTCTGCACAATGTGACCAGCCTCATTCAATCCATCACCATCCTGTCTACCAGAGCCTGTTAGAGGCCATGTTACTGTACGTACTAATGGTTTTCAGGACCACTTTTGCAACTTGAGTGACATATAAGCAACTGTGACTGATAAGAAAATTGTATGTAAAAGTTGCTTCAATAATTCTCTTCACCTCATTTTGAACAATGGATGATTATTGGTCAGAGGAGTTTTCTGGATTAGCGCTGGCTGGACGGCCGACCGTGTTAGACTCTAACATCCAATGTCCTCAGCTGGTGTGGCTTGAACCAGTGAGGAAATGCGTTTGTTCTTATTGTCACAATGTGAAGTGGAGACTGCACCAGTGGACGCATCAATCGAGCCCTTGTCAACAGAGATCCTACTATATTGCCTTCATGATGACCCCTTATTACTGTGTGCCGCTATAGCTTGTTTACACTGAGCCAAATGAAGCCGACATAATGTACCCGACCTCTCCCAGTGGCACGAGGTGTAACACGACGACGACAGCGCTGTCATCTGTCTCGTCCTGACCTCTGCTGCTGGTGTAAAGCCAAAGAAACAATGTCCAACCCATCAGTGTTCCCATTTTTCATATAGACCAACCAGGTGGAACAAAGGCGCAACATCATTTCCACTTGAATCGGTTTCATCTGCTACTTCAGTAGGATTCATGTTCACATGTTCTCTCCTCTATTTCCTGCCTTAACTTTGCATATTAAGGAGTATGGGACCACAGGTCAAAAACAGGTCACATTTTGCTTAGCTGTGCATTGTTATGTTGTAAGCACCAAGTCTAAACAAAGCATCGGTGCCAGAGGTTTTAAAGTGTGTCACATTTGACCCTTATTAATCTAATAGATTCTTTAGTTACAACAGGTTCTTTGTGTGACATCTCCTTCCTTTCTACCCTTTAAGTTCATCCATTGACTTTCCCTAACTGGAGAAATTGCTTTAGCACATCATTCTGCCTTCTCTTCACTGTTTATTTGTACCAGTGTAATTTCCCTCTCTTTTCAGGGTGTTGCTTGACAAATATATTTGCTTTTGCCAAGGCCAAGGCCTCCACTAAATGCCTGTTGAGCTTGTTGAACTTCCTGTTTATAGAAGGCACTCTTTTTTTTTTTTTTTACTGCTGAACTACTGTACCTTGGCAGGCAGCATAGGTCGTATTCGGGTCTTCAGTCGCTATATTTCAAGACTTTCAACTAGAAATTTATTTCAAAGAACATATACAATGCACAGATTTTCACAAAAAAAAAAATCTTTCGAAATAATGAAGTGAAACAGTCAAGGTTGGACTACCTGGCAGACAACCAACCCAGACTCCGATGAGGCCAAGTTCATTGGGTAGCAATTATTATGTGAATATTTCTTTTACTGCAAACTTACTGTTGGATGATGAACAGCAAGCATCGGGGTCTCAAAGTGACACCATAAAGTTTGCAGTGTTTTCTACAGGAGCACCAATATGATTTGGTATTATCTAGTATATTTTGAAGCCAAAGTAAATATATTGCCACTAACTGAATTATCACTCATCAAAACATAGACGTTGTAATTGGAAGACAGAGGAGGCCAGTAGCTCATTGTTTCCCTGTGGCCCTCAGGCTGTTTTATCCGGCCCTGTCACTAGGTAAAACACCACAGTGGTACCTCTTTATCTTCTACATGTCTTTAACACCCTGTTGTTATTAATTTCCCCTAATATCTTTTGAACGTTTTAAATATGTAATTGTCTTTGCTGCTTGGCTCCATGTGTGCCTCTGTTCATTCAGTATGTCAGCATATTGTCAGACAGTACACTGAACTTCACTTACATGAGAGCCAGCTGTTATTTCTAACTCACAAGTGTGATGTGATATACACAAACTTTTTGCATCAAAAGGAACACATCCTGTACATTTTTCCATTTTATTCAAGCCCATTAACCTTGAGCTTTCTGTGGAGGTATAAAGTACTAGAATTTTTTTTTCACAGCTTTTACATGAGGTGGTGAAAGACTGTTTGAAAGACAGTTTTTAACGGTGTGTAAATGTTGTGCTCTTGAACTCAAAACCCCTGATCTTTGAGGAAACGTGGCGATCAGTTCAACTCAGTTCAGATATTTATTGTTAGACAAGGAGAAATAAAATCTCCGTGCAGCAAGGTATTTATAAGAATTTACAAGAACTTAAAACAGTCAGACAGAAACATTAAAAGGACTGATAGCATTCATGCCAAACAGCTTCAAGTAAAAGGTCCATGTGATAAGCAAAAGCAAAACTGCGTTATAATAATAGATAAAAGACAAGATGTGTTTATTGCAGACTGGATGAAAGAAAACTTATTATCAGTTTGACCTAATTTCAGAAACCTGTATCTCTCTCTAGAGGGGCTGATATCAAATTCCTCATAGAGAGCGAGGATGTTGCACTTCTGCAGTGATGGATGTAGCTTTCCATCTGATTTGCCAGAAATGTCTGACACATGAGGCTGACGCTCAGGGTAGAAGGGTTAAGAATTAATCTTGTGGCTGGGATTGTACTGTATTGTTTGCCCTGTTGCACAAAATGCCAAATGAAAAATGAACAATGTAAATGGATTTGTAAAAGATAACACAAAATCTCCATAGAACTGGGTGTAAAATCAAACACATTTATAAAGATCTAGCAACAGACATAAGACTATTATTGAAGATGTATATCATATGAACTTAAAGAGTTAATTTTAATCAATAAAATCATATGAACAAAGTTTTGCCTCAACAGGACATACATTTACAAAAAAAAATCACAATCGCAAAATCATGTGGTCAAATGTCACTGATTAAATCTGCAAAAAATACAGTATAAACTCATAAAGAGGAGGAAACATTTGCTAGATTTTTCCAGTCAGTTGCCCTCCACATTCACGTGGGTACTGTTTGCTGTAATATATAGTCGAGCACTGCCACATTATGTTCCCTGGCTCTTTGAGCACCAGATCCTGCTGCCCTGCTGTCTCTCAAGGTCTTTCTCAGTCTGCTCTAGCTTAGCCAAGGTCACCCGCTCTGCTGCAGGCTCCCTGCAACCTTGAGTGGCTAACTGACCGGGAAATGTGTGTTCTCCCGTTCCACCACCTACATGTCTCAGTGTCAATCAGCCAGATACAGAGCAGGGCTGTCATTAAATGTTCCAGCACACTGCCACTTGGACATTAGGTCATTCCAGTAGATCTAACCTGAAAAAAAAACACACATTTTCTCAAGGGTTGGCTTCTGAACAAATGTTTAATTGAATTAAGTGCCTTGATACATACTGTATGTGTGTATGAGAGAAAGAGAGCATTTCATTTCTTAAAGCTTTGTATTAAATTGTGAATGGGAAAAAGTGTTTGCGAGGTAAAATAGAAAATATGAGTATGTGGCGTGTGTGTGTGTCTGTAAAGAACTCAAAGGATCTTGACCGATCAATAGGCCTTGATAAACTGTGCTGTGGGCACAAAGGAAGGAGAAACCATAAGTAAACGGTATATGACTGTTCCAATTAACAGCGCAACACGCAGTCGGGTCCGAAAAGTCTGGGACCACTTCCTCCAATGGAAAAGTGGTCCCAGACTTTTGGACCCTGTGAGCAAAAAGCTTTTTAAATAAAGGCAAGCCACAGAGCGCTACAGAGTATTAAAGCCACAATACTGAGAGTGTATCCAGGACCTTGGCTTTGATATGAAATCTTGTGGCCTTGCATCTACCGCCCTCCATGTTAAAAGCTCTTTGTGACAAGGAAATTACTTTATGAACCTCTGAAAGACACTCCAACACTTCACCCTCCCCGTTAGTTTCATAGCTAGACCATGAGAGAAGTGTGTTTTTTCCTTCTTCTTTTTTTTTAATCACTGCAGTTTGCCATTCGCTCCCTGCTCTTATTTCACGGCTTCTCCTTCAGTTTTTGTCTCGGACAAACTACTAGTAATTAAATTCAAAAATTCAATTTGCCTTTCTATGCATATTGTATTTGTGCTCAAATAGGTAAAAGTTAATGAAATATTCTTTAGTCTGGTACAAGGAGAGGTAAATAATTCGCCTTTTATGTGCAACATGGTAAACCTGAAGGTTTATGAATAAATATCCACAGGCTGTGTGTAAGAGACTGCAGTATGGAGCCCTCAGCCCTTTAAACAATTCTCAACCTCTGCTGGAACAAGAGGTCTGTTTTTCATTTTTCCAAGGTCTGCAGAAAACAGTTTGTTTGAATACGCTCACACTGCCGGGCCTGGCATTGGGTGAATGATATTTATATGTGAGTGTGTTTTTGTTTAGGTCTTAAAGGACTCGGTTCCTTTAACATGTAGCCTACCTGGAATGTTCAATCCGGATAGAGGCAGAAATACCAAACATGTGTCTCTGTGGCCTTGAGACTTCACAGGGCTCTGACTCAGTGCTCAGCTCGGTAAACACGGTTTCCTCCTGTGGCTTTCTGTTTGGACAGGAAACAAGGAAGCTGATCAAACACTGGCTCAGAAGGCCATGGCTGCATTGAGCTGGAATGGAGTCGCGGGACTTTCAAAGCACTTTAAATAGAGGGAAACGTGAAAAATAACATGTCGCATTTAGTGTGCGTCCCCTGGTTTACAGCCCTGTCGAGTGCCTCATTTGTGCTTGTGCAATATTTTCATTGAACGCATCATGCGGCGCAGATAGCCTTATCTCAAGTCTGTGTTTTGTTTACAAAGTAGAGGAAACGCTATCACAGACACAGTGTGAAATTTGGTGTTAATGCCCAGCTGCCTGCGTGCTACAGATTTATAACCCGGTCCTAATGACATCATAGATTAGGAGCAGCAGGACGGAGGCGATAGGAAGTGTTGGCTGGACGCACAGACAGTGAGGAGGAGGGCGAGCAGCAGAAAAGAGAGGAGCAGAGGGTGTGTGTCAAAGTCATCAGGGTTAATAAGTTCAGTGATAATGCTTCCCCCTTGTGACTGCTTATTAAACTGCACACGATGTGGGAAAAGCTTTAATGAGCACCATCGTTTTGAAGGAGCATAGGTATAACAAGCTTTATTATATTTTCATGAATAAAAAAACTGATTTAATACTTGGTGTTTTATACTATCTGTAAAAATGAGAGCTCAATCAATTGCATTGAGCTTTGTACTGTGCTTCTCAGCAGTATCGTCAATAGACACGACTACACTCTGAACATAACAATCCCTGTTTAAAGATGAACTCTCCACATGTTTCAAAAGGAATAATATAACTCTGCTTTGATTAATTATTGTTGTCTGATCTGGATTTTCCACAAAACAAGTTTAATTGCTTAATTAAAAATTCTTCACTTCACATTAAAATCACATCTTTTACATCTTCATCTCTGAAGTTTAACAGACTGGAAACAAGACGTCTCCTACTTCTGCTCAACTTTTTTCAAGCTGAATATTGAACTCGCCTTCCAAACCTGTAGGAATGCGACAAAACCAATGTGAACAAGTTAAATCCATATTTAAGGCTGAGCGCAGAGACCAGATGAATGTGAGGGAGAGAGAAAAAAAAGCCTTCTAGGGTCCATCTCTGAGCATCCATCATTCAACACCGTGAAGGTCAAACATCCAGGTTGAGTAACAAAAAGCAAAAACATATTTTTGATTAGACGTGAAACTTGCAGCGCGAGTTTATTCTGTAAACAACAAAAACTTTATTCCTTACATGATCTTGAACGTCACTTACACGATAGGGACACAATGTTCCCTTTTCAACAAACCACAGAGACATTTACAACAGTAACCACATAGTATAGTACGTATATGCATGTTAGAACGTATTAATGTATATTCTGATATAAGTGAAAAGGAGAGAGGGGCGGGGGTCAATTTTCAGTTCCTGTCTTCATTGTCCTTTGTGAAATAACCTAACATTCCCACAGACAAACAAAAATGCCAATTGCAATACTGAATATTACCTTTATGATACATAAATACAATACATCCTCAGGGTGAGTATTAGTTAAATAGAAAACATCCTCTCAGCTAATAGAAGAAGATGATAGAATAAAATGCATTTTCATCATATTCTGTGTCCTAACACAGAGGTTACTCCTCCTTATTCTCTGTGAGCTGCTCCTTGGATGATTCATTGGAGATCTGCAGTAAGGGAGTGCTGAGCTCACTTGACTGCATGTCACCAGCCACGCGCAGCAGGCAGCTCAGGACCATGTCCTTGGCCCGGCCTGCGTCCAGGTTCCCCTCCCGACTCAGCTTCAGAGTGATCTGGTCCAGGCTGGTCAGAACCAGCTCCGAGCCCAGCAGGGGGCAGATCGAGTGCGGATCAGAGTCTCTTTTCGCCATGTTCTCCATCATGTATTGCTGGTACAGGTCCAAGAGCTTCTCCTCCAGGTAGTGGTTTAGGAGCGAGTTGGAGAACGGCCCCTCACGTCCTTGGAACATAAAGCTCCGATCCCGGGCGCTCCCCACTCTCCAGCGACTGGAGCCTCCCCTCAGTAGATGCTGAAGCCCACCCTGTGGTATCTGCCCCGGGAGAGAGTCCTCCACGGCCGGGGGGACGTCACAGGACTGGAGGAAGGGGCCGGCGGGCTGGGCGTCGGGGCAAAGTTTGAGCTCGCCGTCATTCGCCAAGAGAGGCAGCACCTGGTCCCCCGCAATGTGGAGGTCGCTGTAGTTTTGGCAGATGCTCTGACAGCAGGAGGGAACCAAGAACGGGGACTCACCACCTGAGCAGACCTGAGCTGGGATCTCTATTTCTGCAGACATCTGCCGGCCTGGATGATGGGCTCGCTGAAAATCCAAGGACTGCAGGGGAGAAATGTACAGCTCCTCTGAAGCACTTGTGTCGTCCATGCTACCAGTTGGCTCAGGGGAGCTGCGATGAACAGTTGGAGTTTGTCTAGTGGAGCCTGATATGAAGGTGGCAGGTGCTCTTGGCAGCCCACGATCGCGCTGGAGAGTCTTCGGGGATGGGAAGGAGTCCAGCTCCTCCAATTGTACGAAGGCCATGCTTAATAATCTCCCCTCACAAAGCATTCTGCAACAAAGACCCACATACTCAGAAGTTCAATTCGATCCTCTTTTTGATACAAGTGTATATATATTCAGCAGGCCTACGTACAGGAACGAGCAGGTGCACACTAACACTCTACCACAGCATTATAGCCACAGCCTGTTGGCAACGCTTGTCCCTAGATGGGCCTTTATGCAAATGCACAAAACTCAATGACAAGCTCAAGAACACTCATGACTATACGAATGACTGCTCTTTAAAAGCTGTTTCAGCTGGAGTTTGAAGTTATCCTACGTACAATGCATTCAGAACTTATTCAGAACCCCTTCAATTTTTAAAGCCTTATGCTTACGATACAAAATGTTTCTTGCATCAGTCCACACTTATACCTTGTAATGACTGGTTAAACACAGAATTAGATTTTATTTCGTTTTTAAGAAGTTTCTCCTCCCTCCACACGAGATCTCTGTAGCTCGTGTGGAGGGAGGAGAAAGGACCTAGGTTCATGAGTAAAACTATTTGTACACACCAAAGCAGAAATATGCATACACATGTTTTTTAAGTCAGTCATTAAAAGGCTGTACATACTGTATATGCATTGTTCTGCTTTACACATCTCGGTCGTTTAGAAATAATAATAAATAGGAGGCAAAAACCTGTATCAATTACAATCAGTCCCGTTTTACTCTGAACTTCATTTATTGGGACTAGAAACAGTGACAAACTCTGTGGTGTTGGTTGTGTTGTTTTGTGTTTTCAGTTCACTGTAATTGTGTGTTTAACGGCATATGCAGAGCCTTCGTGGACACACACACACACACACACACACACACACCATTCATTCATTTGGCCGCTGGTCGTGTTTCACTGTTTTTCCATGTAAGAATTATGGAGGCCACTGTGCTCTTGGGAACCTTCAGCGCCACAGAGACTCTTTTGTTGCCTTCCCCAGATATGTCCCTCGACACAATCCTGTCTCTGCAGCCAGTTGTTTCGACCTCATTACCTGTTTTTTTGTTCTGATACACATTGTCAGCTATCAGACCCGATGTAGACGGGCGAGTGCCTCTCCAAGGAATGTCAAATCAATTGCACTTACCACAGGAACATTTCAATCCAAGTGTCTGAACATTCATGTCAGTGGTTTATTTCAATATGTCCTTTTTAATAAATGTGCAAAAAATAGAAGTAAGATTAGATTTTAGCTTTGTCACCATCAGGTCTTCAGTGTAGAAGGCAGCAAAACAAAATGTACAGAAAGTGAGGGGGTCTGAATACTTTCTGAATGCACCATTTGAACAACTTTCAGTCCAGGAAATCAGAGAGAGAGTCGACATGTTGATTCCTCAAACAGAAAATAAACATCAGTCCAAAAGAGGATATTTACAAAGACACCCTTACTCATTGAGACGTGAATAAAACAAACACCAACCTACCTTGAACCGGATTCAATTTCTCTGAATGAGTTGCACGCTCGCTTGATTTTAGGAGCCAAATGTCCTTCCACAGTCTTTATCACAGCAGAGGAAAGTACTTCTTATTGCCCTTCATTGTCTATTAATGCAAACCCACCAAATGTTTGTACCACAGTGTTTAAAACGTAAGTCTGTATGGAGAGCTGTGTGTGAGAGGAGGTTGTTTTATGCCAACCAAAGAGGAAGTGGGAACGTCAGATTCTTCATCAGGTGTTGTTACAGGTGTTTTTCTTTGGAAGGTTTTTCGAGCTATACAAAGAAACCACAAGTTATGTTTCTCTGTAAAAGACAACAGCTGTACGATCGAGTTCAATTAAAAGCAGAAAAGAAAGTCAGATTTCATCTCATCGAACTATCAGTAACCCAGAAAGTGCAGCAGCAGTAGCTGATTCCTGTTTTTGTTTTTTATGTTGGCTCACAGTCACACCGCAGGTTCTCAGTGGCCTCTTTGTTAAATCTGCAGGTTTGTGGTGGAATAACTGTGCAGAGCTTAAACTTAACTCCCTCTGTTGCCCGTCCCTGCAGCCCAAAGCAGAAGTGTGACTTCATGCTCAGTTATGTATGACACCCAAGTCACCACTTCCTCTTCAGCATGTTAGAAAGTTTAAATTTGTCCTTAAATTATGTGTTCTTGATTTAAGCCCCTCTGGCATATGAACTCATTTTGAATCTGATTTTTTAAACAGGTATGAATCAGTGATCAGGTGAAAGTGAGAAGGAACTTGCAGGCTATCTTAATGGCCAGATGAAAGCACCTCGTCTGTGTATATGAGACTCTTGTATGGAGACTTCCTCCGCTTGTGCCAGGGAAGACCGACAAAAGACGCACGTGAAACTGGAGAGAACGTGTTCTATTATTGACGAACGTAGGAATCCTAGACATGAATCAACACCACATAACTTCTTCGGCATGTGTTGAGTCATATGTAGCACATTATATAACTCGTATAGGTCACACTGTTTAAATGGGATTTCATATTTGGACCCACAACCCTGAACAGAGATACTCACCACTACTTTTTACCACATTTATTTTAAGTTAAAATGACCAGTTTGGGTTTTTTTTCCCCCAACACATTTATAATTAGGTGCAGTCTAAAAACTACAGGCCCATAGTTTTAGATTGTTTGCTCTATTTCTTATTTTGTCCTCTGAAGTCATCCATGAGTCAGGATAGGCTATCTGACACAAGGGGGGTAGTGATGGCAGTGTCCGGTTACCAACCCGTTGCTACAGCAATGTTACTGTGGCAACATCCCATAACAGCAGAGACATGTTGAGATCAGGTTAAACAACAGATCTTGCTTTTACCTTCTTTTTATTGACGCAGTTAACACAGTTAGTAGGTCGAGTTCAGCACCATGGAGAGCGCCCGGTCCCAGTGAATGAACAACAGCTCCAGTCAGGTTCAATTGGAGCTGCTTGTTTGTTGTGTTTGTTGATTATTAGTTTATCTTTGAAGAGGATACTATGGATGGATGCCTCACAGACACTTTAAGGACTCTAGGTTCCGTTTGAGAGGGGATGTTCAGGAAACTCAATAATGTGTTCCGTCCAAACCAGCACGGACAGAGAGGGCGGGATGGCGGCGGTGGTGGTGGGTGTCGGTCGGAGCGGGACTACCACAGCGCCTGCACCGTCCGGCTGGTCCGCAGCACCTCCATGCTGGTGGTGGGGGAGAAGACGAGTCACTCGGACTCGACTTTAAAACGCAGCAAGAGCACCGTGAGCATCGAGTCCACCCTGTACTACTACCAGAGACAGGAGGACCGGATATGGCTCTACTCCCAGAACCAGAACTGTCTGGAGTACCTGGAGGCGCTGGTGGCTCTGAGGCGCCAGTACACGAAGGGAGTGAGTGAGATGAAAAGTCACGACGCCAAGGCCACGACCGTGTCCTCCAGGAAGAAGCCTGCACCTCCTCCGCCGCCGCCTGATAAGAAAGAGCCGGTATCCGCTTCAGTCATCTCTCCCTCTCTGCGCACAAGCGATATCACTGACCGATAATGTTCTCCAATTTCTTTCTTTTTCTTTTTATTTCTTTATTTCTTTATTTATTATTTTTAAATTTCATCCACAGACCCCCAGAACCAAACCCTCTGCCCCACCAGTCCCCACCGAGGAGGACACTTTGCAGTTCTTTGACACGGTCATCGCCAGCTGTGACAACGAGCCCCTGCGCAAACCTTACATGGATGATGGACACGCAGACGTGGATTTCATAGGTGAGTTTAAATACACACACACACACACACACACACACACCTTTAATTGTGATAATCTTCGGATTGTTCCTCTGAGTATTCACCACTGCTCTGCTGTGACCCCTGGGGTCAAGTCCTAACTTTTTGGATGGGTTTGGAGATAAAGTCAGCTTCAATCTTCTTCTCCATCCAGGATTACAAACACAACTTGTGTTTAGTTGTCTATTGACTCTATATCTATACTAGACACAAGATTGTGTTTTAGGTTCGAATCAGCATAAAAATCTGGTTTTCAAGTCAAGGTCAAGTCAAGGAAACTTTATTAATCCCGAAAGGGCAATTCTGTTTCTACAGTCCACCATAGAAGTATTATAGTGATAATACTCATTCACTTTTACCTGTGTGCATGTTAAATACTGGATAGAGGGTGTTCATTATTAGATTTTAAACTGGCCTGCAAAGCTTAAAATGAACTCGCTTTTCATGTTTTTTTTTCTTTCGATTCAGGGAACACAAAACAGTCAAAGAGTCAATGTCATAGTAGCCTATTTGCTATGAAAACTAACAGAGACAAAAACAGAAAAACAAGAGAAATATATTGTACATATATTTCTAATCCAATCCAATCCAATCCAATCCAACTTTATTACTTAAGCACTTCAAAGCATCCACAGTGGACCAAAGTGCTGTACAGAATAATAAATAAAGGACATCAGAAATAAAAGACATACAGCTTAGAAGGCACAAACTATTTGTATAAAAGGAATAAATGAAATGAAAGAGAAATAAGACATAATGACTGATATTATTAGTGTATGGATCTTAAAGACATTATGTCACCTGTGTGTGTGTGTGTGTGTGCAGGAACTGTGATGTACTTTCTACCTGAAACTCATTAGTTCACATGGTACTTCTTATTGTTGTGTTGAAGGCTGAACATAAAGCTGGACTAGCTATAACACTGAACACAATTTACAAGATAATGCATCTATGATTTATAACATTCTGAATGAGGCCGCTCTTTCACCACTGATGCATTTGCTGCCATTGTTTCCAAACCTTCGCCTAAGTACTACACTTGTGAAGAATCTTTTCACTCCAGACATTTAGACACGTCTGAGTAAGGAAAGCAGAGGTGTAGTGAATAATGTTAACTCGGCCTCAGTTTGTCGAAGTAAGCCAGCGTACACCAAGGTCACACAACTGAACTGGCACACGTGAAATGAATGCAGCCATTGTTGGTGTTATTAATTACACTTTAACAGCTTCTCCCTCTATGGCCTGTCAAAACGTATCCTGTCAGGAAAAAAAAAGGTGTCCAACACTAGCGAAGGTAAAGGTCAAGTGTGGTTAAAGGAATAGTTCAACATTTTGGCAAATTGGCCTATTGCCATAATCCCTTAAGTCATAGCAGTAGGTTTGTTACCTTTATTTGTCGGTGCAAGCTATATTTAGAACGGCGGAGCAGAGCCGCAAGCCGCTCAGAGCTACGCGACGGAGGCTAATGGGATTTCTTGGTTTCCCTCATCAAACTCATCAAATACACAATCCAACAACTCCAAAATGCTCTAATGGACAAGTTGTGACCTGCACATTCACCACGCTATGAGATAATAACAGAACGTTACGAGACGGAGTTGTTTTAGAGGTAAATTAATGCAAAACAGCTGATGCGCGTTGCCTTCAAGGGCAGTTTTTCAGCAAGCAGTCTCATTTTGCATTTGCCTCAAGTTTGATGAGAGAAACCAAGAAATCCCATTAGCCTCCGTAGCATAGCTCTGAGCAACTCGCAGCTCTGCTCCGTTGTTCTAAAAATAGTTTGCACCGATAATTAAAGGTAACAAACCTACTGCTATGACTATAGGGATTATGGAAATCGGCCAATTTGCCAAAATGTTGAACTATCCCTTTAAGGATTGGAAACTCCAGACATGATTTCTGAGATACTCACTGGCCCAACTCTTTGTGGCTAATTTTTTTTTTCAACTTGGTACTTCATCTCATTTTTGTGGTGCCTTCTTAGTGAGAATGAAAACCGGAAGCATTTTTGGGAGCAGAGGTGTAACATTCATCTTCAGCTCAGGTTCTGGCTCTCTGCCTTTGTTTCCCACAGTGGCCTCCAGCTCGGCCGAACACGACCTGCACTCCAATTGGGTCTTGCGGGTTCCTCGGGTCGGAGGTGACCCGGAGCAGAAGAACTGTGCCAATGAAAGCAACCCGAAGAAGAAAAACCAAAGCGGCTCCACGAGCAGCAGACTGCGACTTCAGAGGAACCCGATCCATCTGCCCAAAGTGGTGGAGAGCGCGTTCCAGACTCTGCGCTTCAAGCCCAAATTAAAAAAGCAGTGAAGCCTGATGGACATTTGAAACCAGCAGCAGCACTGCCACACTGCTGACGTACAGACACTATGCACTGCGACAAAACAAAACAAATCTATCCAGACATTTAATACGAATATCTGAACAATTAAGCCTAATTTTAATAAAGCAAATGAAAGAAAGCATCTAGGTGTAGAATCAATTCCTTCTGGCTCAAAATGTGCCTTTTTCCATGCAGACATTTCGACTTGTCATTGTAAGAAACACAAACAATGGCACTGCTTTTGCTCAAGTGTCCCAGTAAGTGATAGTCTGACATGAACAATACCACCAACTCTTCAAGTGAAGCAGCCAGATGCAATTCAACCATTTTATTATTATTTTCACCTTTAATTTTCCCTGTGTCATATCAAAATGTTATCAGAGAAAAAGGCTTATCATTTGTTTAAAGGATTTCATTAACGGTTGCAGATTCATTTTACAAATAATTTCAATCAGTATTTGATTGAGAAAGATCATTTGTGTGCCTCTTCAAAAAAAAAAAGGTGGGAAATCTTTGGAGCAAAATTCTCTGCAGCATCGTCTGAAACAAAAAATTCCTTAATTCCTTTTCACATCTCAAGGTTACTTAAGCATTTCAAGTGCACTTGAGTTTGAATTTTGAATCAGAAAAGAAATATCCAACAGTGACAGAAAACCTGGAGTTTAGGATGAGTGCGGTTTCTGCAGAGACAAAATCCCACCCAGGCGTGGTAGCCAACCATAAAATGCAAAAATACCTCCTCTATAGCAACAAGTGCTACATGAATGACTTTTCCATTCAACAGAGGGGTTCAGATTTTGCAAGGAAAGTCCAAGGGCTGAGCTGTTTTGAAATGTTCAAAACCAGCTAAAGTAATTCCATTTCTCAGTGCTCAAGTTAAGCTTAAGTGTTAAAGATGAAGGGTAAATTTGAATAACATGTAAAACATTACCTGGCTTCACCTTCATGGTATGCAGTAGTGCTGATATTTCTACTTTTTATTTGAGAAGTTTTTGAGACATCAGTCACTGAAACATCTGATACAATGGCGCTGAATTAATTTTACTTAGATGTTTACAACATTGAATGAAAAGTATAAATAAACCATGACCTGTCTGCAGGCTAAGATCCCACTGGAGTGAGATTTTTCTTCTTTTTTTTTTTTAAGTGTGTACTTCTGTTAAGCTACAGTGGTGGAAGAAGTTTGACACCCTTGACTTAAGTAAAAGAAATTCTGAAAAGTCCTGAATTCTTACTACACTGAAAGTACTCTTTCTGCAGAATTTCTCCTATCAGTCTTACATTGATCTTTAAATTCGCGTATATTTGTGAAATAAATAATGCAAAGTTACACTTTCCCAATCTCAACATTCAAACAAATTCAAATGAAAATGTCTCATTTTCTTTATTACAAATACATCATGTACAAACAGGAAACTACCCAGCGCTCATTTCTTTTCTGCTTTGACCTTGGGGCTGAAGAAGGATGACATAGGTTTCATGCCAGACTTGTCCACCTTAGCCAGAGTTTTCTGAGCAGCCGTCATCTTCTTGGGTGGCTGGAAGAAGAAGAGGTGGGGGGGGATCAATATAACTCGATGACCTTGCACAGAGACAGCAGGGAATTCATTACACATCGTGAACCTAAATTCAAGCTGAGAAAAACCACATTTGTACAAGGTAAGCCTCATTGACCCATGTGTATAAAATCTACAAAGCTTATCTACAGACAAATCAGCTACAGACAAAGCTTAAAGAAAGCAGTCAACAAACAAGAGCTAGACCAACAGTCGCTCAAGGACTCAAAAGGAAAAAAAAAAACACGATTCAAGCAAACAAATGACCACTTAAGGTATTTTCTTTAGCTGAATTCATTGCTCGGTCTTTTCAGGCAGACTGATCTGACACTCACTTTCCGCGCAAAGTCTGCACTGTTGAATTTGGTGTAGTCCTCTCCGGCCTCCACCGGCATGTCTGAAAGTTTCCGCTTCTGCCAAAACGAGGAAGTAGGAAAAGGCTTTTCATGACAAAGAGCACCACACCTTTTACCACCGAAACAACACACACCGCTAGCTCTAATGGCCACACACTGCAGATGAACAAAAGAAAAAAGCACCCTTAAAACCAACCAAGCAGTGGCTTAGAGTGATAGTGTGATGCACTCAAAACATGCAAATGCAGCTAGAGTGAAGTGGTGGACTACAGAAAACATCCAGCGTGGTGGTTTCGACAGCATGCAAAAAAAGGAGGATGTGTTATGTCGACATCAGTCATCTCAAAAAAAAACAAAAAAAAAAACACACCAACTCACCTTAGAGGGTGGCTCCGTCTCCTTTGGGCTTGTGAGCTCTGGTAACCTGTGAGGACAGAGGGGATGTATGTATGTATGTATGGTGGCGTGAACATAGTTTAGCACTCATAACAGCCATGTTATCAAAATGTTAGATGTGTGGACGTACTGCAGGTGTTTGAGAAGGGCTTTGCTCAGATCTTCAGTGATGTACTCTGATATCAGGCCATGGGCATAGCGTAGGTAGTCCTCTGTGCCATCAAGTTGAGAGAATCACAGTGATTAACAATATTCATCATCATCATTTAAGCAGAAAAAAAGAAAAATCAGACTGAAAGGTAGGAAAATGTTTCGGTGCTACTGCTTTCTGACTTAGACTAACCCATAGACAGAAACTACACGTCAGTACTGCCATCTATTGGTCACTACCATGTCTACTACAAAAACAAATGCTGGAAATGTGGCTACTCACCCTCATGGCAGTCTGATTCTGACTTCACTCTGACATATGTTGTAGATTTGACTCCTTCTCCCACAGAGATGTTTCTCTTCTTGAGGGCAACGACTATCCTCTCCACCTGTTATAAGAGGTAAAACAATTATCCTACTCCACATTGCAAAAATAATAATACATTTCACATGAACACAGTTTTTTTCTGGCTATTGTTGTGTAATTAAACTGATAATAAGTTAATAAAAAGATGTCATATTAAATGGCTTCATTTGTGCTTAATTAGTACCTTTTTGTTTAACCAGTTCAGTGTCTTCTCTTGGCTGTATCGATGAAACTTCAGACTCCCCACCTCTGGAAAAAAGAAACACAGCATTTTAAAAAGTAATTAGCATAACATTAAAATTGAGAGACATTAGCTTAAAAAATAAAATTTACCTTTTTCCTCAGCAATGTGGTGCAGGGAGGCCAAGGATCGTGTGCAGCTCAGCAGCCTCGAGCAGACTGGGAATTCTTCGTCCATTACAACCTGGTCCAAAGGCTGAAACTTCCCCTGAGCAGCAGATAATATATAAAAAAAGGTAAACATTGGCATATTACATAAAAATGGAAAATATTGAATTCAGATCCTATTTACAGTCACTCATATACACCCAATATTATATTAAAGGCACAGTCTTGCTGCACAAAAATCTGCTAAATGTTTAGAAATATTAGTTCATAAGATGTTAGATAAGACAGCTGTGATCAGATTTGTTTCTTACCTCTTTTCCAACTTTAATCAAATAGGGCAAAATGAGATAGAGAGGATCCATTGGTGTTACAAACAGCAGTCTGCCATCTGTGTAACAAAAGAGACAATTGTGAAAACACAGAAATCTCATTTTCACATGGTCAAATTCTGATCGAGGGCCAATTAAAAGTAAGGAATAACTGCAGCAATAAGTGATTAATCTTACAAGAAATAACTCAAAGTCTGCAATAGTTAAATAAACATTTCAGTTAGACTGCTCATGTCAGACCACATATAAGATTGCAGTGCAAAATACTTTGCATTTGTCCGTCTGTGATTGGTGTAATTATCTTATATGGACACTGTTCTTTTGGACATTAAGACTTTTTCAGTTTTATTTCCATTGCATACGACATTTCTGCATTGATGATTTGGCCTTTTTGAAGCTCTGTTAATCGTCTGCAATAACTGCAAGGATTACAAAAGTGTAAGCCACCATGAAGGGTACAGAAACCAACCTCTTTGTACAGTCTGACCCACAAACCAGGAATGGAAATCTTCATCAAATGCTTTGACCTCATACAGCTGTGCATCACCACTACCCATCATGTACAGGGATGCTGCATCTGCAGAGGGAAAAAAAAAAAGAGGAACTGTTTTACTTTCATTTCCACATCTGCATATGCCCACCACATAAGCAGACTGTGGTGAAAACTGACAAACATCCATTTCATACAGATGGTTGTGTTGACATGTTTATGAACGGCAACAATTATTGTTACAGCAATTTGCAACAATTTTGACAACCAAAAATATGTCGAAAATACAAGCAACAATCTTTCCTAATCTTTAAAATGTAGATTCTTGTGTGTGTGTGTGTGTGTGTGTGTGTGTGTGTGTGTGTGTGTGTGTGTGTGTGTGTGTGTGTGTGTGTGTGTGGATGTATATATATTTTATATATGCTTGTGTATTGGTAGAGTCGTTCGGTTGGTCTTGCATTGTTGTTGCACTGTTTTTAACCTTGGTTTTAGCCTTGCATGTAAAAAATAAATAAATATCTGTCTATCTATTATTTGTGCTCAAAGAAAAAGTTGCCAGGTTCAATGTTTTTTTCTGATATTCATGATCTTATATGATGGTAAACTTTACATCTTTATCTTTTTGACTGCTGTTTGCACAAAAACAAGCTGTATGAAGGAAGGTATCACCTATGGTTCTAACTGTTAGCTGCATATCTAGATAAATGTATATAACACAACAATAATAAAGATGAACCTGTGGAGGGATTCCTTAGTCTCACAAAAGCTGGATCACTGTCGGGCTTCTGTGTGTCAATGGCGGAGTCTGTGGACACCAAAACAAAACTGTCAAGTCAACTCACAACAAATCATCACAATAATCTCTGTGGGGCTGCATGTCAACATGAGGACAAGGCTAAAAGGCTGCACCTTATGCACTAGTCAGTGAATAACTTAGCTATCTAGTAACTAACATTAGCTGACTTTGTAGTAACGCGTTAATCCCTTCAACAGATACATAACCATCCATCATAGGCTTCGTTAAGTGATGACAAACTTATCTAAAAGTCTAAACATATATCTAACGTGCATTATGTTTGCTGCTACTTAGCCTTGGTTAGCTTGTACTGTTGAACGTACCTGCAGCAACAACCACCCAGCTGTCATTTCCTACATTGGGCGTCCGCTTCTTTTTAGCAGCCATTTTGTATAAGTCAGTTTTAACCGGGTGAGTTTCTGTGGAGGTGGTTACTCTTCTGACATTAATAAAGAAGTGCTTTCTGGTCTTAAAAACAGTCTCGGCCTAGCGACAGTTGAGGCTACTTCTGCTGCTGCCAAACAACATGAGCTCAGAAAAGGCGCCTCTGTGTTCAACAACTACGGTTGTACCATAGGGGGGAAAACATTAAAAACATAACGTTTATTATTACCCTGCGAGCCTATTTCAGTTGTATTTTTAAACAAACATCACGAAATTGAAAAATTAACGTTAAATAAAAAGCATGCAGTGGAAAAATAATGAATAAGAAGCTGAAACGAGATTGTGGTGGACTTTTACCACACCCCCACCTTCACATTGCAGTGGTACGTTCCGTGATGTCGTCAATGTGGTAGTTCCACGGTAATTCCGCTAGAGGTCGCCCAAGAACCGCGATAACAAAGAGCAGTGTGCGGTAACCTTGCTGGGTGATTTACCCTCCAGTTAGTGATATTTGAGGAGTATGGTTTGCGCTCCTCAGAGAGAGAGAGAGAGAGAGACATAAGTCCTCTGCTCTCAGGTGCAGGATGTTTGGTGACCAGTGGTCCCTTGGCACACTGGCCCGTAACAGATTGGGGAATCCATCTGTCCTTCAGTAAGAGAAGGACGTCTCTCATTCTCACTCTCAGGATGTGACACTGTGAGTCCCAGTTGGTTTTCAGTGACTCACTTGTTTTGTTTTTTTTCCCCCTCCTGCACTGTTTATGTGGATGCTCAACCAGAGATGTACTGAACACTTGTGTTTGTGTTTTCACCCCCATTATATATATATATGACTATTGCTGAGCCTTCAATTTATTTTACTGTTCAGGGGTCCCTTTGATATGTTCATGTCTTTTCTTTTTTTTTTTTGTGGATTTCCCTCTCTTCTAAAAGCACCCACAGTAGGCTACAGCCTGCAAACAGGGTTTTAATTAGCTTGTTTTGGTAATGAGGAAGGGAGGGATTTGTGTGCTGGGTGACTGATCACTTATAAACATTGTCATACAGTGTTCCCTGTGGGGAGCAGCATGATGTAGGGGAAAACCATGAGACTATGCAGGGTGACTTTTGGTTGAATGTTCGATTTCTTTTGCATGTGGTTACCTTTTGTGTCTTCCTTGTTTTTTGGTCTAGTTAAAAATAATATTGCCTCTCAGGACCATTTGCCCAGACTTGCTCTAAACCTCTTTGTACACTGTCTCAACTCCTCTTTAAAATCAGTCAGATTTATGTTACTGTACTCCGCGGCAAAGAGAGCACGGGTGAGATATTGTCTGAATTACTTGTTTTATGGGTCCCAGGAGTATCATACACAACAGTCTGTGCAGCTAAACAGAATATTCCATGAAAGCTTTCTTTCTTTTTGGGCTGCTTGAGGGAACGTCTGCATTTCTGACTGCCAGGGAGAACAACAGCAGCCTTTCTGACACAGTGGACCACAAACAACCCCAGAGAGCCCAGTCCTCTGTCACCAGTGTGCAGACAAGAACAAAGTGGGTCTAAATTTAGGCCCTGATGTGGCTTTGTGGACACAGAGTCCGAGACCCCCCCTCTATCCTCTTCCAAATGCAACTCTACAATCCTCATCAATCATACATCCAACAAAGAGAATTTTAACACAACCGAGGCCATGACTGTTCTCTTTTTCTTTCTTTCTCTCTTTCTCCCCCTCAAGCTCAACTTCCTCCTTCTCTGTGTATTTCACTTTTGCGATCGCTATTTCGTGTTAAAGAAATAAGATGATTGCAATAAACTCCTTTGGAGGTGGGAGTGTGTTGCTGCCAGCCCAGCAGGCTGTGGACGGTTGGTCACACTCTGCTGAACTCATTGAACAGCCCGTGGTCCCATCTATCTCTGTGGCCTCATTTGTGGTGGTCCAATGCAGGGTGACAGGTTACAGCTTACATATCGACTCAGCCCTGAGCTGCCATGTCACCACAATGTGCTGTGCATTAACAAGCGCCTATCTTTTTTTTTTTTTTTTTAAACCCTCTTCATGTCAATCTTTGAGATTTATGGAGTAAAAAGAGTTTATATGAGGAGCATACATATTCACCACAGTGCATTCTTAACTGTCATGGCTGCCAGGAGAAGCAGGTTATAAATAGAAAGACAGCGTCACTCAGGATGCCACTTTTTCTGTATAGATACAGACATTGGCTGTTATTCCCACACAGCTGTTAAAGCCACATTACCATTTTTGAAATCCCCACTTGTGTAAATATGCACCTTTATGCTAAAGGGAGGTGATATACACATCGATTACACTCACAATAGACATGCACACACATACACATGCACACACACACACACACACATAAAAACAGATGTGGAGAGAATTCCCCTTGGCTGCAGAAAGCCTTTGAGTCATCATCTGGGATTCCCTTCCTCTCACTTCCAAATATGGGTGGGATTGTGAGAAAGAGGGAGGCAGAGTGTGGAAGCAGAGAGGAACCCCCTCGTGATGTCAGCGCTGTGGAACAGTGAGGCTCACGCTGACTGGAAATCCACAGGAAGGAATGTCGGGAATGCAAGGATCACCGAAATGCTTTCCCTCACGCATGTTTGTAAAAAAAAATCTGAGTAGTAGCACTCATGCCTCTTGTGCACCCACACACACACACTCACATAGTGTTTTTTCGCCAGTCCTCTCACTGGGGAGATATTTCTTCCCGTAAAAGACTTCTTCCTCCTCCTCACCCCCACTCACCCCACAAGATGGTGACTCCTTATTCCCAGCATCAGATGCTCTGTGTGAGGCCTCTGGTTCAGACAGTATGGTATTTCCCACTTCGCCCTGAATGTGAATGGTGTAACGACTCGTTCTCGATGTAGATCTTTATGTTTCGAAATCCTCATGCCTTTGTCCTTCCCACTCGCATGCTGTCTTTATGAACCCACAGTCACCACACAAAAAAAGGAGTTTGTAGAATAGACACAAAATGCACAGACTACTTTACAGCAACAGCAGCCTCATTACTGGACACAGGCACAGTGGCTCAGAGTCCAAGCAATAAAGGGTACTGGAACAAAGAGGAAAGGAAATATGTCTTCACATGAGGTTAAGACCAGAAAAAAAAAAAAAAATCATCCAAGAACACAGCAGTTTTGTGTGTTAAGAAATTAATGCTACAGTGACTGAGTGACAGGGTGGGGAAGGGCGTGTGCACTCAGCAGGATTGACAACTCAATCCATGATAATGGGCAGTTAGTGAGTTTCCCAACATGTGAATATGTTCCACTGAAGTTCACATAGCCTACTGTAGAAAATACAGTTTGGTGGCTGCCGGTATGTAGCTCTGATCGGTTGATGACTGGCTAAGTTACAAATACTAGGCCCTATACATATTTGCAGTTGCCATTTTGTCACATAAGGAACTAAAGAGCAACTGTACCAAATAATTAAATGATTAATCGACAGGGCTGATTGTGAAATAAAGAAACTGAGATGGATCTGGCAGTAAATGTGGTTATTATTAGAGATAAAGTGATGAGAAAAACAAACCTAATCATGTTAGACTGTCCCATTTATCATCTTATTTAATATTAACTTTGAATTGTGGCCACAAAATTGATATAAAACACATGCACACACACACACACACACACACACACATGACTGTCAACTCCACACAGTAGCCTAACCCATGAGTAGCTGAAGCCAAGAAGTTACAGGGTTGAATAAACCATGCCATTTATGACTACTCGGAAATCCAGCTGCAGCTTTGCCTCTTTCCATCATTTTATGAAATTCTTTTCTAATTTCTCTCTTTTTGGCCCAATGGACCTCTGTGGGTTTACTTTTTCCCCCAACAAATGTGTCCTGTTACTGTAATAGCCTATCAAGGTGGCACAATATAGGCTATTGCTATTCTACACTACCAACTTTTTTGTTTTGTGGGATGATCTTTGTTCACAGCTTGCTCCTTAGCAAATTCAAAAGGTTGTAGCCATAGCCTACTTCTTTTAGGCTACTTTTTCTTTTATTTATTTTTTAAACAAAACTTTATCAGCAAAAAACAAATCTAATTTACCTGTGGGGGCGTGGCCTCGTCGAGGATCAGGTGGGTGTCGTCACTACTCTACGTCACCTCACTGAACGTGAAACGTCAGCTGTTGACGTAGTTTATTATGTGCTGTCCAGAGCTTTTTTTTCCAAGCAAATGTCGGATAAATATTATGGCTTGCTGGGTGGATAACTAGCAGAGCGTGAGGACGTCGTCTGTGCTTCTGTATTGGGTGGTGAGTGAAATTATTACTTTTAAATCTAGTTTTGTTTCGCACTAAGTAGAAGATGTAGTTAGGCTACGTGCCATACCTGGTTTGTTAGCTTTAATAGTTAGTTAGCCTACCAACTAGCATGATAGTTAGCTATTGTTTTCTTCTAACAAGGCGGCCAGATCAGATGCCCAGCTGTGCCAGCGTCACTAATTAGGAGTAAACCACTCTCGACATTAGCCTACTAAACAACCAGGCTCGACATGTGCCCGCTGTTTATTCATTTTTTAATTATCCGGGAGTCAAGCAGCGTCAGCTTCTGCCAAGATGGCGGCGATGGAGCCCAATCCCAACGTTTCCCAAGTAAAGTAACTTCTTATCTGGAAAAGCTCATAATAGCTCAAATAATTTTGCGATATACTTGTATGGATTGTTAACAATAAAGTGGTGCTGGGCAAACTCTGATAAAAGTGTATTTGGAATTGATAAAACAAGCAACAGCTGCACTCAGTTATGGCTATGAATCATCATCAGTGAGCTTATGTGGACTTCTGTCTGTGACATTAATGCAATGGTTAGTTTCTTACATGCTTGTTTGTTAGCTGTTCTTCTATCTTGTCAATTTTTCTGTTTCATGTTAGTTGTTTACCCTTTTCTTTTCTTTTTTTTGTTCACATCAAGGCATCCCTTGGTAACTGTGGTAACAGCACTATGAACTGTGGGTAATTCCCATGGGCTATGTATGTCTGCAGAAGACTACTGAAATGTGGAGTTATATAGGGAAAGTGCTCACAAAGGGCCCAAAGCCCTGGATGGACATTGGTGAGCTTTAAAAATGTTCATCATAGAGCAGTGGATGATGTCATTGTCACAGAGGCTACAGTAGTTTATCTTTATTTTTCAATATGTGGTCCACGTGTTTTCACAGTTGAAGGTGTGGTGACAAGCCTGTTGTCATAAAGAGTATGGTGATGTGATATACAGGGATACCAACACACATTCGGTCCTAGAGGATGCTCATTGTTGATGTGATAATTCAAATGTTTTGTTTTTTTGGCATTTTTCCATCCATCCATCCATCCATCCATTATCAATCATCAATTAGACAAGACAAAAAAGAAATTAGCCTTTCTTTTTGCTTATGGAGGTTACTATAGTGTTTTCTAGTGCACATGTGTGGAACATGTCAATGTACACATGCCAGCAGTTGTAATGTGAATGGAAGCGCACCCATGTTTTTTTTGTCTGCATTCAACAGTTGGTGAGCAGAAACCATGAAATGGCCCAAGGGAAGTCCACTTTTCCTAGTTAATGCAGCTTTGCACCTAACTATATCAACCCTGTCCAGCTTACTAGTAGTAGTAGTGCTTTATTCACACACACAAAATCATAATTTGCTAGATCATATTGTGGCCAGTTTTAGGCATGTGAATTGCTCTCCTGAAGAAGCTATCTAAAGCTTATAGTAGGAGCCATATGACATAGATTTGACATACATTAGATATACACTAACAACTTGCATACATTTAACACACACATATACATTTTACATGCACTTGACACTTACATGCATTTAACATACTACATATAACACAACGTACACTTAACATACAATTTGTAATCCCATGTGCATGAGTTTAGCAGTTGTTCCTTTAGATGGCGTTTGAACATGGAGATAGATTTTGATATTTTTTAAGATACCCTGTTGAGTGTTTGACAACAAGTTACCCTTCAGCCAAAGGAACTAAAATAGGATCTAAAAGTCACCTTTCTCATTAGGTGAAACTACTTCATTGATCCAAACAACAGGAGCTTTTGAAAAGTATGAAACACAAGAGAAAATGACAGCATAGAGAGATTCTGTAATGCTTTTTTCCCCCTTTTTTTTACTGCTGCGTGACTCTGATGAGTTAGTCAAATGTAATGAATGAACAACAGTAGCTATTTTGAAGAGTGGGTTCCCATTTTATTTGTATCCCATGCAGATCACTGAGGACGGGAAATCGCACGACATAGCCTACATTTGTGCCAATGGTTTCACACTATTCCACTGATTGCGGGTGGTGATAATGTTCCAAGAAAAGTAGCAGTGAGCCAGTAAATTGCAGGGGAGAAGACTACAAGCTAGCAAACATGGATGTAAACAGCGTAGGTTGCAAAATGTTCAAAAACATCAGTTTTGCGCGGTTTTTATGAGGAAGGAAATGAATTCAGCAGTTTATTAGACCTCAGTTCTACACACAATGCCTTTTGGTGAGAATATAGAAGATGTTTGTTGCAGGGAAACTCTACAGGGTCTCTATAATGGGTAGGTTATTTAAAACCGTTAGTGGTTATAGTGCAAAACATTTAATTTTATAGACACAAATTACTTTCCTGGGGCGGTGCGTGGCGCAGTGGGTAGAGCGGCCGCCCCATGTAGAGGCTACAGTCCTCGCCGCAGGCGTCCCCGGTTCGAATCCCGCGTCGGGCAGACCTTTCCTGCGTGTCATTCCCCCTCTCTCTGCCTCCCCATTTCCTGTCTATCTCTACTGTCATCACTATCAAATAAAGGCAAAAAAAAAAAAAAAAAAAAGCCGAAAGAAAAAAAAAATTACTTTCCTATTCAGGCACCTATATTTTTTTAAGTGTGTATGTCCTCATTGTATATTTTTCACACTGCTCAAAGTATATGAAACGTGGAAACTGCGCTGAAGTATAATGAGGAAAAATCACAGATGAGTCAACGTGCAGAGATATTTTTTGTTTGCGTATTTTATCGGGCGAAAGGATTCACTAATTGCAGTTTGTCAAATGTGATGACTTGTGAGTTTTTAAAGAGTTTGGCGCAGCCCCTACGTGGAGCCCTGATGTGTGGGGTTTGATAAAATGTTAAACTTTCACCCTTCGAGGGGAGGGCTGTCTGTCCCAGAGCCTTTCATCTGCCCATGATCCCTGCCTGTCTCCTTTCTCCCTTCTCTCTCCCTCTCTTTACTCTGTCCCGCCGAATAGACGTCCCACAATACACTATCCCCAACCCTAATTATTGTTTACTAGGATCAATCTCTCTCTCTCCCTGTCGCTCTCTCCATCTCTCTCTCACTGTGCGTCTCTCTCTCTCGCTCCCTCTCTCTCAGTGTAGCAGGGACCAGAGATGATGTGGTAATTACATCTGCCGACTGCTGGTCTGCCGCAGACGGCTCCGCAAGTCTCTCTGCTCAGAGAGAAATTAGAGACTGCTCAGCACATGTCCAGGACTGCAATTAAAAATAAGTACTCTGTGTATGAAATGTGTTTATTTGTTTATTTATGAGACCCCTGAATTCCAGGGCACTTCGCTTTTGCTTCTACGCTCCAAGGCTGCGGGTCATGTCAGGGGATGAGCAGCAAATCCTTTGTTGGGGAGTTGTGAGAAAACACAGCTGTAGTAGAAGTTCTTCTTCCACTGCATTTATTCTTTTTTTTTTTTAGAATCTGTCTCTGTTTGACACCGTTTTAGTGTGATTGACATTTTTCACAAACAGAAGCTAATATGAGGCTTCAGCGGGTTTTTTTTTTTTAGTTTTTTTTATTAATCGTATGAAGTGAATATCTTCCAACATTACAGCCCTTTTATTTCAGAATTCCCTTTATGTTTTTCCCCTGACAGTGTTTCTGTGCTTAGCTGCAGAGGAGGGATCACAGCACAAAGAGGAAATCTTACATTTAAAAGACCATAACTTTGGAAGATACTCACTTGATTTGACTTAAATTCAGACTACTGAACTTTAGTATGCACTTTAAGGTCCAATATGGAAGGAGAAATAACCAAGAACACTCTCAATGTACATATAGGGATGTGTAATCCAACACGTTGTTCTTTTACATTGTGTATCAGACTATTTCTTGGCCAGAGATTGTTAATGTCCTGGGGTCTTGTTGGCATGGAATGAGCATATTTCCTAACAAGTTGAGCTATTTCTTTACACATCTACTCTCATTTTTTTTACCCTCACGTGTCACCTATGTGGCTGCTGTTTAGCAGTAGTTACATGTCCATCTCAGTGTAATATGTTATGTAGTTTATTTAATTATTGTTGTCACTGTGTTCCTCTGGATTGCAATTCTATAATGTACTTATAACACCTATTAGGGTTAGGCCTTTTAAGATGCAGCTTTTTCTGTTGCTTCTATTTATGTTTTTTTTTTTTTTTTTTCATTTTTGTATTAGTTTGAGTCAGGACAGAAAGTTTTTATTTTGGACTATATATTAATTATGACTTCAAAATGTACATATAAAAATATAAGGACGCCAGCTACACCTGTCAGTAACAATGTGAATTTCGAAAATCACTCAATATCACAAGACAAAACAAAAACCTACTGTTTCCTTGTCTATTCTGATAGTTGCATATCTCTCATTTCACTTTGGAGGGGTCCAGTTTCAGACATGAACTAGTCGAGGGGACCCAGAGCTGCCGAGGGGCGCTTTCTCCACTCCCAGATTTATGAGCTGTGCAGTGAGACGGTCGACAACTCAGGCCATTAAAAGATTATCTGGATTTTTCACAGGCATACTGGGATAATTTGGGAGCAGAGTCATTATGTTCATACCATATAAATCTACAAGGTTGAGGGTGACACAGTTGGGAAAGAACAGCCTATTACACAGTGTGTTTGTGTGCGCAGATGTGTACGATGCAGTATGTACTGTGACATGACTGTGGTCATTGTGTTTCCCACACACGACATCTAAATTCTCTGCTCCTTACAGCCTGCCTCGTGCTTGTCTTTTGTAGAAGAGTCTGATTTTGATACCAAACCACTGTCATCATGTATTGCACATCAGCTTTTATCAACTATAGCTCAATGATTTCTGCCATGAGGTTTTGTTTCGAAACAGCTTTTGCAATTCAATGATTTTCACTTCTTTTGCAGCCGCTCCACGATCTGAGAGTGATTACCGGATCAGAAAAGCAGATGCTGGATGAGAGCAGAGGGCAGACGGGAAGCCACACACACACACACACACACACACGAAGGTGTTCACGTTCAGAGAGGCAGAGTGACTACGCCGCAGTGACAGGTACCGGATGGCTGAGAGCCCCGTGTGCAGCCTTTAACTTACCTCAGAAGATGGATTGACCAGGCTGCTTCATAAAATAACAAGTCAGTCTTTTAGTGAAATTGTTCCCATGATGGATCTATGTTTTTATGTCAGAACTGTCATTTTTTCCGTCGTACTAAAATGACTCTCGTCATGATTTCATGTGCCGTGACGGACTTAACATTAAGCCTTTGCGGAATTTCTCAAGCCAATACACATAATTGATCAACACGTTGGAATTTTAAACACAATCATCTCTAAGTAATGCATGAAATTGTGTATGTAAGCAAATATTTATACAGGGACATGAACAGATAGTTCGTAACACCACTGACTTCATTATTCGTGACCAGAAAGACCAAGACGCAGTTCATGTGACATAAGGGTTTTTTGGGTAATTTCCATGCTATAGGTAATGACTGCTTTACTTGCCGACAGCATTATCGAAGAGTGTGAACAAGAACTTTAATTTTGTCAATAAGCTCCTCTGACAATAGCTGAAGCAGACGCTTTCATCTCTGTAGTAAAAGTGGTAATTACTCTCCTGACTGGACCCAGTCTCACACAGTCTGCATTTTGTCCTTGGTTTTTCAGGGATAAGGGTCTTGGCATGAACTAGCTGAGTGTGTAATGTAATCGAAAAAGGCAAAACCATGAATCTGGCGGTGTGATGTCATCACTATGAGACACTGTGTGATATCATAATCGTGAGGTAATGGCGGGAGGGGTGTGCAAGTTTATGACTTTGGCACACGCTCAGTTTACCGTCGGCCGACTGCAACAGGGTACTAATGAGAATAGATGGCCTGCCTCGAGCTATCCATGTGTGCCTGAGTGTGTGTGAGAGAGGCAGAGTGCACATGTTCTTACTATGATGAATTGATGGTTATTGGCCGAAGGATGTAGCCAGGAGAGGGTTGATGCAAAGGACCTACAGGTGGACACATGAGGAGAGCATGTGAGGTCTGGGGGGGGGGTTCACATGAATCTGATTCAGTTTTCCACTGACACATAGTGTTTTTAGACAATGTCTCAAGCATCCAGACAAATACAAAACCACCCACCAGATGAGTAGCGTGTGAACTCGAGTCAAGTCAGAATGAGCAAAGGTTGAGTCTGTTTCCATATTTATTCTGTGGTCTGAGCAATCGCCACGTCCTCTCTCACATAATCTACTAATGCCTCAGTTGTAATGTAGGCTGCCTGCTGTCCTGAATTCTGCTTTCCTAGATAGTTTGATAACAGTGCGCTGCTTCTCACTGAGAGAACCAGTTTTGCGAATGAAAATATGAATTGTCTAGTGACCTGTTTGGGGTCATTTGTTACTCTTGTCGATGCTTTACCTACAGGATGTACATCTTTTTCTGTATCTGACCTAAGAGTCTAAAGACGTTTGTGATTCAACTCTACAATGTGAGGAAGTTGTCGAGCAAACCACCAAAAAAATGAATGTTTTTGGAACCCAAAGTAATATAATTTTTTACACAGATTGATTTAGTTGATCAGTCATTTCTTGTGTATTGTATATGTCACTCCCTCCTCCCCTCTACTAATTTTTGAACACTTGGAAAGGGAAAAAAAAGAAATCTCCTGACTCATATGCAACCCCCTGTTTTTACATTGTGTATACGTGACAAATTGTTTTAGTTCTGACTCATTTAATGTGAAAATTATTGCCAATCTGTAAAGCTCATGTAAAAAAAAAATTGGCAAGCTAGCAGGAGATTTTTCTTAACTCCTTTTATATGAATTCACATATGGAGAAGATTTTAACCTCAGAGCTGCGCTTGTATGCAATAACCTCGCTCAAGCAGTGGGCTGTATGCTGCACAAAAAAGCACAGCACACAGTAAATTCTCACATGACATACAGTCGTTATTTGGTATCAAATCCTAATTTTCATTATTTTTTCACGGTTAAAAGATGGCAATAGGGCGGTAAGTCTTACAAAAAAATGAATCCTATGTTTTCTGTTCTTAATTAAATTGGTAACACGTTTTAAAACTGTCAGTCCTGACTACCTAATTGGCTGCTAAATTTGACATGGCTCAATCTGCAGCGGTGACCTGCTGTTTCATTGTCAATTACAATGAGTTAGAAGTGGAGGTGTGACCTCACCCAAACGATCACATGTGCCAAAGTCACCCTGCAGAAATGACATCATGGATAATGATGTCATCCCAGGATTCCAGACCCTCTCCCATTCCCGCTTAAATGCTTTTAGGCTTGGCTGCACACACACTCACACACTCACACACTTAAATACACACACGCACGCACACTCAACACTCAAGCGTTTGTATGTTTACACACCAGTGTGCGTACACACAGACTGGCATGCACACAGTACACACACATGGGCAACACACACGTGCACACACCCACTCGAGGAGCCTCGCCCAAGACTGAGTCGTGATATAAACAAGACAAACATACAACAGATGCGATAAGGATGTCATTTGGCCTCAGAACAAATAAAACAAGTCTGCTGAACTAAACATGCCTAATAATAAGCTTGTAAACCTTCAGTTTTCTGACAAAAGCCAGGCCGCAGCTCCTCATATTGCGCCAGGAAAAAAAAAGCTACTTAAAATCAGACTGTAAACGTAATCACATTGAGCTTATTTTAAAAAAGCCAAAAATAGTGTTGTGGGCCACTGTGTTAATTTTCTGTAACTTATATATAGAGTTCCTCGCTGAGTAATAAAAAATAAAAAAAACGGTAAAGCAGGACCTTCCCTCCGAGTGTTCAGAGTCATGTGTGCTTAGCAAGAGACTTAACAGAGCCGGGAGTCTTCTGCGAGCAGGATGCATGTGTACCTCTGGAGTCTGAATATTAAAATGACCGTATTGTGTGGATTCATACTGAACTTCTACGCAGAGAAGTCGACAATTTGTTGAGGCCGTTATGCTTCTGTGCATTCATTTAGATAGGCTGAACTAAAATTTGCGGTGTTATGATGGCAGCAGTAGATTACAATTAAAGTAACTTCCTTCTTCGTCTCTCCCTCTCTCCGTCTCTCCCTCTCTCGCTTTCAAAACCGTACACAGGCTCCCCCCCTGGTCTTTGTGCCCAGTGCCTGACCTTAGTAAATACGTGGCTAATTTGAAGCATGTGGCGGCAAATTGGAAACACTGAGCTTTTAAAACTGTGGACTTTTCTTTTGCACATGCTAATTCGTCCCAGGAGATCCCATCAGATGAAATGACCCAAAACATGTCAATGTTAGGGCGACATTTAGGCCTGCAGGATGAAGGGGGGGCGGAGGGGGGGGTCGAGACAGAGGGTGGACAAAGAGCGGCTGAAGGGCAGAGGAGTGACTTAAACAGGGTGTGTTTAAAAGGGGGAAATTCATTCAAGTTATCCCTTAATAAAACACCACTGCTGCTCTCCTCCCTCTTTTATTGTCTCCCTCTTTATCTGTCACTTACTCACACACACACACACACACACACACACACACACACACACACACACACACACACACCTCCCACGCACAGGTGGAAATTCTTAGTGCTCTACCTCCTGTTCAAGGGAGAGCTGCATGTTCCATATAGGACAACAGGTGCACACAAGGCAGGAGTGCACATGCACTTGTGCACGTGTAGCTGTGTGTGTGTGTGTGCATGCGCATATTCAATCTACGACTCTTTATTTTGAGAAGTGCAGGGAAACAGAGACTGTGAGCCTTTGGCCGGGGTCCACAGCCCACTCTGGGTGGACTCCTTACCCAGCCCCCTCAATGCTGCAAAAAATGTCGACCCAGTTTCGGCTCAGTTCACACTAATATGTTTTCATTTTAAAATGGTGTTTTAAATTGTAAACGATTTCCACACGACCATCTTAGCCCCACAGTAAAAATAAATCTGAGGTGTGTTTTACCTCAAACCTCCCATCACATGACTATTAACATGCACTTGGCGTGTGCGTGCTGGTGTTAACAGGAAGGGGATTTTCTACTGTGCATTTGATTGGTTGCAGAAATTACAATGAACAATGAACAGCAACGGCAGTTAAAATTTCTGCATTAAAATGCAGAAATGAACTGCACAGCAGCTGCTAGCAAAGACAACAAGGTCAGCAATGCTTGCAATTTGTAATCTACGTGGCACTGGTAGTTGACGCCTCTAAGATCCAATCAGGAGGGGAGGCAGGTGTCTGCGTCATCATTTCCAGAGGTTTCTCTGTTTGCCTGTTTAGACTTAAATACAATGCCAGAGTTTTTAAACCAAAATGGGGACAGCAGTGTCTCCAAAATTCTCAGTGTGTAGTGGCTCAAAAACTCCAGAGTAGTGCGGACGCCAGGTATAAAAATAGCAAAAGTGATGTGTTTTCTAAATAGGTTAATAGGTTAGTTAAACCTATTTGTGTGGATGTAGCCTTTGTCTTCGAGTGAGGCTTGGGATGTGACAAACCTGTTACTAATCACCACGTTATTTCTATAAAATAAACCATCATCAGAAAAACTCTTGGGGCAGCTGTGGCTCAGGAGGTAAAGCGCCAACCAGAAGGTCGGTGGTTCGATTCCCTCCCGTCTCCAGGCCGCATGTCGAAAGTGTCCTCAACTCTCAATGAGAGTCAACAGCGCCCGACAGAAAAAGGTCCATAAAACTACACAAAAACCTTGTAATCTTCCTCCACACTGCTCGTCCGCTGCAATCCATGTGTCCTGAAGGGAAAAGGTGACTGAGATGACCGCTGGTTATACAATCTTAAATTAGAAAACAAAACCCCAAAGTTAAAGGAATAGTTCACCAAAAAATGAAATTCAGGCATCTGGAGACCCGGGAGGGCAGTTCGTAGTCCAACAAAATCCTTATATGAGAGTCAATAGCACCCGACACAAAAAGGTCCATAAAACTACACAAAAACCTTGTAATCTTCACCCATACGGCTCGTCCGCTGCAATCCAAGTGTCCTGAAGGGATATAGTCCAGAGTCTACTTGAAACGATGTAATTTAGGACATTATTACAGCCCAAACAGTCCTGTATCTCACTCTGACGTTCATGCATGGCAAATTCAATACAGGACTGTTTAGGCTGTAATAATGTCCTAAATTACATCGTTTCAAGTAGACTCTGGACTATATCCCTTCAAGACACTTGGATTGCAGCGGACGAGCCGTATGGGTGAAGATTACAAGGTTTTTGTGTAGTTTTATGGACCTTTTTGTGTCGGGTGCTATTGACTCTCATATAAGGATTTTGTTGGACTACGAACTGCCCTCCCGGGTCTCCAGATGCCTGAATTTCATTTTTTGGTGAACTATTCCTTTAACTTTGGGGTTTTGTTTTCTAATTTAAGATTGTATAACCAGCAGTCATCTCAGTCACCTTTTTGTCAATGGTAATTAGACCACATTATAACAAATGAACAGTCTGCAGCCATGATAAAACCTCTAAGGTAGTGAAGCAGGGCTTTGAGCTACTCACGAACATCATCATGCAAACATGTTTGTGTGAAGAAAGGTCATGGGGTCACCAGAGTTATTGAGGTGCATCCTCTGGGGGCCGTGAATGTTCTTATGTAAAGATGTTTCAGTGTAGTTGATCAACATTGGCGACCAAAGAGGAACGCTGCTGGCTACAGACTAAATGTACACTGCTACATAAATATTTAGAAACTGTTAAAGTGTCATGCTTCAGGGTCTTGAAGGAGAACATTTTTTGCAGTAAATACTCTCCCTCTACGCTTGGCACAAAGACGATGGCCCCAGTTTTCCAACAATCTGGAGGACCTCTATCCCGCTTCGTCTCAACAGACTAGCTTCCTTGTTGGGTCTAAATTTAGCCCTGGTCCCCTCTGGAGGCCGGAGCAGGTGGAGGTGACGGGGGCCTTGGCCTGTGCTCAGGGGACAGACGGGTGAACGCCATGACCAAAGCCCCGGACCTCACAATCTAGTTATAGAAATGATAATGACATCCTCCTCCTTCTCAGTACGCACACACACACACAGACACACACATACACCTCTAAAAATGAGTCTGTTATGGCCTCAAACTGATGGTTATAATCTGTGTCATGCTACGTTACAATCCCAAGCTGAAAACAACAGATTTCTCTGGCAGAGTCTAAAACCACTTATCAAAACTCTTCAGCACCACCACATGAAAACCTCCAACCATGCCTCAATATTTTCAGACTTGAAACATGTAATTTGAGACCAGCTTTTGTGGGCACATAGTCTCCAAAGCTCACTATTGTCCCCTTCGATAAAAAAAAAAGAAAAGAAAGAAAGAAAAAAAAGAAAAACACACACACACACACAAAAATGCTGCAGCCTTACCTTTCTGCCATAATGAGTCCAATATCTGCTACTACGCATGATGTCTGTCCCCAGCGTTTCTCATTTCAGAAACTTGCTGATCCCCATATTGCTGGCCCATTCACCAGGATGACATCATTGGTTCAGACTGTGCCAACTGTGCTCAATAAAGCCCAGGCGTGTTTCAGTGTGGGAGTGCCTCTGCTGCATTGAGACTTGTATGAAAGATGTGAGTGAGAAGATCTTTGTATTAAATTAGTCATGGCTAAAAATTTGAGAGTATTGCTGCTTGACACCAGTACTCACCGAATAATTGTAAAGAAATTTAATCATTATAACGACATGCCTTTCCTGCCTCCAGTAGATGTTAGTGTGTAAAGCTGAGCTCCCTTTGGGGAATAGCTGCCCGGCGATGCCTTTTATTGTAAAACAGTTTGCAGGAGGCTTTATTTAAAGGAATATGAAGTGTTAATTTGTGAGTTTTAGAGACGCTGGCAGGTTGTTGGAGGCCGTCCTACCAAGAAGAATGATGGCATCAGTCAGCCTAGCCGCTGCCCACCACTCTTACAGTCTATGCCACCACTATATATTTTTATGTGTAAGTGACAAAGCCTTCAAGCAGCTGTAGGAATTATGATGGGAGCAAAAGAGGAAGTAAGGTGATGTTATCGTACGGTGGCAAAGTCTGTGCAGGGCGGAGGTCAGGGTGGATGTATTCGTCAACAAAACATCGGACTGTAACAAGGGAGACCACTATTCCCATTTCAAACCAAGAGCTGACGTTGTTCCTCGTTTTAAAGCATGACCAAGATCACTCCAGAGCCGTAACCGCTTTTATTATCGCAACCACTATGACAAAGATCCCCCAACCTTAACAAGGTAGTAATTTTGACATAAACTACGATCTTAAACCTAAACCCAACCAAACCTTAACCATGGGATTGCCACATCATAAAACTGATTTATGTCTCAATAGTGCTTTTGTGAAATGTTGTCGTTCTGCTGGCAGGAGCGCCAGAGCAGACAAGACACTTGGATGTGTAATTCTGGAGGGTGTGGACAAACATATTTTGTCATTTAAGAGGAGGACTTCATGGGCAGTCCACATTCCTCCTGAGACTTGGCCTGTAGTATAAATATAAAGTTATACCCAGCTGCAGGTTAGCTTATTTAAGCGAAGAAAAAAAAGACTGGAAACAGGGGAAATACCTAGCCTGGCTCTGTTTCGGCGGTAACAAAATTAGTTTATCGGTGCCTCTAAAGTTGGCTCATTAACATTTTTTATCACATTTGTGTAGTTCATATAAAAAACCAAGTGCAGAAAGAAAAAAATATGGTTTCACAGGGAGTCATGTGCAGGAGTAACCCTTGGCTGGGAGCAGTAACTCCAAGAAACAGCTCAGCACACAACGCCTGTAAAAACCACAGCCTCTCCTTTTTTATGTGTCAGTTTTTGTATGAATTTAAAAAACATGAATTTTAGAGGCGCTGGTAGACGGTGGTTGTGTTACCAGCTCCAACAGAGCCGGGCTACTGTTTACCCTGCGAACTGACTTTGTGTTAAACAAAGGTATCTAGTGCAGATATGTCGATCATCTCATCAAACTCTCAACAGGATAGTCAATAAGCCTATTTCTGAAAACACTGAATTATTCCTTCCAGATGGTTAAATCCTAAATGTTATGATGTTTAACAACAGACAGTAAATAAGATAATTCAGACAATCTAAGGCATTCCTCCGTGGACTAGTTTTTAATCTTAATGACAGTGTCTGCTGCAGCTTTGTGGTGCGATGGTAGCAGCAATATTGTGTAATTAAACTAACTTGCCCCTCAGAGCCCATACCCTCCCCGAGCCCTCCCCACACCTCCACTCCTCTTTGTCTGCCCTCACATCACACCACTACTGCTCTAAAGAATACCTCACCTCCTTCTTTTGTGTGTGTGTGCAGTGTGTGTGTGTGTGTGTGTGTGTTTCTGCCCTCCTGGCAGGCTGTGTCTATTGCCCTCATTCTCCTTGCTCTGGCCCGTGTGAGCACTTGTGCTAGCATGGCAGTTTGGCCGCTGGTCTGCGTATAGCGGGTGTGTGTCAAACAGCACCTTCCCTCCGAGGAAAGAAACAGAGGGAGAGCTGCAGGAGGAGGAGGAGTAGTGTGTGTGTGTGTGTGTGTGTGTGTGTGTGTGCCCCCCCCCCCACCACACACACACATACACTGCATGGTGATGTCATCTAAAATGACATCATCCAATGGAGGGGAGCCAAGGGACCTGATGGGTTAGCATCCTCCAGTGAGTTAAAGGGAGAGAGCAAATAGGAGACAGAGAGAGAGAGAGAGAGAGACTTGTAAATAAGAGAAGGAGAAAAAAAGGAATAGACACTCTGACAGAGACAATGACTGATCTGAATGTCCGATCTTTGTTTTCTACATGGCCGCGTATGCCTCTTGTTCAGTCTTCGCGGAGTCGTGCGTCTCTCTTTTAGGAATACTTGCTTTATTTCCATTTGCAGGTGTTGCCGTCCTGAGGGAAGTATGCATGAGTGCAGCTAAAGTGCAGCTAGAGTGCAACTGAATCGATACCAGTCAGTGAATACACACTCGCATATGAACACACCATACACACCAACTGTAATATCCACCTGCAATCACACACACACACTAATACACAGGTGCTGCATACTGTACGTGTACATGTCATATGAACAACAACATATTTACATGTTGATACATAGACTCTCTCAAATAAACACACTCTCACACAATTAGTAGGGACACCTGTGTCTCTGCGTGTTTCCATTGTTGTCCACTTGGCTGTGCTGTGCTCCACACTGTGCTCCCAGCATGCCTGCCATCTGAAACCAGACACCTATGGACCAGCATCCTCTCGTTCTCTGGAGCCACTGCCGATGCTGAGGACCTTCCACTTGGCAGACAAGGATGTGCTCTCTGTAAAAAAAAAAAAAAAAAGAAGCTTACTTTGCTCTATTTATTTGATAGCAACATTACGATTATGACCACTTTTGCACACTTTGATTAACTGCCAGTAATACTCAGTGTTTGCTTTTAAGACGTTGGATTGATATATGAAAGCTGTTGCTTCTAATGCATGATGATTCAATCTTCCTTATCGCTCACTGCTGTCAGTGGCAAACTGACTCAACTGTATAAATAGAGAGGCATGTAGTGTGGGACAGAGAGGAGCAGGGATGAGCGATAGGAAGGGAATGAGGGAGGGCTCGTCGTGATGTGAGGGTGTGAGTCCACAAAATGGAGGAAAAATTTGGTCAGGGATAATCAAACAAAATATCCAGCAAAGATGAAGCAGACAGATGCTGTTTTTTGCGCGGACCAGCATCTATTCTTGGCAGGGTTATTACTCACAGCCATCAGACTTAGTGGCCCTGCACTCCTTCAGAGCCTCATCAGATTCACTCCTTATAACTTAAAACGCTGGCTTCGGTGCATTTGCTCGTGTTCAGCAAAGTGAGCAAGAAAGATAGGTTTGAGCAGAAAAGAGGAAGCAGGCCATTTCAGTGATTATTTCCTCTTTGAGTTCCCTCTCCACTTTGTAGTGTTTTGTTGAAAATGCCTGCTCGCCCTGCTGTCCCATCGCCGACTTTCAAAAAAACACACCACATGCCAGGCAGATGATCTGATAAACACAATAAATTCATCATCCACAACAACCGCAGACAGACACGCACGCACACACGCACGCAGCTACTCACATAACTCTACGTGATGTGAGAACAACATTCTGATTGTGGGGTCGTAGAGGTCACCAAAATGTAAATGTTTACTTAAATGAGGAGGAATTTCACTACCACCCACTCCACACACACTGCCTATTTTTGGTCTTATTTGGTGTATCTGCGCCCGGTCCAATCACCGTCCACTCCTTTCCTACCTTCTTTCTGTTTCGCTGCAGTATTGGTATGGCAACATTGGCACAGGCCTACTCCTACTCTCTTCCGATCTTAGTCATAGGCCTCACTCATGAGGCACCAGCTGAAGCCCTCCAACAGTTGATATGTTTGGTCACTTCCGTGTGTTTTCACTCCGCGCCTTTATCCCTCTTGCGCACACACACACACACTTAAACATGCAAATACCGCCCGTGTCCAGCTCTGGAATGAGTGTAAAGACGAAACAGGATTCAATTCTCCTTGTTTTTACGCAGTTCAGGTAAGTTAGGCTGAGCCAGTGTCAAACATATGGCGTTGTTGTGTTGTGATTAGCTATTGTGTTCAGGTTTTCTCTGGAAAACATGTTTGGCTCAGGTCTCTAAGTTACCTGTTGATTCCCATTGTGCTGACACGGCAAAGCAGGGTAGGAGAAGAACACTTGTTGTCCCTATGGATACCAGCCCATAAGCACTTTGTGAATATGGGCCACCTTTTGTGCGCTGAGGGTCGACCTGCAGAGTGTGACTTCCTGTTACCTTGTATCAGGGTCAGATAGAGAGGGAGATGACGCAGATTATTTTTGCAATGTGTGTTACTGCAGTAATTGATTCGGTGCTTTGGAGTAAATTTCTAACCGTTGGGAAAACTGAGTTTTGTTTTTGCAGCTCTGGATAGGTCGCATGTAAGTTTTTCTATTAATATTTTACTGACGCTCTTAAGCTCTAGTAGAGTGACATTTAGACCTCGGTGAAGGGAGAGGTATAATTGTGGTGACTAATAATGGCTTTAATATGGGGACGAGTACTGCTTTAAAACAGACTTTAAAAACGTTCACTCCTAAGAGTCTGCAGATTTTGAAAAGCTCAAAACACACTTGTACCTAAAAGTACCCTAGTATATTTTTTGTCTCTATGTGTGTGTGTGTACATAACTGTCCTGCGTTGTCTGGTTTAATTTTCTTTTCTTAATGCATTGCTCTCTCTTTGTTTCGCAAGATCCATAAGAGAAGTACACAGTCCACTTTGTGAGACTTTACCGTTAAATACACCCGACAGCTTTGTATTGTGGCAAAGATTGTGTGATTGACTGAAAGCTTTTGCTCACTGAACATCTCTGAGTGTAAGCTGTGACAGAGACAAAGATGGAAGAAGAAGGAAAAAAAAAAGAATATGGAGACCTTTGAACCGAGGCAGGCAGTCTGCCATTAAAAAGTGTAATTGGTGGGGTCCAGTGAAGGGCTCAACATGCTCTCCACCCACTCCCAACTAAATGGCCAACGGTTTATTTAAGGGGACAAATAGGTCAAACAGTCTCCAATTATCCCCCAATCGAAAGCAAGGACTTTCTTCTCCTGCCTTTTTTTTTCTCCTTTTCTTTCCTGTGTGTGAGAGAGCAGCATCGTTCCAACTCACCAACCAGCGGTCTCTGCTGACCTAGTTCTGCTCTGGACACAGGGTGCTTTAGTAGGGACAGGCTTCACCCACTGTCTCCTCTGGGCCTACAGACAGACAGACAGACAGACAGAGACAGACAGACAGACAGCCCAGGACGTAAACATATTCACTCAGAGAAAAGCTTCACGTTCTCACATCCATAACCCCTCTGACATTTTATCCATCAGGTTAATTGAGTGAACATCATTGATCTCGGATGGCATCCCCGGGCCAACAAGGATACCATTGTCACAGTGACAGTGATTATGTTTGCATGCTGGCAGTGCATTTTCAGTCTATATAGCACAAGCGAAAAGTGAGGCGACTGTCACGGTCTTTACTCTATAGATGTCTGATTTGGTTTAGACTGATCCACCAGATGCGGACATGTAGCCTGTACTGTAGGTTTATTTGACTCAGCCGCTGTGACCTTGAGTTCAGCTTAATGTTGAATTGCAGTGTATGTTTTGTCTCAGGAAACTCACTTTACTTTACATGTAAACAGGTGGTTTAAGAGAAATATTTTTCACTCGTTACACTCCCATCGACTTTCATACTAATAACCTAAAAACCTCTTTACAGTCTGAGAGGCGGAGCTGATTCGTTACCAGTGTGTCATGCACGCACCCAATTGCACATATACCACACACACCCAGAGATAGAGAGAGAGACAGTTTCTCGTTTTGAGTCATATAGATTCCTCCCACATAATATGACCTTTCAGTTGTTTCTTATATTCTAAATATCTTGGTTAAACATTTTTGCGCAAACGCACTCACTCCCCCTTTTACGCGCTTGGGTCATGTTTGCGAGTAGAAAATGTTTCTGATAGATAATCGATGACAAAGTTAAAACAAACAACATTTTGCAAAGGGCTGTGACAAAGCGCAGAGGAGGGACAATCTGGATCCCGTGTAGCTTTATCTGTGGTTGCTGTTGTTGTTGTTTTTTTGCAACAGACTCTCCTGTCTGTGCGCACAGCGTTTGACACCTCAGATATTTCTCTCTTCGACCCCATCAAATACATATAATTTGGAAAGAAGTGCATTAACCGTTGGGTGCAAAAGCAAGAGTAACTTTAACTTGACACCCTCGTGTGAAGACGAGGTCAGCGCTGGTGCAACTTCGACTCCTGGTAGATCCTAAAAGTTTGAACCATGTCCTTTTTTTTTTTTCTTTTAATGCGCATTGCTTTTAATTCAGTCAGAGCGTCAGGTGCGGGGGTGGAGAACACGCGGCGCACCAGCTCTCTGAAACAATAAGTGAGGTTGTTTTTGGTGTGAAATGAAAAGAATCCGTGTGATTGGCAGATTTATAAAAGAGGAGATGATAGAGTCTCTTCTCGACTATTTTGGCGCTCTCGTCGCAGGCTTGTTCTTCTTAGATGACCTTTAAGGAGAACCGCAAGCCCATCAGATGATTTTACTACAGTTTCTTCTTTGCATTCTGACTGTGCATCAGCCCACACATCGGGCCAATATTCAAATACTGCTGCATAACTGTGAGCCTGACACTCCCCAAAACACACACACACACACAGACATCAAGCGACTTGGTGTCACTTTTCTTGCTCCGTCAGTTGATTATTGTAATTTACGCACCAATCAGTAGGTGTTTGTCATTAGTCAATAACAGGGAAATTGTCTTGTGTTCGTAAGAAGAGCCTCGTCCTTTTTCAGGTATGAAAACTTCACGTTTAAACTTCATTTTGTGTGTGTTTGTGTGTGTGTGCTTTTAAACACATTAGTTTTGTCACACTCAACAATATTATGTTATAAATCTACTCATGGTAATTTGCTATATTGTCGAAATCGAATAATAGACAATAACCAAGTCTCATTGTTCAGAAAAGAAAAAGAAAAAAAACAGTCACTTTGTTTTTCTCCTGTTCACAGTCAAACTAGACACAATTTCACGATTTCCTCCTGTATAATCTCAGTATTTAGAGAGATGACTAATGCTCAATAAACACTGCATAGATTTCAATGCAATTTTCGAATACAATTCTGCGAACGAGCTCTGTCAAGTCCAAAATACAATTTCATGTCTCCTTGTTTGCTTTGTGTTTATTGTTTTATCACTTTGCAGTACAAACAGTGCAGACGTCTCCTCCTTGATACCAGCTGACCTGTGTGTGGCACACGGCCGTATATCGTGACTGCTGTGTGCGCACCTGCTGTTGGAGGGACCGAGGATATGAAAGGAGCAGATATAAAAAAGCTTTTTCGTGAACGTTTAAAAAGTTTATGTTTATAAAAGTTTATGAAAATATAAATACATAGCTATATATATGCTCACCTGGTCGTTTAAGATGCGGTGGTAGCGCAGCGGTGCTCGGCCAGTCCGGGCAGTGTCAGTGCACTGCTGGCTGGGGAAAGAAAGAAAGAACAGTCTGCTTATCACACCAAGCATCATTCTTTTAGTCTCTTCTTGTCTCTTCGTCACGCAGCGTGGATGGCTGCTTTAATCCTCCCTTTTGTGCACTTAAAAAAAAAGCGTGGCCACAGTTAATGGACAATTGTGCAGACTTTGCAAATGTAGGCCTACTAATATTTCTGTTAAAATCCAAACTCCTGTAGGTCCACCAGATCTCTAAAGACGATGACATACGAGGACTTACCAGGCTTGTACAGTACAGCGACTCCACAGTCTCAGCTTTGCGAGGTCAGAGTCTTAGTGTAAAGTTCCTAATGCAAAATCTCCCCAAATTATCGCACACGGGCCTTACATGTTTTTTTTTTTTATAATGTAAATGCTCAGTAAACTTGACGTAACGTGAAGACAATAGTTTGTAAACCCACGGGATATGCAGCCTGCAGTGGGCCTGAAAGTGCACAGTGCAGGCCTGTTTATGAGCATCAGGAATGTACAGTTGTGTTATGAGCAATGAGCATTAAGTTAAATTGTTGTTGTTAAGCTTCCACACTTCAGATGTGCATTTCCCTCCCTCCTCTTATACATTTTATACAACCTTTGAAACTGGCTTCCACTTGAATGAAACGTGCAGCTCTTTATTTCCATCGCTCTTAACATTTTTGTCACCGGCTGATGTGCCTGTCAGGTCAAAAATATTGTCAAGGACATTTACGAGCTGAAGGCACTGACTGACTGACTGACTGACTGGCTGCTTTTCATTTGCTATAGGAACGATGGTAGCGGTCTGTTAACCACACACGCTGCTAGCCGTCAAAGCTGGATGAAGAGGAAGAAGGAGGAGGAGGAGGAGGAGGAGGAGGGCGTCTTGATGGTGACTTCACTGACACCAACAACTTCCTGACGCAACGCTGCTGTAACAGCAGCGGGGAAACAGGGAGCTCACCTTTTTATCCGATGAACCTACATGATCCTATTTCTGCATAGTAAGCCGCCTCAGCTCCCCCTCCCTCCCCTCCTCTCCCCTCCCCTCCCCTCCTCCCCCCTCCTCTCCTCTCCGGTCCAACAACAGCGAAGGGCTCGCTATTAACTAGAGGGTCTGTTCGCGTCTCACTTCTTTACAACATTAGGGCAAAAAAAGAGAAGAAAAAAGCAGATTTTGTTCGTTTATACTTGTTGCATTGCTCGGTGGTCGTCGTCTTTGTTGTTAGAAAGCAGGAAATCAAATGTCTTATGTCCTGCGCTGTAAGTTATGTCCAAACTGCCTGTCCATCTTTGTGCTTGTGATGAAAAAAAAAAAAAAAAAAAAACCTGCTTCCGCTCAGAGAAAGTGAACTTTCTGCCTCGTATGATGTGTGACAGAGAGCGAGTAACCTGTCGAGAGCAGGAATGGATAGATGGGATAATTACTCAACTTCAGTCCGATGTTGTGGCTGAGAGAAAGGTGAATCCATGTGATATCTTGAGAGTTTTTTTGTTTTTTTTAATGGAAGGAAATCTTAAGTCTCTATGGACCTACTCCTTAGCGAGGAAGCGTCAGTAACGCGTTACTGAGCGCGTCGTTACCGCCCTGTTACTGTCCGGGAACTAGCGAGAGGTTGAAGTGGAGAGAGGCGTATAGGCTGCATGCGTTCTCGTTTTTTTTTTCTCTCTCTCTCTCTCTCTCTCTCTTATTTGAAGACTCCAGCTCGGTGAAGTAAGAGAGAGAGAGAGAAAGCCTGTGAGCGCCATTGAAAGCTATAGAGATGAAGCCCGGTGTGCGATTCAGGATCTGTAGTTCTCGGCTGTAGGTAGAGATCCAAGTTAACCGAGCCGGCCTATGCAAATCGTCCCCGTTCCTCTACGCGCGCACGGGGCGCACCGATGTGTAGTAGCCTGATCTTGGATAACCTATCGGACCCGGGCACCGTGTGGCTGTGTGGCTTGTCTGTTTCACTTTGAAGGGATGCTGCTCGTCCCAGACACGTGAGCATGAGCTGATGAGACGACTTTGTCGCGGATTTAGATGAGGGGGGTTTTCTGTGCGTTAATGGCCAGGCGTGCGAACTAGGCTATGGTGCGCTCAGATGTTTTTTTTTTCTCTTCTTTTTCTTCTTCTTCTTCTTCTTCTTTCTCTCCCTCGGTCGCTCTCTGTATCCACCGCTCCGCCTCCCCCCCCCCCCCCTTTTCGCAACATTGACGCAACCAAAAAATACTGGAACAAAAGAAACAACTTCCTTGAAGCTTTGCTGAAACTGCACTTAGTCGGAGAATGGAAGCTTGTTGTCAACTTGCCTTGGATGGAAATGTCGAGGTGAGGGTGTCACCAGTGGCCCGGCTGGAGAGCGAAGGGAGATGCAGTCGATCACTCCGAAACGCATCCAGGCGATCGAGTAAGTGCCATTAAACATTCAGTGGAGTAATTTCAACTTTTTTGCTGTGTGACCTCTCGACTACTTGAGTTTGCCGTACGGTGTCAGTCACTGCAAAAAAAAAAAGAAAAGTCGTTTTGGTCGATTCTCTGCGACAGCGAGCACAAAGTAAAAGCCCGTAAAGGCAATGCTGTCGAATTGACGAGGTAGAATAGAAGTTATAGGCCTATATATCATAACCAAAGTGGAAGATGTCCATATGCATGTTATTGTCAAATTACAAGTTTGTACTTTTTTTTTCTTTTTTGACAATTTGACATTTAGGGGCCATTGACAACGAGGCTTTAACTACTCTACTGTCAACATAAAAGAGCGGGGCTGTGGGTTTATTCCCTCTATTGTGAACAAAAAAAGCAGTTTGGATGAGCTGAACGTGACCAACCACTACACGAGTGGACGTAAATGTGTTGTGCATTGACAGGACTTGAGCACCGGGCTCCCAGTTTATTATTGTTATTCATGCAGCAGCCTTGAGCAGTCGCCGGTTGCATGAAGATCCCCGTGATCAAACAAACATGTCCACAACCCGAGCGGCAGTGCGATCATTTTTATTCCACAGATGTGGTGTCATCTGTTGTAGGTGATGTGTGTAACTTTGCTTTGAGGTTCGCTCCGCAGTTTGGGCGGACGATCACTCCGCTTTGTCGCGTCGGTGTTTTTACTGCATGAACAAAGAACTGGATGGAGTAGTCGGCTCGGCACAGAGCGTCGGTGGAGAGCAGGCGGGCTGTTTACAATAATAACACGATCGCGGTGACGTCACGGGACTGACAGCGGCCGCGGCCAATCAGGAGGCCGCGTCGCCATCAGCAACACGCTATATTTGGAAAGTGGTTACATCATCGAGGTACAACAGCGGCCCGTGGGGGGGAGGGACTTCCGCAGGAATTTCTCAGTTTGTAGTCCAGAAACAGGACAATGAATAGATCAGTTTTGTTTTTGGAGCTTTAAACTCTGATATTTTTTTAGAGCTTACATCCATTTACAGGACCTGTTTGCACCTCCATTCAGCCAAGATGCTGTTAGGTGTGCCATAAGCACTGTTTATGTCTGTGTCATTACAATGCAGTCATACTCAGGTAACACAGACTATAAGCGAATAACCTCTCAGTTTGTCATAAGCATGCTTTTCTAGTTTCAGATACTTGAGCGGTGAATATTTGTTTGATTGCTGATTAATTCACACTACGTACACATAAAATGTCTCACCTACAGCCTAGGTTACATAGACTATATATTTACAGATTCTCCAAGATGACGAGAAATGAGCTGTTCTGTATCAGAATCATTGATAATGCAACAGTGACATCATTTGTAACGTGCTGCTGGTTTTAGCTGGCGTACCCTATTGATACACGGCTCTAAAGATTGCAACCATATTACACGTAACTGTAGCCACCACTCCTTCAGTGCTCAAAAATTTGTTCAGACATATCAGAGTTTAACACTAGAAAAAGCCAACAGAGAGGTTCAGAAACTGTCTGATATGATTTCACTCAGAGATGCTGTTCAGGAACAGTCTTAAGATGCTGCAACTACTCCAACCAAATCCTTATGTTCTTTGTGATAGACTGCACTATTGCTTCATTATTATTGTCACTACTGGTAGTGGTTGTCTATTCGACTGTAATATGATATGTAAAACTGTAGACAGTAATCTCCTTAAATATTCTTCAATTTAGATATGAACTACGAGTCAGTCAGTTCATGTAACCAACAGAGTGGAGAATTGTTTTTCCTTTTTTTTTTTTTTTTTTTACCATTTTGTTTATATGCAAATCCTCTATTCTCTGTGAAATTATATTCAAAGTTTGTATTGATGCAAAGTATCAATATAAGTATCAGTGACACATGCTCTGATATTATTTGGTCAAATTTAAAACCAGTATTTGAGGTATTCTATACTATAAGGATATAGTCACTTTACACTCTGATTTCCATGAGAGTATAAAAACATTGGTAAGGGAAAAAAGGAGACCGCACACTAGTTAAGAGCTCTTTTTACTATAGTATAAAAACATTAAACAAAAGCAGTGTACTTGAGATAAGGATCCAGGAGCTCCGGTGGTTCAGCCATCTATTTAACGCAGTGCATTTACCTCGTGTTTAATGAATATTGGACTTTATATTTTCCTCAGATGTTGTGAGTTAATCAAACAGTCATCTCACTAGAAAACTGTTAAGGTGTCCAATGTAGTGACATTATTGTGATGTCTGCTTGTATGAACTAGCCAGTGTAAACACACTTCCCCCTTTTTATCATCGTAAATCCACCACATTTAATGTAACACGTTGGAATAATCTATCGTCTGGTTCATGAAAAACAAGAATACTGGTTGTGACAGTATAGACTTTCAGATGAACTGATGTGAGTTCATTCTTGATTGCAGCGATAGAAAAATAAGCCCTCACTTTTTCCTACACTGTCCATGCTTTTCATGCCAACAGTCACTTTGCATTCTGTCTGATAATTTGAGTTTTATCCATAGTGATACGTACAGTAGTTAAACTCCTCTTGTGGTTTCAGGTGTGTGTGTGTGTGTGAGTGTTTTAGTATGGGCTTTCAGGGGACACTGACTCAGGGAAAGAGTGACAACCAGTGCAAAGTTTCAACATAATCTAAACATTAGATAAATACTGATGTACATATGAACATAGGAATGTTTTACACTAATGAATACGATTTGTAAAATCTGGTGGAGGACTTCACAGCTGCTCTGTCTGAAAGTTGTACGGAAGAGATCGCGGCTGAGAGACAGTGTAGAGCTCGGATAATACTGTAAGAAGGTAAATAGTCTTGAACAACCACCCAAAGAGTCTCCTTTAGCCTTTTTAAAAGTCATTAGAGCAAATGATTAATGTTATATAAAGTAATGTATGGTGCATTACTTTTCAAATAGTCCATTAGCCGTCTGTCCTCTGTGACTAACTGATGGTGATTATAGGTGTACTTGTCTCTGTCTATAACCGGATTTTTTAAATTCTGTATTTTGATTATGTTGAACATTTATGTACATATTAACATTATACGTAGCCTATATATTTTTATTCATATATTTTTCATCCAGGTCTCAGTGGAGAGTGTTAAATCCAGCGGCGAGGCTGCTGTTCATCCTGTACTCAGCTTTTTTGATTTTGTTTTTTGGCACAGTGGTTCTCAGATTCAAAGATGAGGAATCTCGGCACAAAACATCCTCAATTACCAGCTTCAGGCAAAACAAAAAAAAATAGCGCCTTAACATCGGCCTTCAGAAAACTTATTCTTCAAGGCCTCTCTGTAACTCTGCTGGCCTAGGATTAGATCTTGCTTGTGTTTAGCCTTCTCTGTAATCCCTCTCAGCAGTCTGCCTCAATAAAGAAAAAAAATACGAAGGGGTGTGGACAATCCAGTCAAGATAAAATAAAAAAAAGTAAGAAAAAAAACCCCACTATAGCAGGAAGTAACATGAATGATGTTTTGATGGGTGATTTAAACCTGTCCCAAAAATAACGATAACATTTGTTTGGAACGGAAAATGTCTCTCACCAGATTGAAACAGCCCCAACCTCTCCATGTAGTAATACATGTGTTTAAGGTTAAAACATGTATATTTTTTCAGCAAATGCCTCCTCAATTAGTCTAAAAATGGTTATTTCATACAAATTTAACAGCTTCAAACACTTCGTATTGTCAGTGACAGTACGCTGTTAGCAGACTTCACGTCGTGCGGTGTCGGTGGAGGTTTAACAAGTCTCAAACCAGAGACTTTCTTATTTGGATGTCACTTTACTGATATCACTTTGCCCTCCTTTACTTTTACCAAACACATTTACCCCTGTGTTCTTGATATCATCACAGCTTGCTGAGTTTTTCCCCTTAACTCTGTCTAGTTTGTAATGTGATTTCAGCCCGTTCCATGAATTATACCCATTTAATGTGATCGTCATGTGTAAGAATGTCTGTAGGTTTATAGAGAGAATAAATATAAAGGGCTTCTTGTGCTGCAACATATGAAATTGCTGGTCAGACATGTGATAAGAGTCTGGCTGAACCCTGGCTGTCAGGTTTTTCTTTTTTTCTTTTTTTTAGGTTTTACTTAAACTGTGAATTTGTCATGAGATGAGGTTAGCAGAAAGTTTTTTTTCAAAAGTAAAACAAGAAACAATATGGTACAATGTTTTCTGACAGCTGATTTCATTGTAAAGAAGTTTCGTGTGTGTGTGTGTACACTTTTTTTTTTTTTTTTGATAGCGCCTGGGGGTTAATGTGACCACCTCACAGCCTTTGTGGTAAAAAGAGGTCAGAGGTCTCTGTTGTGTTTTCAGGGTGACCTGCTAGTGACTATTAGCCATTGATAAATGTGATGTCCCACAAGTGTGCGGGCCGGACCCCTCCAAAGGGGGAGGTTTCATAACACGCCCCACACTAACCTCCCAGCCAACCCCACCTCAACTTGTGCATACACACACACGCAAACATGCACACTCTGCCCTGCTGACAGGAGCACAAGGGGGCAGCTGCTACAGATGTCTCATAGAGAGAGGGGGAGGGGAACCAAGGAGACATCAATGGAGAGTCTCACTCTAGTATGGAGTTCTCAGTGGGGCTCATTGTATTCTCTAAAGACCAAGACGGAGGGAATAGGCCACATTAATATAGTAAGCCTATAGTCTCTTATACTTTCTCTCAGGGTGTTGCTCACTTTGACTGTTGGCTTGTTTCACGCATGCACTAGTGTGTCCACAAGAAATTGTCTGTTGGTGTGTGCACAGCCGAGTGTCAGTTTACACAGGTTGATATTTACTACGAAGATCAAGTTTTTTTTTGTTTTTTTTTCTGTCACTGCTCTGTGGACTGAATGATAAAAGGAAATAATTTTGTCCCAGGTTTTTACTGATACTATGTGGTGGTGTCTGACACTTTTGGTGAATGGAACGGACTTTATGTGAAATGATGATCAACCTAAATTCACCTCTGCTGTGAGAAAAGTAGGGCTGATTTAGTGTTACTACTAAAGTGAAATCACCTGCTGTTGCCTCAAGTTGACATGAAAGCTGAAAAGTGTTTGTTTGCTTCTGAGTCTTCTCTGGTGTATCCATGGTGTCATTTTATAACCCCTGACTTTAATTAATCTTCTGGAGGGTGTTTTCAAGATGTCACATTGTCTTTTTGTTTGATATTATCTTCATTTTAGTACCGTAATGTGAGGATCTTCTAAAAGTTTGCACGCTTTTGAAACTTCTGAAGCATGTTGTGTGAGCCGAGCGGTCTTGTTTCCACATCACTTGATGTGATGCAGGCCCCATGTCTGATGGTGTGAAGGGCTTCTACTCTCTTGATTTGCGTCGTGTGGGAAGAGAGAACGAGAGAGACATTCGTAAAAAACTCCTCTTTGAATGAGAAGCAGCTGAGTGTAACAGCCAGCTATGCACGCAATTCATCTGACATGAAATCAAATTACATTGCACTAAAACTGCCCCAGCATGGCAACTTTGCAGCCAGGTTAGCCCGCTGTGCCGAACACCACGATACATGACACTGTGGCTCTTGTTCAGCTTGTCTACCAGAAGACAAGGGAGAGCCCCACTCGGTCTCAACCCTCCTAATGAAGAGATGCATTATGATGTGATTTCATTTGGGCCTGCAAAAAAAAAAAAGGAAGAAAAAAAAAAAAAAGGAAAGCTGCTGTGGGTAACAGAGCAGTCTGAGTAGCATGGTTCATTTGTGTAGTGACATGTGACTTGTATTTTCGTGAGTCATAAGGATCTCCTGCCTAATGGAAGGCAGTGTGTGCTCATGTGACGGTGACACAATGCAGGATGAACTGTATAGTATTCACCAGCGCTCAGCTTGGCTACTGTTTGGCACGGCTAATAGGGACCCATGAGTATCTTTTTATCTTGTTAATTTTTGTCATAGTGAAACTGAGGAAACCACAATTTCTGTTCATATCACTGGTGGAGTTTGGCTTACTTATCTTTTGAAAACTCACAGTACACTAATCTGCAAATCTGCAAGTAGTGCATATGTGAATCTGTAGACATTAATGCATGTACGTGCTTCTCTCTGTGTGTGTGTGTGTGTGTGTGTGTGTGTGCAGTATCTTTGAGTACTGCATCATGATCTTCCCTATGGTCACAGTGGTGTTTTTGCTGGCTCATCCCTGCTTCTCCACATGCCTGTTTAACAACACAGAGCTCCTCCTTACTGGCTTCCTGTCCAAACCAGTTTATCTGTAAACAAGTGTGTTTTTTTCCTCTCCGCCCCATTGTCCACACTACACCAGAATGCATACACAATGGGCGCCCTCTCTCTCCCAGTCTGCTTTTGTACTCCAAAATAGAAAACATTATGTTTTACTACAACACATGGCGATGCAAATAAATTATATGCTCCTTGATGGGGCCTGAATAAGGATAAAGTTTAAAATTACATTATATGAAATGGCATCTGTAAAAGTTTTTCCAGAGACAACTATAATATATTAACTTGGTTAAAGTTACGTTTAGGAGATTAGTTTCTATTTGCTTTAAAAACACACCCCATAACTAATTGCAGGTTGCAGTTAATTCTTTTTTAAGTGCACCCTGGTGGAGCCAACTACTGCCATAGCAGGTGAATGTTGTGCATTGTTATTGTGTGTGCACTGGGATGAAATGGCTGTCTCTGTTTATCTTGCCCGAGGTACTCTATACTACAGTAGATATGATAACAGCAGGGTTATTGTGACCGAGCCCAACCCGTCCGTGCTTTGGCCATTGCCTATACACCACAATGATGCGTGCCTGGTGGCAGTGGATCTTAAATTGAGAAGTACTAGTCACGCCGCAGAATTTACGTAGGGAATTTGTTTCTTTTAATCTCGATACCAAAGCCCCTTTTGAAAGGTAAGGAAAACAAACCAGTCAAAGAGTTTTAAAAAAAAAAATGGGGCAACTGGAAAGGAAACTTAATTAAAATAGAGAGGGCAATATGATGTCACTGCAATTTAAGATAAGAAAGAAATGTCCTCATTTAGACTGTGGAAAAATAAACTAAGACAGAGTGTCTTTCAAACCAAACTTTGCAATATGATCAAGAGGAGACTGGGGGGGAAATATAAGCAGACTGAGCCTCTATGTTTACTAACCTCTTTAATTCTCAGGCTTAGTTAAACCTTTGTTGCTTTTTATTATCTGACATGATTTGGTTTGCATCTCCTTGGCCTTGGGACTTTGCATGTTGACCTAATAACACACATATACCAAATATTATATTAGATGTTCTGTCATCTAAAGCCGCAGTAAGGTGTTTTATTCGGCTATCATCTGATTGTTTTTGATAGACCTGTCACTTGAAGATGAGCACTATTATGCTAACTGCTGATAAACCACCCATTCGGTGAGAATAGATTACCATACTCCCTGTATCAAACATGGTTATAAGTGTATTGCAATATAGCATTCTTATGCAGCCACAGGACCCATGTCTCTACAGACTTAATATGAAAAACTGTAGCAAAGGCTTCGTAAATCTAGGCTATGTGCGAGGTTGTTCTTAGGTAATGACAAAATACATGTAAATGTTGATATAGGATGCTCCTGCTAAGGAATTATCAGTGAGTGAAAGTGCCATACCAGACAGCCAACACAGTTTAATCCAGGTCATGTGGGTTAAGATCAGTGCATTTAAACCATGAGGTCAATAGCAGCTCTCAATCATTGCTGTTTTGTTGTGGATCACTGTGGAGTGAGCCTTTGAATTTACAGAGTTCAGTAGGTATCACACACATTTATCATGCTAATAGGCACGGCCTGTGGAGTTTTAATTAAAGTTTAAGTCATTTTTATTCATGGGTGGTAAGAAACTTGACAAATGATCAAGGTTGGCATACACATTAAGACAATGAATTAGATGCAACTATAATATTTCTTAAGTGTGTACAGTATGTTTGTCTTGTATATGCTCTGTCTGTTGGGCCTAAGTTTGCCATTATTACTATGTAGGCCTACTTAATTTGACTTTTTCTCTCAATCTCCTGCTCTATCAGCCTTCTGTGTGTGTGTGTGTGTATTTTGTGTCATATAAAAGCAGCATTGTTTCATTTCTAGTACACACAGTCGTTACTAATGATCGTGGCATTCATTTGAAAATCACAAATCGTCTCGTGAACAAGTTTGAAGGTAAAGACTTTCGAGTGGTTTGCTGTAAAAAAAAAAAAAAAAGTCGTTGAGGCACGTAAAGAGTTAAATGGTCGCTCTCTGTTGAACGCTGTGGTGGGCTGCGAGATCATTCGAGAGTGCATTTTCAGCAGCCAATCAGCGCAGCGGAGTCCACTCCGCATTCAGCCAATGGGGAGAATGGGAGGCTCTATCGAATTTGAATGAGGAGTGTATCTTTCGGCGCCATTTTCGAGTGAGCAGCGATTGCCTCAGCAGCGGCGGAGAGAGGATGCTGCGAATATATGAAGCTGTCGCTGAGACGGCGGGGGAGAAAAACCAAGCGCTCAAAATTAAACAGCGGTTTTTAAGGAGGGAAATCGCGTACTTTCATCGGGAAAACACAGGTAACTGCAGCCACAAACGACTGGGGATAGATTTTTAATCGGACAATGTGAGCAGGGTGAATGAGAGAGGAATACGTGGAAATGAGAGGAGAGAGACCGACCGTGGCGGGGAGACGTTAGCCATTTGGCCAAGCTTTGTCAGCTTGTACTACTCATAGCAGCAGCTAGCCTGTTAGCTTAGCGTGCTAACACACACACACAGAGAGGGAGAGAGAGAGAGAGAGAGAGGGAGAGGGATTTCTGACTTTGCTGCGCTGTAACGGTAAAAAAAAAAAAAATGCGCTCAGACAGCGGTTCGTTTTATTCGGGAGGCAAAATGGATATTATATTAGGAAAAACACGAACGGGTGTAATATTATTTCGTAGGGAGGAGACACTTAACTTGGGAGGGGGGTTATTAATCAAAGTTGAAATAAAATGGGACTGTTTTTTTTTTTCGCATTGGAGACCAGTTTTTTGAGCGGGAGGTGCAAAAGCAGCCAGGCTCGAGCAGAGCAGAGGAGAGGCACGGTCGGCAGTGTCAACAAATGCACACGGCACCTACACTGGCTTGGGAGGGAAAAAATCAAAACGAGAGCCCGAGACACACAGACAGACAGTGCCTTTTGTGGTAACTCAATTTTGCAAAGCTTGTTAGCAAAGGCAGACTTTTTTTTTTTTTTTTTCCTTCGGGGGGGTTGGGGGGTGGGGGGTCCGAGCTGGTAAAATGCATGACGTTCAGGTTTGTTTCAGACGTTTTTTTTTTTTTTTTTGGGAGATTGTAAGAGAGGAAACATCTGGGTAAGTTTGTAATTTTATAGGTTTGACCTTACAGTCAGTGATGCCTCTAATCGCAATGACGGAGTTTGTTTTATTTTCCTATAATATGTGTCGCATATGTATAGGACGTTGTGGTGTATTTGCAGTCTTAACGTTTCTGCTGACAGTTCCTGTGTTAATGTAACTCTTATTATTGATTAACTTAATCTCAAACGACGTTAAAGTGTGTGCTTCATGTTTGTATCTGTGGAAAAAAAAGGTTTGAATATCTCAAATTAACGTGAGGTGATCCAACGTGGCTCTCTGCCAAGTGACAGCAGTCATAGGTCGCAACTTCTGACGGTTCAACTTTAATAGCTGTGTTAAACCTTAGACGAATGGCTGTCATAAGCACTGACGATGCAGTAAAGTTGAATTAACGTTATTTCCCCCCTAAAAACGAGGATCGGACTGTCGGTCATGGTGCTGCTGCTCGTGGCTCGCTGTAATGCTGGGGAGGCGGGGGTGGGGGTGGGGGGGGTTTGGTTTATCGTAGTTTGATGCTGAAGGCTTTTCAGTCATTGCCTTCTGTCTCATTTAGCCTTTTTTGCACTTACTAGCCTCGCTCCACTTTCTGTGTGCCCCAGACTCTGATTAAATTCAACTTCATGGAGAGAGGGGGGGAGAAAAAAAAAAAAACGTCTTCTGGTCTAATCGGTTTAGTAAGGAATGACAAAACGGACATAATGTAGTAATTTCTGGAGAGGTTGTATGTGTGATATTTTTTTTATACTGCCCTATGCTTCTCATGAACACGACTACTTGACTATTGCAGCATAAGAGAGGAAAAGAGAGGCTGCATATAATTGTGAGTCTAAACCCGCCCATTCTAAGTAGAGATCGGTTTAATGTGTTACATAATGTGAGGCCTTCCTATCTTTTACAGTGTTAACATTTATTTAAACAAATAAGCGCCTACAGAGTCAATTATCACGTATAGATTGTATAAAAAAACAACCTTTATTCAAATTTAAGCATGTTGAAACATGAGATAGGGTGAAGGTTCTGTCAATTTCCCCTGGAATCTGTTTCCTTGGCCAGTCTCATCTGACAGTGTACTTACTAGTGGCATTTTCCCTTGATTTTTATTTTGTCAGGCATGTACAGCAGCAGTAAGGATATGACTTGACTTTCTACTTTGATCTGAGATACATGACCCATATGAAAATACATAGTTGTGTAAGTATAGTTGTGTTACTTGAAATTGCAGATTTTATCCTTTAGTATAATAGTTGTTGCTTCAAGTGGGATTTTTCATGATGAAACTCTCCCCCACACAGACCGCTTTTGTTAATTTATTTTTTAGTTTATTTAGTTGGAGGGAAATTAGCCAACCTGATAGGAGGCAGAGATCTTTCACAGCCACATACCAGAGTAAAGAGGTGGAGGAGGAAATTATTGTACTATGAGATCTGATGTGTCACTGACAAGAAAACTTTTACTTTGTGGGTGTACGAAACACAATGCAAACGATGACTTTTAAACGTGCCTGGCATCATGTGTTTATCTGGTTTAGGATTAAGTAAATTTGTTGACATTCACTGTACACCACATATAAAACTGATGGGGAAATTATATTTTTGTCTCTACAAGTGCAGGTATGTTAACTGTCATGCCATATATAATAAAAAAAATACCCAACTGTTAATTACCTAACTGAAAATTATATAAAGAAAAGTTTGTGATAAATTGATCTATAGAAGAGGGGGGTATTCACCAAATCAAATAAGTTGGGGTGTATTTTAGAGTATTCATTTTCACATTACCTGATCTAAAGGATGTAAATCGATGCTTGGTAAATGTAATTACTCAATGCTAAGTATTTTATTTTATTTTTATTTTTATTTTTACAGTATAGATTCACAACATTTTGAATATTAGTACTCTGGTGTGTGCTTGCACAAGTATTCAAAGATATTCACAGACATGGTCCATCTGCAGGTTTATCTCTTGCTAAAAGTTGAAACTGTCTGCCTCTCAAGTCTGTCATCATGTGATTTTAGCCAAATAGGTGATAGCAGTTTTAAAGACAGGAAATAAAGTAGCTTTAATGCTATAAATGGGTAAGAATATTGCTGATGACTTGGCTGTTATAGTGGAGATATAAAAAAAATCAATTTGAAAATGTCAGTGGTTCAGTGTCAGTGTATTTGTTACAGTGGGAAAAGGCAAAAAATATACATTATGGCACATAATGTTTAAGTTGAGATAGCATTAAAACAAAATTTTATTAATTTTATTTGATGGATGCAGTGCAGTGTGTGTTTATTGTTGATATTGTTTTGCAAAAACTACAGATTTGAGTTTGTAGATCTAATCTCTAGAAGGGAGGCGGTAGCAGTTTGTCAAAGTGGAATTTAAAGATCAAGGATCTTAGTAATATATAAACGTTTACTCACTGGTTAGTTCATTTTACAGTATGTGTCTGTTGTTGTGCTCATACAGGTCAAGTAGGTGTAAATATTTTTGCTCATATTCTTCTGAAGAGGGATTACAGCACTGTTGACTGTCTGTGTATGCAATTGTCAGATTATTACTGGTGTATTTTAACAGTTTTCATTCCTGTGGTGCCCACAGTTAATCTCTTTTAAATGCTACAGGTCTATGTCTCCCCTCCGTTGTCTGGTATTTGCCTTTTCACTCTCTTTGTAGAGCACTGTTGTGCTGTTCAGACTGTAGCATGACATTCTGTGACTCATCATTCTGTCTTCTCAGACCCTCCGGCAAAATGGGCTCCCACCCCCATTTCCTGGTGAAACTGTGCCTCTCTTCTTGTACATGCTCACATGTGTAATAGCCAGGCTACAGAGAACCCCCCACCCTTCTCTTCCTTCTTTCTGCACCACTCAGCACAAACTTTATAGTATTCAAATTTGCTGTGATGGGAACAGGTTATCACAGGTCTTGTTGGTTATTTTCCAGAAGTTGGCCCTGGTTTCAGTTCTATGTCTCAGCAGCATTAAATAGAAGCTGTCAAATAGTTTTATTTGCATCATTCAGGTCTTTTGCAGACATAGTTTTAGTTGTGGAATAATCTAAATAGTGGCCAGTCTAGGTAGACCTTAAATTAGGATGTGAACTGAATGAAGAGGGTGACTCCTAAAAACGGGTGTCTGTTTATTTTCTTCTCATGTATTTAACCATAAAGTTAAGGCTGATAACACACTACTGGCAGCAGTGCAACATATGAGGGTGCCAGGCCCTTGCATGCTTCTTACAAGCATATGTTTTGCATTGGCTTTGATTTCTTTTTTTCCTTCTTTTGCATACAGTATGTGCTGCATCACTTCAGTGCATAGGACTTTTACACCTGTTTTCATAGAATGGTGAAAAGATTAAAAAAAATCTTTGTATACATGGCAATAGCATTTTTTATTTTTTAACATAATTGTCAGCTATGTGCATAACTACTGTTATGGGCTGTGTATATTTAACCACAGTTACAAAAAAATCCAGTAAGTTGAAAAAGTAAGTGGGATTTTGTGGCACACTAAATCTGTTATGTACACACTTGTATTCAGTCTGGTCAATTAGCTGCTTTAAAAATGCTAAAAATTTTTCAAAAGGTCAGACACTCTTCTCTAAAATGTATATCTGTTGTGGTGGTTGCACTCAAGAAGTTGCAGGATCCCTTTTGTTTAATTTTTTCTTTCTTTATTTTATTTTAATTTTTTTTCTCACCCCTGTAGTGACAAAGGCACTTGTGGACTCGGACAGCACATTCAGAAAGAGCACATCAGCTGTTCAATATTAATGAATTATCTGATTGATGATTGAATTTTAGGTAGTAATATGATAACCTGCAACATCACTGGCGGTAAGATCTGACATGGCAAGACTATGCCTTTGACTAAACACACACACGGTGTTTTCATTTCTGGTGCACCAGCCCTTTTTTTCACCTGAGGGTGCTAGGTCAGCCCAGAGGATTAACATGTAAGCAATTACATTGGAAATTCTTAATAATGTTCCTACAATATTGTTGGCTGGCTTGTGTGTGTCTGTTTTATTAGCCTAAACTTGTTAAGCAGGTAACACCTCACTCTGCTCTACAGTCAGGCAGTGTGCTTGGGTACACAGAGACCAGATACATTCACACACACTGTGACCAACAGTGTCTTGTTTGGTCAGTTTTAGTAGCAGGTCGGTATTTCCCAACAGTAATATTAGCACTAATAATTTTAAATTTACTGCTGTGACTGATGTTGATCTGCTGATGTGTGATTGCCATTGCTTATGCAGTTGTACTGTAAATAGGTGGGTCAAGTCTAGCAAGGAATGTGGTGAAATCAATTGAAGTATAAATGTCCATTTATTTAATCTTCTTTTTTTTCTTTTACATACACAAGAGCCATAATACACAATTCTAGTCGTTTGTTTTTATTTTTATTTGTTTCATGTGTTTACTCAGTCAACAGTGTAACAACAAAACACTGAAGTCTTATTGTTATTTTTGGGTTTTTGTTGTGGTACGTGTTGTTGGCTAAACATTTTTACACCGTGAACCAAAGTAATTGCAGTATCTGAATTCATCCAAGGCGTTTGAAAGGGAATATACAAAAATACCAAATATAGTCTGTGTTTGTGTAATTGGTGTATGGGTGTGCCATTCAGCTCTCACACTTAAGCCTTGCTTCCTCTTTTGCCCCCTCTTCCTTATGTGTGCATGTACATACAACATGAAGTACACACTATTTGTTATTAATTTCTGCCTTACTGATGATTGTGTAAACAGTGATTCACTATTATAAAAAAAAAAATTGGTAGCCGTAGTAAAAGCAGAGGGATTTATCAACACTTAATTTATGGAGGTGGGATTAGCCACACTATTTTTAAAAAAAAAATAGTTTTGATGCTGTTGGTCAAGTGTAAATCAGGTCCTCGTGTCGTAGTTTTGAAATTGCATCACAGTGTACTGCTTTGTCTGCATCCTGTTTATTGCAAAGAGGAAAGAGAGAGAGAGAGAAAGCCTGAGACAGTTCAAAAGAAGTAGTAAATATCTGGAGAGGTCAAAAATGAATTTGATGAAGCAAAATGAGTAGTAATATTGAGTTGTAATGATAATTGTGCTCAATTTAAGTATTTCACCAGACACATTTTGGACACTGGTGTGTTTAGAGGGATGACAGCAGTGTCGTTGGTCTTGGGGGAATCATGATGTGGTCCACACTTTTCACTGGAAATGGTGAGAAAAAAAAAAAAGGCTTCAAGTGTTAGTAAATATTTGAGGAGCTGCACAGCCATTTTGAAAGACATGATTTCAGAAACTGATTCAAAACGGCACCTGAATCATATTGATCATTACTTTACATCTTATATGATTGTATGTGGTGTGCAGCAGTGTAAAAATGACTTGCAGACCACTTGCATATCTGACTGGTCGTCCTGTGAAACGGGGTTATTCAGTTGTCGATCCCAGGTATGTGTTTTCACGAGTTTTCTCTAATTCATTTGACATGATATGGCAACAGCTTCCAGGGAATCCCAGTCACTCTTCTTCTCGTGCTCCTGCTGGACGTTGTTCACCGGGTGTGCAAATGTAACAGGTTTTTCGAGGATTAACACATACCATTACAGTAGTGTGTTTGCAACAGAGCATTACTCCATAGGTAGCATCTCTCTTTCATAACGAACAATATAACTATGCACCACCTCGTCAGCTGTTTTAGGCTTTCACACTCTCTAAGTATGATAGCTGAATTCCAAAAATATAATTTTATATCCCGTTATTTATGTGTCCTCACTCCTCACCATCAATGGCTTTGTTACAATGGAAGAACTGGTTTTGTATTAGACTTAAATGCGGTAGAGATATGCAGTTAAACAAGTTGTCACATCTCCTAAAGTGGTGACATTTGTTAACATAGAATATTTTGTGGTGCCTGTGTTGTCTTACCAAACACATCACAACAAAGACTTGAGTAGCTGAACACCTGGTGTTTATCTGACTTAAATTTTTTACAAGGTATGGACTTGTAATTACCCAGGGAAATATTGTTGCACATTGCATCTGCATTAATATTCACTGTATCCCAGACTGATGGCTGAATATACTCTGAAAATAGTATAAATTGGTGGTGTCTAAATTGTCATGGCTGATAAACTGGGCTGTTGTGTGCAGATATTTAACTTGGAGTCATTTCCTTCCGTGCTCCAATGACTAAAGATAGAAAGCATCATGGACATAATGAGAAACTCATATTTGCATGGCTCTTTTCAAGTGGATAGATGCCGTTGCCATTCAGCCTTTTTTTTTTTTTTTTTTCCCACAGCTCAGGACGTCATAGCAGATCTCCCTTTTGGTTTTGTGCTTGTAAAAAGGCAGAGGAGGGCTGTGTAGCACAGGCTAGAAGAGGCCAGCCCAGACCACTTGATCCAAGGAGGTGATGGGCTGTCATGTCCATGTCCTTGTTCCCGATGGGGTGTAGGAGGTTACTTGACCCTCAACCTCGGGGTCAGGTGACTCTTTGAGGCCATTGTGTGGGGAGCAAATGTTGCAGGAATGGGTTAAAAAGGCTGAGCAGTGAAGGTGACATGTCCGGGCATGCTTCCTTAAAGGAAAGCAAGAGAAATAGGGAGAGGTTAGAGTCATTGATGTGAACAATTCCTCTTTGGCTTGTTAAAAAAAATTATCAGTTGAGGAAAGTGCACAACTTACCTGGTTAGTTCCTTTGTGTATGCATGCTGAGTAATTTATTAGCATGAACAAGGTAAAATGGTTGTCATGACAGCTTCAGTTTAATTCAGTACTGTCTGGGCGTCTAGGTAAATGAGCTGAAAGAGGATGTTCACATGACATAAAAGACAGAAATGATGTGCCGAATTATCTGTGTAAGAGTCCAAGTAAGTTTGTGTTGTGTGTTCTTCTTTTGTGTTGCATAAATACAGTGTGTGTGTGTGTGTGTGTGGAGGGAGGGTGTGAGGCTATAATTGTAATATTTTTTTTTATTGTCAATTTATCTTTTCTCCTCTTATATAAATCTACTGATTCATTGGTCAGCCCATTCATATCTTAAACATTTCTTATTTTGTCTCAACAGCTAAAACAGGTGACTCAGTTCATAAAAATAGCTGAAAAAGCTGAAACCAGCAGATGTTGGCTTTTTGCTTCTTTTTTTTTGCCGGGCACATAATTTTTTTCTAGCTCCTGTTTCCATAGTTGTCTTTGTTGCCCCCTCTTTTTTTTGCCAGAAAATGTGGACCTTGACAGGAGATGTGGAGGCTCTTTGAGCCCATAGCATACACTCAGAGATCTGACAATAGCAGCTTACCCCCCTGATGTGAAGTTGTGAACTAACCACAGTAAAACATGTGGTGGCTGATGTATCAAATGCCCTGAGTGTATTTGGTTGACTCCAGTTTTGAAAATGTTCCCCCATTAAGTCCCCTGCACCAAGTTACCAGCGTGGGTTGTTGGGTAACTTTTTTATTTTATTTTATTTTCCATTTTTTAAATAATAATTTGTCATTTAGACATTGCACCTGTGCAAATGGTGTATTTTTGAGAGTCTAGGTATAATCTGTAAAATTGTCTCCCAGTGTAAACTATAAACTGTTTCTTGAGGAAGTGCTTCACTTTCATACTAAATTAGTTTGTACCATGTTTTTTCCATGCTATGGTTGTAGACATTTTTTTTCATGTTGTGGCATAAATGTCATGCGTAATTAAAGGTCTGGCCTCCAACTCCCCAATTTAAAAAAGCACTGCTCTCACTAGTCCTTGCTGTCTTCCCACCCTCCTGCTACTGCTAAGTGTGTCTGACTGTAGACAACATTTGTTGCACCTGTGTTTCTCATCTTTGTTTACCTAACAAATTCCAGCTGTAATCATCAATGTTCTTCACCAAGAATTACATGTATTATGCCTTGAGTTAGAAAGATGAGAGACTTCTTTTATTCCAAGTATCACTAATGCACAATATGCATGTTAGAACTGCAGAGGCCCACACGCTTTATTATCACTTCCTCCTTGCTTGCACAAAGATTTAGTTAACATGAGAAACAAATATTATCTGTGATGAAGCCTCTGTGCAGAGATGAACATGCAGTAGGTAAAGATGGCAATGGATGTCAAGCTGATGAAACATCTAGGCCTAGGTATGGTACATGTTATGTCAGCAGTCATGCAGTTTTAACATTTTCTAAACTACAGTATATACCTCAGGATTTTTAGATTGACAGCTGACCTTTGCTTAAACAACAGATAAGATGTGCAATCAGTTAACAGTTTTTGTGTGTGTGTGTGTGTTTTTTTCGGACAAGTTTTGTAATGTAATTTAGAGCAAGGACCAAATTGCTGAATGCCTTTTGGCATTTGTGTGGGACACTGACATCTAGAGTAAACAGGAAAACAGCCCAGTTCATAATATAATCCCCTCCCAGTGTTTACCTTCTGACTTTTAATTGTGACTTATTAGAAATTAGATTTTAGTATAGATGGCTTTTTTTCTTTCTTTTTTTTTGCTGTTATGTGCTAAAATGGTGCATGGCTAATGCAAACCAACATTTTCCCCCTATTAGTGTTGTAGCATCATACTACAACACAATATTTAGAATCAGCAAGTGCAGTCTTCTAAAAGCTGTACAGGTTTGCAATATTTGCTTCTGGCAAACACAGGCTTTTTTTTTTTTTTTTTTTTTTAAACATCCCACATTGTATTATTGTTTATACTTTAAGTGCTGTAACATGTAATGTTGAGTTGTATATAAGAAAAGGAGTCTGCACAAATGCTTTGACTATTGTGCATTACGCCCCTGAACACTGGGATGATCTGATCCGAAGTGGTCAGCTCTGTGTACATCACCTCACACCTGGCGTTAACATGCGTCTGAAGTGACCACCCCACCCTCACCCCTACCCACCCCCTCCTTCTGTATAGAAATACACCAGTGCATCGTTTCTGTTGAAGTATTGGCCGCACACCCTGTTAGACAGTTCAACAGCCACACGGGTCCGTTGTCTGTGTGTGCGTGTGACGAGAGGCTAAGTGAGCACGGGGGTGTAGCTGTTGGTGTTGATATTGTGGGATGGCCGTCACAAATAATTTAGTGTATGAGAAAAACACCTGGAAGTGTAAAAATGTTTTAAACACGACTGGGACCAATCGCACTGAGATGGAGGACGTTAGTTGATTAGGTGCACATCTGCATGTAGGGATGGGATGGTTGGGATTGTCGACAATAAGTGTGTTAATCCCAGGTCTGACCAGTCAAGTGGGAGGGGTCCTAATGTCAAAGCATTCAAAGAGAACTGCGTGCTTCAAGTGTTGTGGGAAAGCCCATTACCATCTTAACATGACAATGCCACAGTGCGTTATGCAAGCTCTATAAATAAATGTTTTTCTGATCTGGGGAAGAACTTATCTTGTGGCGTTGCAGCAGAGAGACTTGACCTATCCCTCTGCATCGGTGTCCAGCCACACCTTGTGGTGGTTACAAAGGTTTAAAATCTCATCTGCAGCCATTGCAGGCTCCAAAATGTTATGAAAAGTTTTCACAGAGTGAAAGTGGACAGTTTCGTATCAATATCTCAAGATTTTAAAATAAGTCTCATAAGTGTAATATTCTGGCATCCACATACGGTACTTTTATCTGCATGGTGCACTTGGATTATTAACACTGGTCAATTGCAGTTAATTATGAGTTTTGACAGGCTGACCTCAAAATTAAATTAACATGTACTCTCTTTTTCTGTGTGTGTGTTTCAGATGGAGAGCCTCCTTGCCTGCTTTCTGCTTTCCGAGTGGACAGGTGACTTCAATCTGCAAAAGATGCTGACGATCATCGGAGCTTCCCTTTTTTTTGGGGGTAGATAAACGATAGCTGATAAGTCTGTAGTACCCATCCCAACCTATGGTACCGAGCCGGCGGCGCGGTGGTAGCCCTGGAAGATGAAGAGAGTGTAAAAAACAAACAACAACACAGTAGATGAGAAGAGCTGGCAGTGGAGGAGACCCAAGACTGCACTTCTGGCGATGCTGTAGCAGCACGGAATGGTTTGTGGGTTACACAGAGATGCAGGCCATACTGTGCTGCAGCAGTAAAGCCTGAGTATAAACACACTATCGCTCTTTGCATATACGCTGTAGTCTCCATTGTCATTCATTGTTAATGTGACACAGTCAGCTGTTTCCCCCTCATAATAAAGAAGTTACCCTCCTCCTCCTCCTCCTCGTCCTCACGCACCGGTCGCTTTACTGTAGCAGCACGTAAATATTGGAGTTAAGACTTAACTGAAGTCTCCAGTATTGATCGTGCTGCTGAAGCAAAGCTGACCACTCACAACCCGCCGTGGACCCGGTCCGAACCCGGTGCCGTCGGACAGCGACTCTGCTCCCTCACAGGTACATTGTTTCAGATTTAAAGTTGACCTTCACTTCAATACGATCTTGTTTTGCTAGTTAAAATGTGAACACAGCATCTTTTTTTTTGTTTTTTCTTTCACGTTTTTACTGCTATGTCTGCACACTGAGAAAAATAATAATAATAAAAAAAAAAATTCAAATTCGGATTTGTCTGTAATGTGTTTTGAACATGACGAAACGAAAAAACCCGTGCCTTTACAAGTCCTATACATTAGGTTTCTTGTGAAGTGTTTTAGTTTCGCTGACACTGAAAATAAATAGATAACGTGGCTTTACGTGGGACCGCCATCTACAGAGAAGAGAGAAACTGTGGCCTGCGTGGCCTTGATGCAGCGCTACTGGGATGGCCGGCCTGTGCAGCAGTGAGCCCCTGACGCAGACAGATTTGCTGCGGATTAAAATCATTACAGTGGTTTTATTGTAGACTGTACGCTTGAATTCTTCATGAAACATAAAAATGCATTTATTTTCAAAGTCTCTCTCTATTTTTTATTTTATTTTATGAGACCGATCCCTTTTCTTACAGGCCCGATTGAACGTCTTTTGGTATAGATGTGTTTTCCTCGCTCGAAATGACGCAGTCATTTTAAATTGCACATTTTGTCGGTTTTATGCAAACAGACCCACTATGTTATATTCTGGACGGTGCAACTACAGATCATATGTTTTCCTGCGACTGCTTAAAGACTCCATTTTAAACGCATTTGAACGCACCTCTGGACCAGGACATCCGACTGATAAAATAATCCCAAATCAGACGTGCCTAATAAAAATGACTACATGCATGTTGTCTGATATGGGCCTTTGGAATAACGTGACAACAGTTGGTAAATCGCTGGTTTGTGTATTAAAGAAAAAAAAATCCACTGCAAGCTGCAGGTGAACTCCTAGTGTAAAATAAAACCAAGTCATACAGAGCAGATATTTGCTTTTTGATGAAAATATATGAAATAAAACGTGTTATATAACGTGTTAGTGAAGTGATTACATTTTACACTGTGACCTGACATTTTTCTGATAGTTCAGGCTCAGTGTTTTTTTTTTTTCCCTCCTTCAGTCCACACTGAACAAACTGATGTTACATCGGTTTTCTTCGACCTGGCCATATGGGCCTTTTTAATGCTTATTATGCATTTTTAACACGTGTATGTGCAACTACAATTATGGATTAACGAAAAGGCCTAACTAAAACGCGTAATTTGGCAAAGGTTCTTTTTTTTAAGATATAAAAAAAAGATTTGCAGTTCTGAAAATGGAAAACACATTTACATCAAAAATATATTTTTTAACATCCGTGCGTTTTGTTTTTATGTTGAAGAAAATACGGCTGAATACAATATTACGGATTATTTTATAACGCCGTGGCTACAAATTAGACTCAGAAAATGCATTTTCTCCAAGTGTGTGTGTGTTGAGTGAGTGTGTGTGTGTGTGTGTGTGTTAATAGCATCAAAGTGAGCTATCAATAATTCTGTAAATTAGTAAATTCTCATATCATCTGCCATTTAAATCTGAAGGATGGTGGATTATTATTATTATTTTTTGCGAATTTATAAAAGCTGCTGACTCTGCACACACAGCACATCAAAATGTGGAAGCAGTCCTGATCAAGTGTTGCCTGGATTTCCACATTTTGTTTTACACCTGATCAGCCTCATGTTATTGCGACTGTGACTTTTTTGTTTTATATATGCATTTTTAACAGCTTTTATGTAAAGTCGTGCATATTTTAAATATCTGTAAAAGTGCCAAATTATACACTCTATAGCAGTCACCGATAGGATTTGATAGCGCTTGTGTTACCATCTGAAACAATATTTCCAAAACAACATAAAAAAAAATAATTTATGTGTAAATTCACTATTATAACATGAGGATATTATATTGACAAAGCGGTTATTTTAAAGAAAGAGGCATTAGCTGAAATCGCCATCACACGCTCAGACCTGCAGTGTAACAAGCCTGTGAGAGGTCGGGACCGGATCAAACACAGATAAATATTAATCACTTATTTGGTCATTTAGGCACTTACACTGATTGTATAGATGGTGACATGAAGTTTCTTTTTGATTCACCCTCACCACAGGCCCACATCTGATTTAAGTGAGTCACCACGCCGCCCTATAGCCTACTGAGCATTTCTCAGAAAAATCTCAGTTTTACACCTTTATTCAGGGTATTTGCCTTGAATTGTATCGAGTTAAACGTTTGTTTTATGCTATAATTAAATTTGCGTGCTGTCACAATTAAAATATTAATGTGGTGTGGCACTTATTTATTTTTATTTCCATCCCATATTTGCCTGGCAACAGAAGGCTATATATATGTACCAGCGTGTCATGACGTAGGCTACATCCTGAATTATGGCCAGTGCTGCTGACATCACGGATTCACTTTGTGGTCTGATCTGTGGATGTTTTTAAAGTCGTTGATCTGTACTTTCTTCAACGTGCACACGCTCAGGAGAATACAGAAAAGGTTACATGGTCAAATGCACAAGTCATTGTCCGTTTTGCCCTGACCTATTTTAAGGCAGATCATAGTTGGTGCTGAGCCAAAGATTTCACTGAGCAAGCCCCAAATTTAGAATAATTTAGTCCGTAAAATTGCATTTTCATTTTGGGTTTACAGGGAACTCCTCTTCCAAATTCAGATGCAGGGTGGAAACTATACTGTACTTGTTTTAATTTGACAGCCTGCACATGTTTGACTTTGACTTTATAGACCGGAACAAGTAGTGTAACGAACGAGTCCTCGTGAAGCTCCGCTGGTCAGTTTTGTGTAGAAACTATAAGTGACGGCCTGTGCAGCACGCAGCGTGACAATCACCTATAGTCTCACACACATACGGCTCTTTATCACTGATAGAGGAAATGCAGTTGTCAGGGTTTTTTTTTTCTTCAAGGTTTCATGAGACATCACAACACCACGGGGCCGTGTGCTTTCGTACCTCTCACGCTGTGTCTGCAGCCTGCTGAATTTTTCACACGGGCCCTGTTATGCAACGTGTGTAACCTTGAAGAGGTTGCAGCATCACTGTGGTGCGGACGCGCTCTGTGGGGAAAAGGCCATAGATTACACTGTACACTTGTTTAATTCCCCACTTGCATGGTTCAACTGTCTTTCCTCTGCTTAAAATCGTATTTTGATTTGGCATATAACACTAAATAAATAAATAAATAAATAAATAAAAAAGCATAGTAGAAAAAACAAACATGGATGTGTCTTATTCTCAGTTTTATTTATCAAGATCATCTTGGAGAAGTATAAAAGTGTCATTGTCTTAAGAAGAGTAAAGGTCGCACATTTGAGAAAAGAAATGTGATTTAGTGTCTATTCTATGTAAATGAAGGCTACAACCTCTGGATGAAGGAGAGATTATGTTTGATACCGTGGCTTCAGAGAGGTTGAGCAAAAAAAAGAGAGCAAACGACACAACAGACATTTGGTTAACACGTGTTTCTATATATATATATGCACACTCAGGTGCATATCTGTCGTTAGTAGTTGTGCATCTCACGGGTCACTTGGAAAACAAATGGTAGCTGTGAGTGCATGAGATGCCACAGGCTAGTAATTAAAACAACTTACAACTGCCAATAAAACTGACAGTAGAGTCAATTAAGTGCACGATGCATTCCTGGCCTGCGCCCATTAAACTTGTGCACATGTCAGTCATTTCCCGCAGGTACACACCAGTGTGGCTGCAGTGCGAGGAAACTGTAGTGAAAAGTGAATCAATCTGCGAGGTGATGTAGGCTGTGAGGTGGTGAGGCTGCAGCAGATGCACGGCTGACAGCAGCAGCAGCAGACTCATAGTAACTAAGGCGATCCAGCGGGGGGCTGCCTGCATCCGCGATCCCCCCACCCTATAGGAGCCGTTCTCGTGGGGCACCGAGATCTTGTCCACGTCTCTGAGCCTCAACGAATCCCACTTTTTCACATCGAAATTGCGCACCAGGGGGCCGACGTCCATCTCCTTCCGAGAGGGCAGCGGAGTCTCCCTGAGGACCGTCAGCCTCTCGCGGAACTCCTGCATCTGCTGCAGGAAGCACAGGGGGTCCGAGACGCTCCTGAACGACTCCGCGATGCTGAGCGCCAGCCGCTGCTCCTCCAGCGCCGCGCTCAGCTTGGTGATCTCCGGGTCGTACGCCTGCATCACCACCAGCTTCACCGTCTCGAAGTCGGACAGGATCTCGTTCTTTTTGCACTCGAGGGCGCTGATGAGTTTGTCGAAGTAGTCTGTTACCTTCTCCGCGTCCTTGGTCACCGACTGCAGAGCCCTTTTCTTACTGGTCTGTAGTGTCTCCAGGCAGGACAGGGTGTCTGCGCTCTGCCAGCTCTCCACCCCGTGCAGCAGCTCTTCAAACGCCTCCTTCTCGCGCTCGTACGCCTCCTCCAGGGAGCAGAATTTATGCCCTTTGTGGTCATCTGTTGTTGCGCAAAAGCCACAAATGAGCTTTAAGTCCGTGGCGCAAAATATGTTGAGAGGCTGGTCGCAGTGTTGTTTACAAGCAGACATCTTAGGCATCACCCTTATTTTGCCGTACTTCTCCACTATGCTGCGCAGGGAGTAGTTGATCTGCAGGCTGTTGGCGCCGTTGTGAGGGGTCTCTTTGCGGCATGTGGGGCATTTGAAAGGTGTCCTGTAAGCCGGACCTCGGTTTCCTTCCAAGAGTCCCTCCAAGCATTTCTTGCAAAAGCTGTGTGAGCACAGCAAGACCCGCGGGTCCTCGAAGAGACCGCAGCAGATCGGGCAGGTGAGTTCCTCTTCGAGCTGCTCCATGGGATTCTGTAAACACATTTATCCAAGGCGTCAAAAAAACACGTTGCCTAAAAAACACCAAATAAATCAACACTTCATAAAACTGGGGTGCTACTGAACACGCACTCACACTCTGAGGTGCTGCCACGCACGGGAGCGGTGGCAATAAATGACACACGGGAAATGCTGTAGCATCGCAAAAAGGATACAGGTTTGTTTTTTTGTTGCAGTCAGGTTCCAGCTGTGTCTGGAGGAGTATTCCCATCTTGAAAGTGAAACTGACTTGCAGCGGTGTACCCGCGCAAAAAGCTGCCAGGCGCTGTGCCAAAGGCTCCGAGTGCCAATCTAATGTTAAGTAACATCCTGCGTTTGATGCCTCGCTCTCCCTTTCTCTGTAACCAGCTGGATGTTGTAAGGAACTTGAAAGCGCGTCGTGGAAAACCAAAGCTGAATACAAAGTCGAAATCAATAATAACTTATATAACATGCATAAACGTTGTTGTTGTTGTTTTTTCCCCCCTTCTTCTTTTCCTGGCTTTGTATTACAGAGCAGCAGGACGCTCGCTTGGTTAGCTGTGATGAATCCTAAATTAACCGCCGCCTAAACCAATCCAATGCGACAAATTAGCGACAAACAGGGTTCACGTTTGCGTTGCTCCTGTTGGCAAGGTACTGAAGGAGGGCTGTGACAGATTTTGCAAGCGCATAGTAACATGCAACTACTGGACCAAAAGAATCACTCACCAGCTGCTGAGACGCACAGTGCAACGCAATCATGGCGCTTGTTGCTGTGCAGACTTCGCCCTTTCCGGGTGCGGAGTTAACTGTTTCGGCGACGCACAGAAATATAACACGCGCTCATTTCTCTACATTCGCGCACCCGTACACATGCGATAACGTGACACGTTGCTACCAATATGAAAGCTATTGATATTTCGATTTTTTCCCACAGCTTTATTGTGGTTATTGCGGGTGTTTACGTTTTCGTCCCTGCAGGGCAACTTGCAGAGGATCCCTGCCAGTCGGATGGGGGGAGGGGCTGTTGCTATGCAAAACATTACAGCGTGAAAAACTGTCAACTAGGTTTTAGTCCCAGCTCGGCATCACACAGGCTTTTATATAGCCTATATATAAATAAAAAAAACTGCCCTACTTTAGTCACTCGCGTGGGCACTTGTCAATATATGCATGTGTAAACAGTCAACACGATAAAGGCGCGTTACGTGAATGCATCAACTTTAATAATGCTGTGTCGTTAACTGGATAAAACAAGTGGTAAGATTAGATTTGAGAGCGAGCAGAAACTGAAAGAGACTGGATGAGAGAAACACTAACAACACCGCTGACTTTCTGCATCAGCCACTTCTGATAGCTGCTGCTGCTGCTGCTGCTGCTGCTGCTCTTCGCTTATCAGTTTATAATTACAATTTCAGCACCCGTTGCACCCACCATTAAACATTTGATAATCCGCCCGAAACTCACTCACTCGCTGCTCACTTGTGATTATGTAACTTCGATATCCAATAGTTACTTAGTCACGTGTAGAAATTTTGACCTTGATTTTCTTCCCTTGTTTCCATGCCATCAGGAGCAACTGCCTATCTTAGCCACTGTGATTGGATACAGTGGGGTAGCGGGGGCTTACGCAGTTCCCGCTCCGGCCGCGGCGTGGCGCTGTTGTCCGATGAGGAGACGCTGACGGTTTTTTTTTTTAACGTCAAACTGCTCTTTGGCTTCTTCCTTCGTGCTCTTCTGAGTTTGTTTCCGGATGTTACAGCTGCTGAGCATCGAGCACAAGAATGGCTGCGATGTTTACGTGTTGTCTAGGCTGCTGTGGAGACGGCGGAACGGGGCATATTCCCCTCAAAGAAATGCCCACGGTTCAGTTAGACACCCACCACATGGGTAAGAAGACGAGTTTTGTCCCCGGGTTTGTCCGTCTCCATTGGCGACGTAACTACGGACTCGGCTGTGGCTGTGACGTGACGGTTTGCTACTTCCGTGCTGCTACGGCTAACAGCTAACTGTGCTAATGAACGTGTTTTTGTTTGCATAGGTTGCTTTACAGACAGATGTGTTGAAAGAAAATAGGACGTCAGTGTGCAGACCGTTTGTAAAATAATACACAACTTGACAAATCAACTGAATAGTTGTGAAATCTTAACGTTTAGCTCACACACACACACACAGAGACACGACTAATAGCTGTCAGGATTGACATTTCTTATTTTTTTCACCCAGCGAAATTTTAAAGGTCCATGTGTTGTAAGACATGTGACGCAGTTTGAAATACCATCGACAAAATCAATTTTACTTGTGATAAATGTTTAAAAACAAACAAACATCTTAAAAAGTTGCAAACGTGCAAATATTTTCCTTTTTTCAACTATTAGAAACAACATGTCTCTTACAGTACTGAAAAGTCTACTTTCAATGCGTGTTCATTTCATATTTCTGTGTCATAACTGCATAAGTTGCATACTGAAACACAATTTGTCTCTAAGCTATAGCTGCTCTATCACAAAATCTTGATTGCACTTTCACTTTAACTCGTGAAACTTTCATTTAGCACTGTCAAGGTCAAACATACATTGGGGATAACATTAATTAAAACATATTCTAAGTTATGATTAGCCTGAGTTATAATTAGCATTTTCATTTATCATATTTTGAACTTGTTAAAAGTGTTTACTCTCAGTTGGTTTATAGGTTTTCAAATTTTCGTGTACAATATCTCTCTTAAATACCTGACCTATTTTTTTTACTCTGAGGAATATCTGGACGTCCAAATGGCTAAACAAAAATGACATTAATGTTTTACATAAAAGATACAATAATTAAAGGAGGTATGCGTACAAACCCTCACGTATAATGTACAGTCAGCAACACATTTGACCTACATTTACTCAGATATTCACAAAGAAGTACAAAGTAAACAACAGTTTGTGCAGGAGAAACTCATGCATCAAGCAGATAACCAAAACATTTTCTAGATTCACCTTGTCAGATAGTAAGATTTAAGATACAGTTGTTGGTTGCATTTGAACTTGCTTTTATGAATTTCTTTTTCTTTTCTTTTCTTTTTTTTCCCCAGGGACAGATGTCGTCATTGTAAAGAGCGGCAGGAGGATATGTGGCACTGGAGGCTGTCTGGCCAATGCTCCCCTGCACCAGAACAAAAGTTACTTTGAGTTTAAGATCCAGTCCACTGGTAGGCAATGGCACTTGGTTTTTTATTTGATGATCACCCTGTTCTCATACCTCTCCTGCCTTAGTTCCCTACCAGATTGCCATTTTCTAGTGCATTCCTAGTGGTGCTTATTGATTCTGACATGCTGTACTCTTAGTGGTTGCTCTGTCTTGTGACTGCACGCGATCTGATTCTGTTTACTTAAAAGGACACCATCTGAAAAGATTTTTGCTCCATCGTCTATAATCTTACCCTCATTTAACTCTACACTCCAGTAACACACTGGATTTGATATGTAGCATTTAGTTTTAAGCATGCTATGTTTGTAAATGGCACCTTCTAACTTTCTGTTGTATCTTATATTATTTTAAACATCAAAGTATTTTAGGCTTTGTATGAAAACACTGGGTACTTTAATGTTGTGTTCTGTGTTCAGGTGTGTGGGGACTAGGTGTGGCCACGCAGAAAGTGAATCTTAATCAAGTGCCTATGGGCAGAGACACAAACAGCCTTGTCCTGAGGCATGATGGGTCTGTGTACCACAATAATGAAGAAAAGAATCGTCTACCTGCAAACAGCCTTCCCCAGGAGGGGGACATTGTTGTAAGTTCAGAATTTTTTTATTTTACTCGACCCTGAATGATTTTTTGATGAGCAAATCTTTTACATTTTAAATGGCACCGGTTGTTTGTAAAACAGAAAATCTTTCTGATCTTAATCAGCATCTTGTCAAATAAATCCAAGTGGGCAAGTGTAAACAGATTTAGACTGTAAGGTTAAACCGGTTTCCATTCAAAAGATACATGTTGTGATTTTGTGCAGAGTAAAGGTGCTGCACTAATTCCTTTTTATCAGTCTAGTCTGTACACATAGTGAGCTATCTCACGGTCTTCAACAAATATGTGACTTTAAGTTGTGTGTATTATATAAGTCTTCATGAAGCTCTAATTGTCTGTTAGAGGCCTGCTGGAACAGGCTGCCCTGCAACTCCCTGCAGACCCACAGTAGAAGTAGAAATCTGTATTTTAGGTTTTTTTCCCCCAAGGCAGTTGGCTGATAGCAGCAGTAAACCTACGGTCGGATGTGGCAGGGAACGCCCTCTGTTTATGGCTAAGCTTTTCACATGCACACTAAATTTCTATTTGGCAGTTTATAAATTGTGATTGATCCATCAAAACAGCTTTTATTGCCATGGTTAACAAAGCTTGCCCACCAGAAGTGATTATGTAAAATTTGATGTTAATGAACACAGACATGGGTATTGGAACAAATGAACTGTAGAGCAGTGTGTGTGTGTGTGTGTGTGTGTGTGTGTGTGTGTGTGTGTGTGTGTGTGTGTGTGTGTGTGTGTGTGTGTGTGTGTGTGTGTGTGTGTGTGTGTGTGTGTGTGTGTGTGTGTGTGTGTGTGTGTGTGTGTGTGTGTGTGTGTGTGTGTGTGTGTGTGTGTGTGTGTGTGTGTGTGTGTGTGTGGCAGAGGATCGTGGGGATGCAGGTGGCTGCAGCACAAAGCACAGCAGGGGCAGACAGGAGCTGTTTTAAGACACATACACACCTCTGTCAGTATCAACAAGTGTGCCATCTGCACAAAGTAGAATTTGCCACATTCGTCTGGTTTTATCAAAACAATCTTAATTTTTCACTAAACTAAAACAGAAACACACCAGAAATGCTTTCCTGAATTTTATCTAGGCCCGCTCATTTTATTACACTGTACACCGTTGATAAAGAAGAGACCAAAACCGGCTAACGTTGACACTCCCTAAGCCCTTTAGTGGCACTCCTGTAATAGAGAGACTCCTCCCACCACCACCACCACACATACTCATGTACACAAACACAACACATGTTATCAAGGTGAACCAGTGAACTTGTAATACTGCAAGCTAAGTGGCTGTGCAGGAAAAAACATAGTCTTCTGGTTGTTTTTTTTAATCAGGAGACAGGAATTCAGGTCAGCCAGTGAAACTTTTATCACACTCTGAATTCAGTGAAACCTGCTCATTGAGGTTTTGTTATAGTGAACTATATATCTAGTTCTACTTTTAAAGCAAAAGAACAAAGTATTTTCCAAAAAATTAGTCAATGAAACAATAAAAAACATTATCAAACGACACACAAAAGGACAAAGTGAATGCAAATGCATACAAGCAACATAGACATTAAGTGCCTGTCCACACAGAACATACATGTACAAATAGCTTAAACGAGAAATGAATTGACAATTTCCTGGCAGCACATCAAGGGATAAGCAGTATGGATGGATGAATTAAGTAAATAATGTAAAACATTATATTATTCTTATTTGTACAGGCATGGTGGCTGAATTGCATAAGAGTAAAGGATTTAGGCATAAAATGCCGCCGCCACCACAGAGTCTGTCAATTTTATAAGAGACATGTCTGGTCCTGAGCTCCCTGTCAGTTCATGTGTCTTATAGGCTGCAGGGTCATTGAGCAAAGTGCAAACTTCACATGCATTGTCACCTATTCATTTTATCATTTAATCCTGGAATAATGAACTGTGACTCTGTTGAACACTCACATATTTTCAATTCTTAGGCCTGTTTTTTATTTAGGCCACACACACACACAGTGTCATTTTGACTCTTTGGCAAAAGAGGATAAAAAATATTATTGACAATGATGATTAAATCATAATTAAAGCTTAAACCATGATTACTCAGGCTGGCTCAGTGTAACTGCTGGAAGGAGAGGAAACACATGTACATACTTTATTTGCTTTCTCTGCTCTTCTTGACTTGAAATGCTCTTCAACTAGGTTTCATCACAAACTTTCAATAACCAGGCTACGCTTATGAAAGTTTGTTTTTGGTTGCTGAAACGGATGCAGATCCACATGTAAAGATTCGGTGATGAATGCAATGTTTGTCTGTATTCCTCAGGGCATCACTTACGACCACGTGGAGCTGAACTTATATCTGAATGGAAAGAACATGCATTGTCCTGCCTCAGGGATCCGAGGCACTGTATACCCGGTTGTTTACGGTAGGTTAATTTGCTGGCTTCATATGCTGACTAGTTAAATAAGGTTTGTAATGATTTCACTGTTATTGAAACTAAGTGATGTGATTATTATTGACTGTAGAAACGCTTTCCCAGAACTGTCATCATCACAGCAGTTACAATTTAACTCCACTAGAGGGCTGCATTTGTACATTTTTAACACTGGTCAGTTTGGTCATTAGCGTGCCGTGGGCATTAGTGGAACAAAACTGATTTAACCTTCCCCAGAGTGAATTATGAAAACTGCTCAGAATAAAGCCTTAAGCAGAGAGGGCCAGTCTTGCCACAGAGAAATAAGATTTGCAAGATTTACCCTGGCCTAAGCTATAGCAGATGATTTCACTGGACGCCTACCTCTTCTGTGCTAGTCAGTGAAATCGACTGGTGAGTTTATGTTGGAACATGCACACTGTTGATATTTACTTGTAGCTTTGTCTGTTCCTGGCTTACAGAAACACTAATGACTAATTTGTTTGAGCTTTCTTGTGCAAACACCCCAAAGCATCGCTGAGCTGGAAAATAATATCCATGTGATCAGAGCATGACCCTGAACGCTTTTATAAATATCATGTTCAGTTTTTTACTTAATTATCTGTTGTGCATGTATAACAACATTATTCATGTCCAAAGGGCAAGGCAAACTTTTTAGCTGTTGGCTATCCTTATGTCATATAGCAATGTCCACTAACAGTTTATTAATCTTTTAACTATGCTTCTGAAATGTGGGTCATAGACGGTGGCTTATAAACAATCAATTTCTCCACTAAGATCTGCAAATATGGCCTCTGCTGTCACTGCACAGTACAGTAAGGTTGTTGTGGCTTGAAGGTTGTGCCATTTCTCTGTCTAGCTGAGAAACAATTTGCATGATGAGTCATGTACGAAGCCACCCAATTTTTGTGCTGATAATCTTCCACCACCCTATGGCTTCAATATTTAACTGTTAAAGACGCTGACATCTGTTCAAAGATCGGCCTTTCTCACAGCTGATAGCTTGTCAACGCAGGAGAAACAGAGAAAACAAGAGAACATCGTGTAATGGGAGCACAGCATGAACACTGCCAACATGTCGATGTTCCAGCCCATGAGTACTCGGTAGTTATGGCTACATTATCACATGAATACTCGGTACTCATGGGTCAAACCACACTCGTCTCTGACACTGACATTAACACTCACAAGATGAAAACAGTACCAGCAATGCAGCTGTGGCTGGTAACAACGGCTTTCTATTTAGTTGAACTAGTCCCAGGATCCACGGCTTTGTGCGGAAATGTGATGAAAGTGCCATCGTTAGCTAAATTAGTTTCAACTGTGCTTCTTCTGCCATGATAAATGACAAACAGGCGTCATTTGGTTAAACTGACGACATGTTTGGAGTCTTAACTGTCTCTTTCTCACCTGAAAAACTTTGTGAAGGATTGTAATAACAGTCACAGTGTGAGATTAGTTTCAGCAGTGAGCCTGGCTCTGAATAACCGCCGTTGTTGATATTTGTTGCAAAATGGATTCTGGGATACTTCTGCTGCCTCAAGTCCGCACAAGTCACACGATGCACCCCTGATAAAACAGGCAGAGCAAGAACATTTCTTGATCTAAACTTGAGTGATGCAAACTTTGAATTGAAACAAACCTTTGGCTGAGACTAATGATGTTTCACTAGTTCAAAGAAGAAATCAAAATGAGAAATAGCAAGTATCTTGTTGCTTCTTATAAGGCAAGGCATCTATATTCATATAGCACATTTCATACCAAGGCAACTCAATGCGCTTTACATAAAGACAAAACATATAAAAAGAACAGCATAAAAACAAAAAAAAATTGTAGAGTTAAAAGCAAGAGCAAAGAAGAATAAAAAAAGTAAATAGAGAAAAGAAAATAGATAAAGTTTAAAGTTCTTAAAACTTACAAGGTGTTTCTAAGGAATTGAAGGTTTCTAAGAAGTTGATGGTCACTTCTCTCAATACAACACACAATAATAAAACAGATTCATTTAAATTCATTAAATTTAAAAAAGATTTCACTTGATATACAGAAAAGAATCTAAATGGTCGAGTGTGGTCAGTCAGTGAGTGTTGGACTTTATTTCACCATCAACTCTGTCTGACCCCATCATCATAGACATGCAATGTGACCAAGCATCATCCATTTGATTTCATGGTGTAGCTGTAATTACATGCATCTTGGGTATGAATCTTGGTCCTTGCAGGCCGTCTTCGTTCACAGCAGGCGGTCTGTCTTGGCGTAATTGTCCCATTCAGTGTCCAAGTATGCCATGGCCATGTGGCAGTCGGCCAGCATGCACATCACCAGGACCCTGAGACTGAAGCAGCTAAACGGAGTTTCAGTCATGATTATTTACACCTGTTTCCCCACTGTGACATGTCAAAAATGTTTTCTGTGGGGAAAAAAATGAATTGTTGCAGTAATGAAGTATTGATGAAAAGGCAGTTCCTTATTAACTTCTTATTTACATGGTCCTACATTACAGTTTTGATTATTTCTCATGAAACAGGTTTGAATTTGTGTATTTCTCTGTCCTCAATCAATCATTTAAAAGAAGGCAATGACATGATATTTCAGTCAAAATATTATGACTGTGTGAGGTTATTTTGTGATGTTGCCAGGCGACTGTCAGTCAAACTTGATTAATCATCACCCACACAGTCCCACAGTGAAGTTTTGTCAGTTATCTACTAAATATAATAACTTAGGATGTTTTCTTTGATGATACTGTGAAATGTTAAGTGTTTTTTTGTGAATGTCGGCGTCTAAGCTTGTTTGTTGTTTTCTCTTCTATTCCAGTGGATGACAGTGCCATCTTAGACTGCCAGTTTAGTGACTTCTATCACACTGCTCCACAAGGATTTGAGAAGATCCTCTTTGAACAACAAATCTTCTAAAGGAGCACTTCAGCCTTAAGTCCCTCTTTACATTGTTGTCCTCATCTATATCTCATAGCAACCTCTGTGGCACTACAGTTTGACCTTGACTGAATGTTATCTTAACGTGTGGCTTGATGCAGGCCTGTTGTTTTTGTTTCCCCCTGATTACTCTGTCTCTCTACTGCTGATCCGGACTGACGTGGCGCAGGAGTATCCTTGAAGAAGTGGGGATGATTTCTGATCATGGGTCGGCTGTTATGGGATGCTCCCGTCTATGCTGATGGGGAAACTCAAATCATTACCTTATGTTAGTGGTAATCACCCTCTATCCACTGCTGCTTATGTCCTTAGTCTGAGTAGACGCCAGGATCAGAAGCCATGATAGACTGACCTTACTTTATAATCATCTTTTTTCATTTGTAATCCCCTGATGTTAAATTTGGTATCTGGCACTATATTTATTTGTATTTGTTTATTTGGATCACCACACAAAAAGCGATATGTTACTTTTGTTTGAAAAAAAAAAGAAGCATTTGTTTGGCCATTGAGTTTAGTTTATAGACTCACCGAGCATCAGCTGTTGGCACTGACACATCATTCAACACTATCACATTTACATTTACGTTGCCTTCTTTACTTAAAAATGTTTAAAAAAATCGAAAGTTGGGTTGTTGCACCATTTCAAGACACTGATTCAATTTACGTTCAGACACAGATGGTCCAAAATGTAAAACCAGTCCACATTCCAGGGGTCAGCCACGTCGACTTTTCACTGAGGTATGCTGAGGAGACAGTGCTGGAAAATGTTTCATGACGTGAAATATTTTCTTAAATGACACTAAGATGTATTGAAACTGATTCCTGTCAACTCTCTTCTATGAATAGCCCTTTAGTCCCCCCCCCCCCCCCACGCACGCACACACACATACACACCCTTTTCTTGCCCCCTCCCCCCCCAGATCTTTTTATGGAGTATTTATTCTAAATATCAGAATATTACCAGAGCTGGTGCTGGTTTGTTTTCTCTGATTTTTAGAGATATGTGGCTACAAATGTCAATCTGTTGTGTTGTATTGGCATTGCATATCTGCTGCTGAAGTGTAACATTTAAATATTTCAGATGCTTGTCTTTGTTTGCACTAATGATGTTATTGTACAAGCAAATCCAAATATTGTTGATTCATTAAACTTTTGTGTCTGGAGGCATCCATTTTGAGTCCTGTTTGTCTTTCAGCTGTTGTTGTTTTTGTTTTTTCTTAAGTTGTGTGTCATGATTGTGGTTATTATTACCATCAGTGTTATTATCCATAAACAATATAGACCGGACTGCACGGCTATCACGTTTGAAGGCGTCTAGTGGGGGCCAATATAATGTGGGTGAATTTATTATTACTGCGTCGAAGAAGCCGCGGAAACCAGGACAGCCCATGAAGGAGGTATTCATTAACTCCTCCCCTCACTCTGCGATCTGTTACGTCCTCCACCTCCTCCCCTTCTCCGGATCCACCAGCACCAGCAGCAGCAGCAGCAGCAGCAGCAGCAGCACAGGAGCTGCCGTGCCTCGTCTTTCACTGAGGAGATCCAGAAAGCCGGAGTAATAATAGCTAAACCTCCCCTTTTTACAGCCATGGCAGAAAACGCCGGCTTGGAAAACCACCGCATCAAGAGTTTTAAAAATAAGGGACGGGATGTCGAGGTGAGCTGACATTTAAATCAAGCGTGTAAATAACAAGAATTGAAATTAGTTTTTTAACGTTAAAAAGCGACAGTCTTTGGGCCTCGTTGGGGAAAACCTTGGTCCCCGGCTGCAGTTGCCTGCCAGCTAGGTAGCTACTTAGCATGCTAAGCTATCGTTAGGAGTAAGTGCATATTGGCCTGTCTGTCTGGTTATCGGTACCTTTACCAAACTAATTAAGCATTTTGTGATGATAAAGTGTTAAATAACAATGACACAATCTGATGTTTGTTAAGAGTAAGCAACAACGTCATAGTTCAATCGTAGGAAACCGGAGAATTAAAGGAAGGCGGTGTTGTAGCTGTCACTGACAGCTAATGCTAATGCTAATGCTAACTAGCTTAGTTGGATGGACGCCGGTCGCTGGGGCCTGTTCCCGGCTCCCTAATCATCTTGACATTTACTGTGTTTTACAACCAACTGACCTCACAGTAACTCCAATGCTACCCTGGGAACGCTTTAAATGATTGTCAGTGTTAGTGAAACCTCGTATTGTTGGTTATTTAACACCACCCGGTTGGTCCACATCAACCTTAACCAAACATTGCCCCTCCTTGTTACAGTTAGCAGCTAGCATGTAAGTTAGCTGCCAGGTGAGGCAGCAGCTAAACTGAGCTCCTGAGCTAAAGTCACTAAACTGTTAGCTGAACGGTTTAATGATGCGGTGACCTGGGTTGTACGGCTCACTTTGATGTCAAAAAAGGGATTATTATTGAATTAAAACCAATTTACTGTCGCCAAATTACGATTAGTTTATTAGAAGTCCCCAGTGAGAGAGGTTTAATGTTAGACTTAATTACATTTGGCTAGGAGTTAAATTAAATAGTGAGTAATGTTGAATTCCTTAATGGTTATGATAAGATGTATTCCCCAAACGCAGATTACTATTACAACGACCATATGAAGGATAATTGTAGTTTCCTTACTGACCAATCACATAGTTTGGCAAACACCACTGATGTATTGTATGTCCTACCAGTAAAGCTGGCCCAAAACGCAGGGAACTGCAGCATCATTCAGCTAAAAAGCTTTAAATTTTAAATATAATTTATGACAGCATTTATTGGTTATGCTCATTGACATGAAGAGCAAATCAAATTGGCAGAGGCTGTGTTAAGACAAGCCAAGATGATAAAGGCAAAAAGTGTTAGGCCAAAGACAGACGTCATAATAAGTTAACATATGTCTTGACTTGTTTAATGGCACATTAAATATATATATTTATGTACATATAGTTAAATGGTATGTAACTGTCAACCTAATAGACTGCCGGCACAACGAGAAATGCCTGTGCTGGGTTGTTCTGATCTATTGGTAATCCTGAGATAATCCTCAAACAAAGGTATGTCTGAAAATGGCCCCTCGAAATCCATCAGGGTGCTGATAGGAGTTTCACCATGTACTGCCTCAAAGCACGGATTGATGACCCATGGGCGGTTGTTTTGAAACTTAGTCAGTGTGACAAGCACATGGCTACTATAACAGGCAGACTTTGCTAAGTACATTCCTGCTTCTATTTCAGGCCTAGATGTCTGACATGGGTCCTCTTAGGAGGCTCTGTATGAATTTGAGTTTTCCTAAAGGGATGAGTCAGACTGAAGCAGGGTAAAAAAAAAAAATGCCAGTTTGCGTTTTTTATTTATTTAGGTCAGCTATAACAGATTGCTCTTCATTTCTGTCATTGTTAGGAACAGTTTTGAATTGCAAAGCAGTGAAGTCTCACATGCTCCAGATCACACCAAGAGCCACCTTTGTTTCACTGTATATAATAAAAATGCAATTATGTTGTGGATCAGGTAAATGATTTATCCAACAATATCACATCTTTGTTGCCTTGCAAAATTGCAAATATTGAATTTTCTGTTAGAGTGTCTCCTGTGGTGTCTTTGTGGTCCCCTGTGATTTTGTAATTTTAAGTTTATATGCTGTAACTTCGTATTCAGGCCCATGTATGGGTGCATCAACCAACAGACTTAGTCAAATTAAGCCAATATGAGTTTGTAGGGTTGCTTTAGTTTCTCTTGACAGTCAAATGGGCCTATTATATTCTAATCTCATGCTGTGTTTAGAGAGATAATCTTTGTTTGGATCAGTATAGTGGCATTGTTGTTATTTTGCATCGGGTGGGAGACACCGATCAACTTTGCAGCCCCTGAGTTATGACTGCCCCAGATTGCGTAAGAGGCTATTTAGGAAGGCAACATGAACCTCTTCAAACAGTCACAAGACGTTAGACCATCTCAAACTGTTCAGGATGAACTAGAAACCCGGCAGACACTCAAATACAGCAATTAGTTCAAGTGTCTTTGCCCACTTGTGCTGTTTTTGAGTTCTTTTATAGACCTCTAGGTGTTCTACATAATGTGTTGGTGATGGGTTCTGCTGCTGTGATTCAGTTACAGATATGTGCCTATAATGAAAAAAGTCACGTACTTGAGCGATGCTTTATAAGTTATGCAATTTCAAGTGGTTATAACGAGATAAATTGTAAGATTGTGATAAGAATTTGTCGCCCATTTAAACCGCTAAACTTCTATCTACAGCTCTATGTGGTTGAATTTCTCAAGAGTCAACACAGCAGTTTTTTTATTTACTGTTTTTCCTTTTTGTTTCTTTGTTGCAGACTATGAGAAGACATCGAAATGAGGTGACGGTCGAGTTGAGAAAGGTGAGAAAAGATGCACCATCTGTCTAAACAAACACACACACAAAGCCTCAGTTAGAGTACTATAAACCTGGCTGCCACTGATTTCAGACAACTACAGTTTAAGCTACTGAGAATAGTGAAAATGCAGACTGAGCCTTTTCAATGTTTAAAAAACATTGGGAGGCAACTATATGGTCTGTATGCAAAAAAGTTTGTCCAAAAGCTGCAGCGTTGAGCGTTTAAGTTCATCGCATCTAGAAGTACGAGTTCATTAAAGGAAGGGATTTTATACATCATTGATATCAGAAGCTTTGCTCAGGTCTCTAGTGAACACGGTTTTTAACCACCTGTCTTTGCAACTGATTTTATAAGATCCGTCGCAACTTTAAATCCCTGACCTGTTTTGTCAGTATTGTCTAGAGGAATAATAACACTCCTCCCATAGTTATTAATTGCAGCCCCAAATACCAACAGTCCAACATTCACACCAACATCATGCCATGATTGGTCAAGCTGCGAGGTGAGAAAGGAGCCGGGAGTTGAACTTCTCTCATTTGTTCTCCTTTTTCATTCGTTGCACAACGGTTTGTGCGGCCGGTCTGAATTGCAGCGCTATGCATGACTTCCTGGAGAGACTGCTGGGAAATCGGCTTCATTATCCCAGTTTTCAAACAATATTTCTGTTTATGGATTCCTGTTGATCAAATGTATTGGTGGAAATGATGGCATTTTTTTGTCGGCTAGCCGTCTTTGATTGGGTTGAAATGGGAAATCCTGAGGTAACCGTTGTCTGTCATCATCACCAACTATGAACGGCCTGCTTATAAATGCTGTGATGTTTTTTTTGTTTTTTTGAACAGACTCTGTTGGGTCTCATTTGACAGCAGAACGTGTCATAGCCACATTTGACTCGCTTATCATTTCAAGTGATACTGAAGGATGTTTCTATCCCGGGGAAAGCATCTTTGGTTGAGCATTAATGGAACAGACATTAACATGCAGAGGCAGCAACAACAACAGTCAAGTTTAATTTTGTGCTTTGGTGAAATAAAAAAGTTAAAAGTAATAAGTGATGGCAAATTAGATTTATAGTTTTGTCGGCTATATGAATGTGAATGGAAGTTTAGCTTAAATTTGTTGGAGAACAAGACAAATCTAATGTTTTGTATCCTTACATGTGAGTTTTCCAGACAGAAGTTGTTGCTGTTTTTTTATATTGCCATGCTATTGTTTGTGGTTGATCTGCTGCTCTCCCATTGTTCTTACAGTGATGGTTTAATGAATGAAACAATGACTGACATTTTTCTTTAACATCTAGCTGAATCGTGTAGGTATTTCAATCATGTTCAGTTTTGAGTTTTGTTTGCACTTACAGTCTATGACCTTTTATACATCAAAGGATGAAGAAGTCCTGACTTAGCTGCTTGTTTCAGGGGCTTGTTGTTCACCATAGTTATGACCTCTATTCTCCGTTGAACGTTGCGTCGGTTCAGTAGGTTGCCTGGGATGCATGTTTAGGATCATGCTGCGGCATTATGGTGTCATTGTCCAAAGAGATTCGATGCATTCTCTGTGATCTGAGCAGTATGCATTCATGCTGAAGCCCTCAGCCGTGACTTCATTAGAGAGCTGGTTCTGCTGTCAGCTATAAATGCCACCACCACCGTGTTTTCACAGATGATGTGGTACACTTGGAATCACATTTTACTTTACACTCTACATTACTCTGGTATGGTTTCATTATGTAGCATCGTCCACTATCTATCACACACTTTGTAAATTACTAAAGTAAAAAGCCAATCGGAGCCCCACAACCAGCTGTGACCTGGTTTTGTCCACATGGGAGGCCCACAAGAGGGTTTTCGTCCTGTCATGAAAACTCTAAAGGGTCGAGTTGATGTTGTTTTCTCTTCATGGTACTCTGATGGAAACGTGTTTCATCAGTTGTAGGTTGTTCTCTCACCTGTCAAGTCATTTGCAGTGGCTGAGGCGTAACCTGTTAAAGCATAAAACACCGTTCTGATAACAGGGAACGTTCGAGACAGGGCAGCGTGCGTCCTCGCCTCGTTACATCACTGTAATTTGCCGAGTGTAATGATGATTTGTGTATGCAAACTCTGTTCAGAGTCAGAAGAAGCTCGGGCTAGACTCCGATTTTACACTTCACACTTCACACAGCGTCGTAGCGTTGACACTCACCAGGAGACGGCGTTCATGGAAGCTGTGACATTGCGTGGTGGGACATTTCTATCCGACACTAATACATTTTCTGGGCTGAACTGTGAGCAAAAACTCACCAGGAAACCAATGCATAAAAATGGTGAATACAGTAGAGGGCAGTGAAATTGTTAAACTGAGAGCAGCAGACCTTCGAGAAGCTAAGATCAGACTCGACACCTTCTATTGTGTATTGTAACATTCAAGTACTGAGATTACTGGAATAAATCACGCCGTCTTGTTTACAACCGAAATTATGGGTCTTAAAGGTTTGATGACAGTGTAATGAAAGTGCCTTGTTATTTTTTTTGTTGTGCTGTTTTTATGTTTCTGTCATGCAGCTTTTAAACTCGCTGATGGGTCTGAAGTTGTTTTTTTGTTTTCTCAGTTGGAGGTTTGATTTGGGTTTGTAACAGCTGAATGGATTGGTCACATCTTAGCTGGGTTTATAGTTCTTGGTGTCTGTTCAAATATGATTATCTCACAACAGAAATGCCAGTCTCAAGTGTCGCTTTCTTTTCTTTCTTTCTTTGAATTCTTTGAATTATTGTATTGCTAACGAAGACACTGGTTCATCCACAGGGTTTCTATCTTCTACAGAGTCTAAAAAAAAAAAAAAGACATGAATATCTACAACAGATTAAGTTATTATTGCTTTATTGATAACATATTTCCACATGATGTCAGACAGTTGTTCCTTCGTTATATCCTGGAATAGGAAAGGCGTATGTAGGTAATGGGAGACGAAGGTGCCCTCTGGCTCTGGGAACAGCGCGTCAGCCAAAATGATAGAGATTGAAAATGCACCATTGCCAAGTGATTGCTCTGTACAGTTAAGTTTTCACAGCTCAGCATGGTGTAGAGTTGGCAAAATGAAAAAAAACAGAATCAGTACCTGCGTTTCATACTCGAAAACAATGACTCTGTATATGCTGAATCATGATTCTTTAAAAAAAAAAAAAAAAAAGCAAAGGTGAAGAAACGTGTAGAGCAGCAGCACAGTATGAGAGGCCAGGAGTATTAAAATGTAGCGCGTCAGTGTTGTGGAGCGCGGCGGCGGCGGCGGTGGTGGTGGTGGTCGCAAGTCTAGCACATTCCATTAAGCTGGATCAGAGCAGCAAGAAGCAGCGCTGCACTCGCTGATTAGTCATCAGTGACGCACATCAGTGTGATGCGCAGGAATGTAGGGCAAGGGAATCTCCTCCTACCACTGACTCACACACCCGGTAAAAATTGATGGGAGGTGTGGGTCGGGTCCTCCTGCCGATGTCAGTGCACACGTCAGTCTCTGTATTCCCATCCCGAATGTGTGTGTGTGTGTGTGCTCACTGGGGGGTTTGTGCATTGCTAAGGTTCAGTATCCTTCAAAGATGAATGTGTGTTTGCTTAGTGGATTAACCTGCAGGCCGATTTTTTTTTCTTCTTTTTTTTCTCAGACTTACCCTCTTAGAGTGGGATTGCACTCCAGAAAGTTGAAGTTTTAGAAGAGAGAAATTTTTCTTTTTTTTTTAGGTAGACCTGTTACTCAAAGAAATCATGAATGTATTGATGAATTACTTTCATCTCCCCTCATTGCTTTTCTGTCTTTTTTTTTCTTCTTCGTCTTGTCAGAACAAACGAGACGAACATCTACTGAAGAAGAGAAATGTCCCGCAGGAGGAGAGTCTGGAGGACTCTGATGTCGACTCAGACTTCAAAGGAGTAAGTGTGGGTGTCTGGGGTATGTGCTTGAGCGAGAGAGAGAGAGATGTAGTGAGGCTGGACTGTCGGATAACAGGTCAGAAGTGTTAAAATCAAGTGGGCAGCGTACTTAATGTGCACTGTGTGCGGCACACACTAGAAATTGTACATTAAGTGAGCAATAAAATGTGTCTCTGAGGAAAGTTACTTGGATTTCTTCCCATATAATATAGAAATATTTAGAGTGCAAGTTCAATATAAATTTAACATACTACAGTTTATTATTTTAAAGGGCCTATTCACCTAAAACATTTTCTCCATAGATGGGAATTTAAGCTCATTCTGCTCATTCTTGTTCAAGGTTAATTCAGTACTAGATGTAAATGACTGGTGTAGTGGGTGAGTCTACTTGTCAGTCTGTGCACATTTTGGTTTTGTAGTATTTTCTGCTGAAACGTCTGCTTCTGCTCCCCAGTACATTCAAGGTGACACGCAGCAGCAGCAGTTATAACGTCAGGGTTTCTCAGGATAATTCACATTCTCAGTTGACATTTCTCTTCCTATTAAAACATGGTGTATAAATCAGTTTGATGGATTGTTCAGAGAAATCAGGAGAACATTTCTAGGAATACAATAAAAAGTACGTTATGGCATAAAGGAAATGAATGGTTTTGCTGAGGTTGGCAGTTCACTTTTCAATTATTAAAATTATCACTGATATTCCTCTTCATTTCTTTTTGTGCAGCAAAATGTTACACTTGATGCCATCTTACAGGTAAGACCCATCATCATACAAACGGCCCCTTGTACAGAACTATGCAAAAGTTTTAGGTACTAAAAGTGAAGTAAGGAGCTTTCAGAATATAATACCATGAATGTTTTTTGTTATTTCATACAAAGTGAAATGGACAGAGAGAGGGTAAAGCAAATCAGTATTTGGTGGGACCAGCCCTTTGCCTCTAACACAGCACCAGTTCTCCTCTGTGCACTTGTTCACAGTATTTCAATGAACTATACAAAAACATGGGCAGCGAGTCTTCTTCCAGGCGTCTTGGAGAAAGTTGCCACAGTTCTGCTTCGTCTGTCTCTGTATTCTGCCTCTTCATTTAATCCCAGACGACTGACTCCATGATGTTAAGATAAGGGCTCTGTGGAGGACAGACCATCTGCTGCAGAACTGATTGTTCTTCTTGCTGAAGATAGATTTTTTTTTTATGACTCTTGCTGTGTGTTTTTAGTTTATCATCAGATGCCTCATGGTGTCGATGGATAAGAATCTAAACATCCGTCTAGAGACAAACTCCTAAAACTTTGGCACAGTTCTTTGCATGGCCTTTAAAAAAAAAGAAAAGAAAAAAGAGCAGCAGTGTCTTTACTGTTGGATATTTATTCTCATCTTCACTCTTTGTCACTGTAGAATGCTACAAGCGATAATGCAGTGATACAGCTCAGTGCTGTACAAGCAGCCAGGTGAGTTACTGACAGAATACACACAGACACGAAACAGCTGTTTTTATATGAAGTTTGTGAGACTTTTTTTTTTTTTAACCTGTTGTTTTTTTTTTTTTTAAATCAGAAAACTGCTCTCGAGTGACAGAAACCCTCCCATCGACGACTTGATAAAGTCTGGGATCCTGCCCATTTTAGTTAAATGCCTGGAAAGGGACGACAAGTAAGTTTGCTTCCAAAACAGTCTGTGTTTGTCGTTGGTTTTATTTATGTCTCGTGCTGGGTGTTCTAGCTGATACGACCGCAGGCCGCTGTGCAGTGTGTGATGGATTACTGATGCGGCCCCACCAAATCTGTGCCCCAGTAGAGATTTTGTGTGCATGTGTTTGTGTGTGTGTGTGTGTATCCTACTGTGTCCACACGTGTGAGTGTGTGGAGGCATGCGGGGCAGTTGGCTGGTCCTCTCAGTCCAGGCCAAGCCAAATATAACAGCATTCCTGTCTCTTGGAGTTCCCCAATTCCCAGGACCTTGTGCTCACTGAGGGGGGAGAGTGAATAGTTGGGGTTAAAGAGAAGAGAGGAAAAAAAAAACCTTTAAGGAAGTAGTTGTAAAGACTTTGCCATGATGATCCAAAACATAAGGCATTACGTTAACTAGGAACACAAGCTCATGTTGGACACTTGTGTTAATTCGTAGTTGTTACAGAGTGCAGCAACGCAGCACAACCCATGTTCATCCGTCAAGAGAAAATAATTACTGCCATAAATCTAATGGAGGAAAGACAGGCCAGCCCAGCGTGACATAATGAGGTGCAGAATTAAGACCAGCACTACTTGACGTGAAGAAGAATAGGGGGAATATATTCTCCAAGGTCTTCAATTTAAGTCTGTGAATGCATGATAGGTTAGAAAATGAAATCACTTTGCCCACAAGCAACCATAGTGACTGGTTGCATCACAAACAGCAACATAAACTGTTTACTGGGTTACATCCCACCCCTTAAACTTAAAAAAAACCAATAGGAACACCAGGTCATGGTCGTATAATCATATCCTATATATAATTAGGGTAGACAGGTTTTTTCCCACCTCTTTCCATGATTTACAAACATTTGGCTGCTGTCGCCATCACCTGCCACCGTGTGAGTGGTGCCGTGTAGCTAGTGAAACATCATTTCTTTTAATTGATTCGTGACGGTCGTCTTTTTTAGCACAGCCTCAGTTTGGTAAACAGCACGATGTCAAGGCAACTGATCCAGTGTCAGATACATTATCCATCACACACAGACGGTTTCTACCAGGACTTCCCAGAGTGTTAAACTGAGTATTAATCTTTCTTTAAAGAAACCGAGCATAAGAAGAAGAAAAAAAACTCACACTTTCCTCTCACAAGTAACAAGATTTTGATTGAAGTGGGTTTTGGGTACATTGCTCTAAAAGTCCTCGGAAGCCCAAAGTGTTTGGTGCGTGGGGGATGAATCAGCCTTGGAAATAGATGTAACAGCGGCTTGAAATTCACTATATCCCAATCTGCTGTGACACTTCATATAGATCTTTACCTTGTTTTGTCGTCTCCGTCCTCCAGCCCCTCTCTTCAGTTTGAGGCAGCTTGGGCTCTGACCAACATTGCGTCTGGGACTTCAGCACAGACTCAGGCTGTGGTTAAATCCAGTAAGTCGACGACCCCACATTTTTATCTTCCCTGATATTACCCCTTCAGTCTGTGTTTGTGTACTGTCTGCAATCTGCCAAGCAAAAGCATTTATTTGTTTTTTCACTCAGTGAAGCGTAGTCGTTTTTTGGGGGATGATGGCTTTGTTTCAAAACAAGAGTGGTGCTTTATCTAATAAAAACAGCAAGACTGAAAAGTATAAACCATGATCAGTATTCATATGAGAAGAAATGGGATTTGTCTCCCTGCATCTATATGATTATAAGTAAATATTTATAAAATATAGTTTGTCATATATATATTTTTTTATATATTATTAAAGACAAATCCTTATCAGAGTTTTGCAATTAAAAGCCATTTGTTCAGCTTCAATTGATCAAACTCCCAAGAATTTTTGTGTGTATGTATCTGTGCATAAATATACTGATTCATTACATGTTATAAGGTTAACTGGACAGGAGTGGTGACAGTGTTATCGATTTATGTTTACTATATTTGAGGCAACAGAGCTCTTCACTGGAGTTGCACAGTGTGTCACCTGGGGCAAATGTTCTGACATATTGATGTTTGTGTGTCCAGATGCAGTGCCCCTTTTCCTGCGACTGCTACAGTCTCCCCACCAAAACGTTTGTGAACAAGCTGTATGGGCTTTAGGAAACATTATAGGTAAGTACACTCAAATAGAACGAATCGCCTTGTTTACAACTCATTCCTGTTGTTTACTATATATATATATATATATATATATATATATATATATATATATATATATATATATATATATATCACATCACTCACATCACTATATCCTCGTTTAGACTAATCTGATGTTTGTAAAGTCTATAAAACCAATGATTGGACAAACATCGTTACTATTTTTCTCATTGAAATTACTTGCTGGTTTTCTACCCAGAAGTAGCTGTAAACAATAAGGCGATTCGTTCTATAGAAGTGTGGGTTTTTATATATAAACACAAAACAATGTGGAAGTATCTCTTCAGAGTTTGTGTTGACCTCTGGCCCTTTGCTTGCTCAGGTGATGGTCCACAGTGCAGGGATTACGTCATATCCCTGGGCGTGGTGAAGCCCCTGCTTTCATTCATCAACCCATCAATCCCCATTACCTTCCTCCGCAATGTTACCTGGGTCATTGTTAACCTCTGCCGCAACAAGGATCCACCACCGCCGATGGAGACTGTGCAGGAGGTGGGTGGGTGCGTGCGTGCAGGCTTTCATGTGCCAGACAGATGGATGTTGCTTTGCAGTTGACTGCCACTGCAGGCTGAGTCACTGAGAGCGTTTCGGTAGCCAAATCGGCACCAACACCCAGGGGAGTTTGTAACTACGAAGCTCTTCTGGTACCATTTTTAAGTCTGGTTTCAGCAGCCATTAATTTGGGTTTTTTTCCCTTTCTTTTGTCTTTCCATTGTGCCCCGTTTTTGCCTTTATCTGATCTATCTATTCCTCTAACTACATCCCAACCCACTCACAACCTACTTTTCCATTTCCCCACAGATTTTGCCCGCCCTCTGTGTGCTAATATATCACACCGATATAAATGTAAGTATCAGAATGAAGAGTGATTATTCTGATCGTTTACTGTTCACCAATTCTTGCAGTTTTCTTTTCTTTGTGTTGCATATTTACCTTTTTTGGTGTGTGTGCGTGTGTGTGTTTTGTTTAGATCTTAGTAGACACAGTGTGGGCTCTGTCCTATCTGACGGACGGAGGCAACGAACAGATCCAGATGGTCATCGATTCTGGAGTCGTTCCATTTCTTGTGCCTCTCCTCAGCCATCAGGAGGTCAAAGTTCAGGTGAGGCTTTGTTTAATCAAGCCTGTTTTTGAGTTTTTCCCATCTGCAGTGAGACGAACATTTTCATTTTCATCCTTCATGAATTAATTACTTTTCCAGTGTAAAAATGTATTAAAGGATTTTTCATTCTTCTCCACAGACGGCAGCTCTGAGGGCAGTGGGAAATATTGTAACAGGGACAGACGAGCAGACGCAGGTTGTGCTCAACTGTGATGTCCTCTCACATTTCCCCAACCTGCTCACACACCCTAAAGAAAAGATCAACAAGGTATTTTTTATTATATATATTGCGATAAGTAGAGTTGGTGGGTTTACTTTTCCTCCCTTTTTCAAAGAGCAGTGTGAATTTTAATTGCTAACTAGTACAAATGAGAAAAGTATGTTCATCGTCTTGTTGACACTGGAGAGGATTGGTTGTAAATAATGTGCTGAAGTCAAATAATTTTCAAAGGCGAAGGGGTAAGAGCCAGCATCATTGTTTTGGCGCCAAACTGTAAATGAAATGTCTAATTGTTACTGAATGAATAATTGTGTGTGAAAGCTTTAGTGCTGGTTTTTGAATTTGTGATGGGTTTGTTTGCAGGAAGCAGTCTGGTTCCTGTCCAACATTACAGCTGGGAACCAGCAGCAGGTCCAAGCTGTGATCGATGCTGGGCTGATTCCTATGATCATTCACCAACTGGCTAAGGTTTGTTCACAGCGGAAGAGAGGAGACGAAACGATTTAATCTTCTCGCTCCATGCTCTTCCTACACATTTTGTTTCTCTCAACAGATGGTGCTCGATGCATAGTGATTAAATGCACAGCTGATTATATGTAAACGGTTGCAGTAACACTCCACATTTTGCAACCGGAGAATGACACGTCTTGTGCAAAAATTTTTAAAAAAAAGAGACTCGATACAAACGCAGCCTAGATTTTTCTGTGAGTTTTGGCATGGTGTCGTTGTTGAAACAACCCACTCTGTGTACATCTTAGTGACAGCCTGTCTCTCTACAGGGTGACTTTGGCACTCAGAAGGAGGCAGCATGGGCCATCAGCAACCTCACCATCAGTGGGAGGAAAGACCAGGTGAGCTCGGCTTTGGGACCAGTGATGTAGAAACGTGCTGCTTATAATTGCTGCCATTTTTTTTTTCTACTCAATGTAAATATTTGCAGAAATCTCATTTAATATGTGAGTCAGCCATTTGATATTCCACCGTTTCAATAGAAAATGTTAAGCCCAGCATTTTATGAAGGTCATTGTAAGTGACTTACTTGTGAGGACGGATGTGTTCAACGCTGGTAACCATGTGCCTGTGTTGTAATCAAGTATGGATGTGGTGTGTATGTGTGGGTTTGTGTAGGTGGAGTTCCTGGTTGATCAGCACGTCATCCCTCCGTTCTGTAACTTGCTGTCGGTGAAGGACTCCCAGGTGGTGCAGGTCGTCCTCGACGGCCTCAAGAACATCCTCATCATGGCAGGAGATGAAGCGAGCGCCATCGCTGAGATCATTGAGGAGTGTGGAGGTCGGTGTCTGCGTTTGTCTAAATTTTGGGATATTTTGAAGCTTTTGTTTTTTGTTTGTTTTTGGGTGAAATTGTTGAAGTATATTGGGGATATTTTTTCTGGGGACTGTCATGTTCTATTTATTGTTTGGTAAATAAGTAAATATTTTTCTTAATGATTAGAAAACCAAGGGAAAGTTATGTTTTTCATCAATTTGTGTGTGTTTGTTTTTACAGGTTTGGAGAAGATAGAAAATCTGCAGCAGCACGAGAATGAGGATATCTACAAACTAGCCTTTGAGATTATTGATCAGTACTTTTCAGGAGATGATGTGAGTTTACCTCCAGTGATTTGCACCTCAAGATTTAATTTTATTCATCGTTGAATTACTGGACTGAAATCTTAAATGTGTTTTGTTTTTTTCCTTTCAGATTGATGAGGAAACTGGCTTGATCCCTGAAACCACTCAAGGAGGAACCTTCAACTTTGATCCAGCTTCCAACATGCAAACAAAGGAGTTTAATTTCTAAAAAAAAAAAAGCCAGGATGTTTGGTTCAACCAGCTGCACGGGTACTCTGTAATCACCCCAGACATTCATCCATCTCTCCTCCAACCTGGCAACCTGGTACCGAAGGATTTACTTAGCATCACTTCAACATGGAAACTCACCACTGAAGGATTTACCCACCTCTTGCACTGCGGGGGTGTTTTTTTCTTTTTAAAATGGTCATCCTTCACCGAAAACCTTTTCATAGGAGTCCTGGTCACTTCAACAGGCACCGTCACCATCTGGCAACCTGCTTCAGGAGGATTGTCAGTATTCTCCGCCAGTGCTTCTAAATATCACACAAATATAAAAGCAAGAAGGAAGAAAAGGCCTTCGTGGCAAGATCTAATTGCCAAAAGTCAAGTCCTCACAAAGACAAAAACACAAGCACATTTCCAGACATGTACACACACACACACACACATGATATACACACTTTTTGACACCTAGAATTTGTGTGCATACTTCTGTTAGAAGCCATCATATCACTTATGGGGAAGAAATACTGCTGTTTGTTTGTGGTTTATTTTTGTGCTTTCCCTCCCCTGGATTGTCCTCTGGTGTTACTTCACCTTCATGCACGCACACTGACATTCAAGTACACACATCGACAACAACAACACACTTTAGTCACACTGATACCTGATGGCCGGGGCACCCAAATAACTCCCTTTCACCCATTTTAAAGAGTTAATCCCAGAGCTAAGCCATGATTAACCACGGACCCCCGCCGCCCTCCCAGGAGAGTCCTGGGGCAGGTGGAGGGGTGAAAGGGCTCCAAGGCAAAAAGAGGACTCCGTGGCAAACTGACTGACGGGACTTCTGACTCAATGACGTCACTTTTTTTAATGTGACCTCTGTTGAATTATCAAACTTAATGTTTGTTTAAGAAAATCATCAAAAATGTGAAGAAAATGCCATAATACTTTTTTTTTTCCAATACATACAACTGTAAGACCTACTAATTGCCTGCTTCTAGTTCAGCAGCGCGACAACATTTTTTGTTGTTGTTTTTTTTTTTTTACGGATGTGAATACCCGTCACGGGAGGAATCACCTTTAGGTGAAGGCGCAGAGACTTAAGAGAAAAGGAACATGTCAGCTGTAGCGTTTATCCCCCCACCGCCCCACCCCCACCCCCCATCCACACAGGACATCCATTTCTGCAGCATGAGCTTGGTCACGTCCTGTGATCCAGTGAACTGTTTGCTCGGGACTCCCCTGTAATGTGAAACTCAGAAGCGGGGGGGTGTAACGAAAAAAAGAAGAAAAAAGAGGAAAAAAATCAAGCTAAAATCAACCTAAATTTCGTATCTGACCTTAAGCTTATTTTTTAATTCTTTTAAAATCTTGAATCAAAATATTTTAGTTTCATGTTTCAGCTTCCTCTGGTTGAGTCTGTGGAGCTTCCATATGCCTGTCTTTTTTGTTTTTATTTTCCTTCTCTTCAGTCTTATGCACACGTCTGAGAGGCATATTGATGTCTGCCTACAGAAAGGGACCTATACTCGCTGAAGACTAAACTTGTATAAGGAGTACAGGTCCTGACCTTTATTATACTTAACTACTTTCAATGAAGAGGTCACATGTCATCACTCAATTTGAATAATTGTACAAAAAATGTGATGTGTAATCTCTCCTTGCCGTCTAATGAATATATGAATATATTTACATAAAGCCTGTACAAAGCTGCTGCAGCTGACAGTCATTGGATGGACGATAACTTTACTGTCAAAGATGGCTGGGGAGGGTTTTCTTTTCTTTTTTTTCTTTTTTTCTTTTCCTTTTCTTTTTGAAGCAATATTTCTTTGTTTCATTGTTTTTATTTTTGACTTGCATATGTATTGTGATGACATGCTGATACATTGGAACAGGCTGTGTTTTTCTTCTCTTCGTAGTGGTGACGGGCTGTTTAAAATGTACCGTCCCATTGTCCCAGTTGGTGCGCGGGTTTCGGGTTCGAGGCGTCTTCAAAAACCGTTGAGCTCGACCCCCCGGCCCTGGTCTCGAAGACTTCGTGATCCTCTGGATGGCTGCTAACTACTGAGAGGGGGTCATAGCAGGGGAGGGGAGGGTGGGGGTCACACTGGGGTTTTAAATATTGGGTGGGGTTGTTATGAGCAGCCCAGGCTTGTTTTTGGGACTAGCTGTTTATTACTGAACAAAACTATAGAGAGGGTGTACAGTCATGAACTAGCAGACTAGACCGAGCCACTTTAAAGATTTACAATTTCGTTGCCTTGTATCCGAATTGGATACAAGCTTATGTTTGTTGCAAGATTTTTACTTGCTAATGAAAAGTTGTTTTAAATAAAATAATAGGAGAAAAGCAACAGACAGCGTTTTGGCCTCTGATTGTTTATATCTTTTTATAAATTTTAGATTGAATTCTTCTCTTTAAGGTGGCTCATTGATGCTTTCAACTCTTGTGCATATTAAAGACAAGAATGAGTTGAAAATCATTGTGCCTTTTGTTTTTCATTTCAACTAAAACTAGGTTTTATTGAATAGAAAAGATTCTTTGAGCGACTGGAGAATTTAGAAATGGGAGATGTGGCTGCAGTCATTTATGTGGCCTTCCTGTTTTGTTGGAGTTTGCCATGGGAATGGTCAGTGCTGCTCTCTGCTGTTGAGAGTAACTGCTCCTCCTCCGATCTTACCCACTGAACATTGTAACACACCCATTTTTCTCCCACTCATCATCACCCATTCCCCTCCCTCTCTCTCCCACCCTCCCTCCCTCCCTCCCTCCCCACCACCACCACATTGCCATATTTCAGTCAGGGGATTTTGATATCATCTCCTCATCTCGCCCTCAGGACATGATCTGTGTTTCTGATCCTAACCAAAATAAACTTGCTGTTTAGCCGCTGGATCCTCCATGACTGCAAGTGTTGTGATTCACACATACAGTAGCTGTTAAGTTAAGTTGCATCACTGTGAATATGTCAAGATTTTAACAAGGATTGAGAACCCCCTTCTTTTTTTTCTTATTGTTTTTTTATGCTCTTAATTTGTAATCCAGGTCTGCATCTCTTCCTCCTTTTTTGTCTATGGTGCCTTTTCTGCATTACAGGTGAGGTGAGATGTGTCTGCAACACATAACAGGATGTGCCGATCTGTTCGTGGACCTGGATTCTGCTTCTTTCAAGGTGATATTTGTGATTTTACACAAAGAAACATCAAAGTCATCCACTTGCACAGCGGGGACCCTTAAAAAAAAAAAAAAAAAAAAAAGATGTCTGGCGGTGTCCACACATTCTCAACACTGAAAATTAGGTTACAGTGAGCACTTGGGGAAAACAGCTCGTTGTGTATTTAACATGCTTTGTTTTATAAGTGGCATAGTTTCTGTTTGCTGAATCCGTGCACGTGTGCCGGTGAATACACTGTCTACAGGGTAATGATTAACCCGGGGGCCCCGCACACACTTGAGCTTGGGTTTTGGATGGAGAGTGTGACTGAAAAGTGCAAAGTAAGATAACAGGCCTGTATGTGGAATATTAACACTGCTTGACCTAGATCCAGACTCCACAGGGCCCGGGCTTATTCAGAGGCAGACACGTTGTGGTAATATAATACAGCAATTTGAGGGTGTATGTACAAGCACAGGAAGATGTAAATACAAATGGTTGGGTCCTTGAGGCAGTTGGAGTAACATTTGACCTAATCACAAGGTCCTGTCTCATGTAACTACATCATTATCTAATTTTTGATTACTGTTAATTGGATGCTTATGTTAAATTTAACTATATTAATCACTACTAATACTTTTTTATATACCTTTTAATACTTTTTTTAATAGTGAACAGAGAAAAAATGGTGTGACCAACCTTTGTCGCCCCAGTTCTTCTTGGTACGCCTCCTCCACACAGGTTTTGGTGGAAAGGTCGTCTCAAGCTTTTTGGAGAACTTGTCTCAGTTCTACTGAAGTTTGCAGCGAGACCATCTCCTTGCAGGACTGTCTGTTCTTGTTGCTGAAAATAGATCTGTAGGACTCGGGCTGTATTTGTGTTTGGGGTCATGGTCATGCTGTGGACTGAATTTGGGACCAGACAGTCAGACATCTCCCTGATGGGACTGTGAATCCAAGCAACTAAAGTGAGAATACTCCACCTGCTGAGGCAGAATCACCAATGAGACCCAAAGGCAAAAACAAAAAACCACAATGACAGATGTTGAATTTTTTTTAAAAATTGAATTTTCATGTGTATATTATACAATAATGTGTACGGTATATGTATACAGTCACACATTCACAGATGAAGAAAATGAAATTAAACTATAACCACAATAATTTGGCTATACATCATATTTATCAAATTAAATTAATGATTTGAAAATAATATCATCTATTATCTCAATATTTTGATTTTCATTCAAGATTGATCGATTGTTGGATAGAATAAAAAGCTGAGAAATATGATCAATACTTTCATGTTAGGCCTACCTGTTAATATGAGACTCTTTTATAACCAAAAGCAAACTTCTCGGGGTATCTCACTTTTCAGTCATCCACAACCAATATTCATTTATTGTTTAGTAGCCTAGTTAAAATAAAAAGAACAGGGCATTAATTGGGCAACTTTTACTTTTTTCAAGCAAAAATGAAAACAACAACAAAAACATTAGCCTGTCACTATGAATATTTCTTTGTTTACACATCACAGGAAATGCAAATGAATGTTTTTTTCCCTGCTGGTTTAACCATAGTCTTATAATAGATCCATGGGTTTAACAATGTATGTAATATCATATAGCCTAATATAATTATAACCATATTGTAGGTCCTAAAACTAGAGCAGGTGCGTGGCTGGCTGCCTCACCTGTCTGGTAGCTACCTAGCCTACTCACTCAACCATTGTAGCAGCAGCTACTAACTGCTTATTAGACGTTTATGTGTGAATTAGTTGAAACTCCCCATTACCAGTGTGGCCTAGATTCATCCTAACCGAGCTCCACTTCGTCTGCAAACGATTATTTTGGTCTTCTGAACACGTGACGTTACTTTTCCTCCCCGTTTCCGCAAATAAACAGGAGCGTGAGGCGAGAAGGAGAGAGTGAACGGCGGCTCCGGGACCAAAGTGAGAAGACGGGAGGGACACGGACAGCTCACCGACCGACCGACCGCTGCTGCTGCCATGGTGAAACCGTTATCCACGACCATTACCGAGCACGAGCCCATCTAACAGGTGCGTTGTTGAGAACCGTTGGTGTTTGAATTTAGTAGCGGCTAACGTTAACTAACTCGCTAACTGTAGCCAGGAGGATAATTAATTAAATCAACAAAATAAACAAACAAAAACACACATTTGTCGTAGTTTAAAAGCGACTCTCCGGTGGCCGATGAGTCTAGCACCAGCTCTGCTCACTTCACCGTGTTGTGTCAGCTCGATAGTTTGCTGAATAATGCGTTTGTAAGTAACAATGGGCAACATTAGCAGCCAGGCAGCTAACTGTTGTTGTCATTGAAACAGTGAGGCAGGCGCGCGCTGTTTAATCTCCGCCGCGAGGAAGGTGGTTATTAAGAGTTAACGGTCGATTAAGCAACGTTGGAAGGGCAAACAAACACTAACCTCACTGACCTGGCTAATTAGATGTTATATAATTAGCAAAACTTTAGAGAACTTTATAGTTATTGAATTAGACATACAATAAGACTGTTTATTCATCCCACACATGGGAAATGTGGTTGTTACAGTAGCATTGTAGCATACAAGGTAGAAAAAATATGCAAAAATAAAATGATATCGAACATAGAAAAACAAAGAGAGGAATAAAGACTATCTGTAACTTATATTCTTCAATTTTATATGAGTTTTTAAGCCTTTTTTCCAGTAGAAAGTCCAATACAACCCCAGTCCTCCCTGTTTACATCTGACATTTAGCCTAGGTCAAACCCTCTCCTCTACAGCTGCCACATGAATCCAGAAGTCACTGTAAATGAATTGTCCGTTATTTTGGTTATTGATTATTCCAGCTCCTCACATGTGAGGATCTGATGCATTTACCTGCCACACCTGATAATCTTGAGTGTGTCGGGGTTTTTGACTGTTGACCAGATAAAGCAGTACATTCAGAGATGTTGCCATGGACTGAAGTTATTTTTTTCTAATCTCTTCTGAGATTTGATAGATGAAATCAATTTGGTAAAAGTAATCACCAGATGAATCAATAATGAGTTGTGTTGTGTATTATTTAATTATTATCACTTTGGTATCCATACTTTATGCACAAGTTCCATTTGCGTAATATTTGGGCAGGTACATAATCAGTAATAGCCTATGTCATTTACAACAAGTATTAATTATAGTTGTTTTTAATTTCAATAATGAAGTGAAAATCATATTTCCCTCTTGAATTTAAGGAAGTTGAACTATAGAATGAGATAAACAGTCAGATGTAAGTACTTATTACTACACCATATTACAATCTACTGTCTAGATTAACCTGGTTTGTGATGTATATTTTAAAGGTGTCTGCACCATCTATGGACCAGATCCTGCATTTGTCTTATCACCGCTGCCTGTGTCTCTGCTGTCTCAGCTCAGGACAAGGACGATTCATGTTCACAAATTACTACCAGGTTGTGCAGTCGTACAGAAATAAGACATAGTATATTATATATATATATGTAATCTATTTTTTGGTGGATTTTTTTTTCTTGAAGTGCCATTAAGGACTAGGAGTGTCCTTCCTGCTTCACTGCTCCAAAACATTGTGCTACAATTCTAATGAAATAATTTCCCATGTGTCTCCTGTGCCTCTGCATGTTACTTAACCATTTGCTGGTTGCTTCTAACTCTAAATAATTTGAGACTTGACACTCTTGGGAATTTTTATCCCCTTGCACATATATTTATTATAGTGCTGAGAGAAAAATTATATAACGCTTTAAATTTAAAAGCTCTTCAGACCAAAAATTGTACGCTGAGCAGCTTTGGCCCCGATCTCTTGGGAATAAGGTTTCGCCACATGACCACATGACCTTCTCTGTAATCTACTCGGTGAGATCATTCATGGGGTTTACATCATTTCTTACTAAGATGAGCCCCCTTTTCCCCCCAAAACTTGAAAATTGTGCCAACGGTAGTTCTTCTTTTCCTGTATATGTTAAGTGTATTCATTGAATCAGTGTTTACATTGGTTGGAAAATATCTGACTGTCTATTTTTCACATCCATAACAGAAGCTGCAGCACTGGCCGCCTCGTCCGCCCAGACCTTCCCCCTGCCCCTGTCCCCTGCTCTGTCTTTGGACTGAGGTTCTCCCCTCCAGCCCGCTGCCATCGCCACAGGCTCACAGCATCATGGTCGACGTAACCAAATGGCCCCTGTTCAGCCTGATGGGGCCTCAGGAGCTCTCCGCCATCCGGAAAGCATGTGTGTTTGGAACGTCAGCCAATGAGGCCATTTACATGACCAACGATGATGAGGTGAGAGGCCAAAGGGCAAACAGGGTTGGCTGACCTTTCAAGGTGATGATGGGAAGATGCCAGAGTTTATTTGAGAAGTGAACTGATTCATACATAATTTTAAGTCAGGACACCTGTTTTTACATGTTTTAGCTGTTTAACTAAAAATCATGTCTTGCCTACATCACTGACAGCAGGCCTTTTTACAGCAGAGAGGAAGGTTGCTCAGCTTTATTCTCAGTGTAACAATGTTGCAGCAACTTCACTGTTCTGGCTCAGTATCATTGTTTCCAGCAGGAGCTTTTGGACCTTTTTTAGCAAAATAAATCTCTGGTGTTGAACCAGTTGTGCACGGTGGGTTTATCAAACAGCAGGCACACAAAGTTAGCAACCAGCAGGTGAACATAGTAGATAATAAAGAGGCAGGTATCTCACCGTATTTCTTGATGTAAAAACTAAAACATACAGTAGTTAAAAAGAGAGTGACTAGATTAGACTAGAAAAGCATTTTATTGATGAACTGTGTTATGCAGGAAATGCATTGAAAAACAAATATGCATGCAAGAGTTTCTTGCATTGACAAAGCTACTCAACAACCCAACCATTTCTTCTCAGATGTTGATCTCTTTTATTTCTTAATTTATCATTAAATTTACCAGATAGCTGATTTAGATTTACATTGACGTCATTGATGCTCCAACTAACTGATGCTAAGTGACTGAATCTTGTAGCTAATGTGCTAAGGCTATGTAACCGACTAATGAAAAGTTACATTATGGAGAAAAAAATACCATTATAGAATCAAACATCTATAAAATAACATAATGACCTACTGAGTTTAAGTATGTATTTTTCTTGAATGACATTGAGGTCTAGTTGGCCAGGTCAGTTTTGTGTGTTGTAACATTGTTAAACCAACATGAACTCATAGTGCCCTGTCTGAGTAATGAGTCAGATTAAACACAAAGCAGACATTTGGTCCTTCAATGTTGAATGAAAATGTTTAGCTGGCTGGCTAATGTTTAATATATATTTACACACTTCAGTCACAAAATTTATTTATTTTATAGTTATTTACTTAATGGGGCTCATTAATAATTAATGCTAAAGTAAATATCAAAATAAACTCTGAGTTAGTGCGTCTGCCCTCTCAGTGCTGTTGTTCTGTACTGAGCGTGTGTGTGTGTGTGTGTGTGTGTGTGTGTGTGTGTGTGTGTGTGTGTGTGTGGTTATGGATGGTCCATGGTGCCAGATATACATGTGTGTGTGGCTCTTATGAACGCTGCTGCCTGCATTGATGTTAGTGTGATGATCTGGTATGTGACCTGTCACCTACTCAGCTGACTCCGCCCGTGTGTCTGCTTAGCCCTGCTTATCACTCATCCACATTATATCTATATCTCCTCACATTCAGGTGTATGTGTTTGGGTTGAACTGCAGTAACTGTCTGGGAACAGGGGACAGCCAGAGCACCATCGTAGCCAAGAAGCTCGACTTCCTGAGTGGGAGGAAAGTGGTCAGCCTGAGCTACGGCAGCGGACCCCACATCCTGCTGGCCACAGAGGGTAGCTGCTCAAAATGTGTAATCCTCCTCTTCACAGATGGATTAAAAAGTGCTGCGGGATGACTAATCTCTTTGTGTTTCAGACGGAGAGCTATTCGCCTGGGGACATAATGGCTACAGCCAACTGGGAAATGGAACAACCAACCAAGGAGTCGCTCCAGTGCTCGTCTCAGTCAACCTGCTCAATAAGAAGGTCACAGAGGTGGCCTGTGGCTCTCACCACTCGATGGCTCTGACTGACTCAGGAGAAGTGAGTGTCCAGGGTAAAACAAATTGTTTCTTTTACAGGGGAAATTTGGCACAGAACTGAATGGAGGCCTGTTTAAAACCTCCGTAATGACACAGGTGACTCAGCTTTTCAGTAAAGCTGAGTCACACAGACCATTAAGGGAGCCTGAGTCCAGTCACAGCAAGAGTCGGTCCTCTGACCTGAAAACTTAGAAAACTAAGCTCAGCCATAAGGAGTCTATTGTGACTCAAGCAGACCTGCTGTGTTAAATTATATAACACGAGAATGTAAACTTTAAGACAAATGCCCTTTAGTTAAGGGCGCTCTTTACAGCTACAGTAAAAATATCATCATGAATTGGTCATATTGTATAAATGCTGCAGTCAACAACTTCCGTACCTCTAAATTCAGGAAGCTTGGCTATTGTGCATGTGGAGGAATGGTGCAAGTGACAATAGACTGAATTGACCAGATGTCCCTGCTGTTTGGAGACAGACCTCCAAATAAGGGGACATGTCCCTGTTTTTAAGTGTTAAAACAGTTTTAAAACACAACTTAAAAACACACATCTAGCGTTACACTTGTTTTGACCGACAGAGGGGGCTAACTGCTAATTATATTAATCTGTGAGTTCATAACCTGCCAGAACTTTAAAAATGTTTCAATGTTTTTATAAAGTGAAGAAGGGCCCAGCTGTCTGCAGTGCACTGCACATTGCAATATTCATGACATTTTATGGAAAGTGCTTCTCAGTTTTTTGATCATTGGATCCTTATGAACTAAAGGATTATAAATCATTGAAAGAATAGGGCTTCACAACTAGTTTAAAGGTAGGGAGTCGTCACTTTATCAGTCATCTTTCACGCTTCATCGTTGATTACAGTCAAAATACATTAAATTGGGACTGTCCACCTCTTTATTTCATAGCTAAAAACATGTTATTGTGTTATTGTTTTTCATTTCAGAAATCTGATCACCTTAGGACAGAAAATATTTTTTATTTTCTGATACTTCATATCAACAGTATGTTTTTGAATTGAATTTTGAATTTGAATTAATTTTAATGTCATTATTATCTGTCAATCATGTACATTACTGTCTATCAGGTGTATGCATGGGGCTACAACAACTGTGGTCAAGTGGGCTCCGGCTCCACAGCCAACCAGCCGACACCCCGCAGAGTCTCCAGCTGCCTGCAGAACAAGGTGGCCGTCAGTATCGTCTGTGGTCAGACCTCATCTCTGGCAGTGGTGGACAATGGAGAGGTGATAACGTGGTTCAGCCTGGAGACATATACATTTCCATTTACATACTGTATATACATTCTGGTGTTATCCAGTGACATCTTGCCAAAACTCACGTTCTCCTCTTGTCTCTGTAAGGTGTACGGTTGGGGCTACAATGGTAATGGACAACTTGGACTTGGAAATAATGGAAACCAGCTCACTCCCTGTCGTCTTGTGGGTCTGCAAGGTTTATGTGTGCAACAGGTTGGAAACTGCACACACACACACACAAACTACAGTTTTAATTTTTGTGTATGAACACACCACTATGTATTCTGTTTGCAATGTAAACTCAGGTGAAATACACAAAATACTTGCACAATATTGCATCATGCCAGACTAGTCAGAGTGACCTCAGCCAGTTTTCTACTCACCGTCATGCCAAGGAAGGGTTTGGAGAACTTTCAGAGTCATCAAAACGCTTTTGGAGTTCCAGGGGGGGTCCGGCTGGCAACGGATTTTCATATAATGACAGTGGATAGAGTTCACTTTTGAATCATCCAAAACACACACTATGAAACATCCAAATACCTCCATACTGCTCGTCTGAACTGACCCAAATGTCCTGAAGCCGCCACATGGAAAAGTTGTTCGGAAAAAATTTATTTGATCTCTGTTTTTATCCTTGTTGTAGCAGTAGCTCCCAGTGGCTGCGCGAGATTTGCTGTGAGATGTTCTTCCGTGTTTACATCATACATCCAATGGTTTACAACGACGAACGAACATCTCGCAGAAAATCTCGCGCATGCGCACAAACATCAACAGAGCCACTGGGAGCTACTACTACAACAAGGATAAAAACAGAGATCACATAAATTTTTTCCAAACAACTTTTTCATGTGGCGGCTTCAGGACTCTTGGGTCAGTACAAACGAGCACTATGGAGGTATCTGGATGTTTCATAGTGTGTGTTTTGGACAATTCAAAACTGAGCACAATTCGCCGCCATTATATGTAAATCCGTTGCCAGCCGGACCCCCCCCTGGAACTCCTAAAGCGTTTGATGACTCCGAAAGTTCTCCGAACCCTTCCTTGGCATGACGGTGAGTAGACAATTGGTGAATTATCGATTTTGGGTGAAAACTATCCCTTTAATCGTAACATGATATAGAACAAATACCCACATGATAATTGAGTCAAATCTTTAATCAATCAAATTATTATCAGTACATTTTCTGTCAACAGATTAATTCATTCATCGACACACTACAGTATGTAGTCTTTTGATTATGTATTTTTTAAATATGAAAACCGTCATCTGTGTTACATTTGGCATGTTAAAATGATGGACCCACATCTGAAGTTCTCCTCTCCTCTCCTCTCCAGATTGTCTCAGGCTATGCCCACTCCCTGGCACTGACGGATGAGGGGCTGCTCTATGCGTGGGGGGCCAACACATATGGGCAACTGGGCACCGGCAACAAGAGCAACCAGCTGAGCCCAGTTCAGATCATGACTGAGAAAGAGAGGTGGGCGGATCTCCGCCACAGCTGAAATACATCCTCCCTCTCCACTGCGTCTCAACACTGCCACTCACTGGGGTTTCTCTTCTCTGGCTCTTCTTTGACAGGATTGTAGAGATCGCTGCGTGTCACTCCACACACACGTCAGCTGCAAAGACTCAGAGCGGTCAGGTGTACATGTGGGGCCAGTGCAGGGGCCAGTCCATCGTGCTGCCACATCTCACACACTTCACCTGCACCGACGACGTCTTTGCATGTTTCGCAACGCCCGCGGTGATGTGGAGGCTCCTCTCAGTGGGTAAGACGAGACGCTCATGTGCTCAGTGATGGAAACAGTGATTAAAGCACAACAGCAGTTGTTCTGACATTTGATTGCATCAACCACAAATCATGTTTCTGTGACTAAAGTTGACAGCAAGATTTTGATTTATTGATTTTTTTTTTTTACCCCTCCAGAAAGTGATTAGGTTTTAGTTTTGTGCAGGCAGGTGATTGATCACAGGGGAACATTGAACGATTATAATGTAATGTGGCTCCAAATGTTAATAATTACAAAAATATCTGTTTCTCCTCAGCAGATGACTAAGGGAGAGTTGTAAGAACAGTCTTATTCTGCATATCTGCATAGATCCAGTTAAGACAGTGGTTTTCAAAATGGGTCCGTGGACCCCCAGGGGGTCCTTGAGAGGGTAAAAAGGGGTCCCCAACTTTTTCTTGAAATTTTACCACAATTTTTTTTCCCAGAAATATTACATTTTTTCATTAAATTTCTTGAAAGTTGTTCCAAAAATTCACACTATTGGCAGTAATCTCAATGTACACTGACTAAAAAAAGTAACATTCAGTCTCAGAACACATATTTGCGTATTTCTTGTGTTTGTTTTTGCAATTTTGCATTATTTATGTCAGTTTAGAGGTCCTCGATGTTAAAAAGTTTGACAACCACTGAGTTAAGATATTACAGTAAACATAGAAGAGTGTAACATGACCAAAAGCTTATTAGTATGGCAGGTTTCAAAACCAGGTTTACAGTTATTCAGTTACAAAAGAGGCAGTAAAAACATTTGAAAATGCTTTAATCAGAGATGAGCAAAAATCGTTTGATAATAAATACTAACAGTAAAATACCTCTTCCTGACATTTTCACATTATACTGTAGTAGAAACAAGGTTTTGTTTAAAGTTCTTGTTTGTGTCAGGATCAATTTCTTTGAAGCAACTAATTCAATATTTATCTTTAACTAACATTGGCGCTGTCATGTTGCAGTAGTGTTCATTAAGCCCCCTCTCTGTGAGTTAACAATATTGTGTATAATTGGGAAATACAAACTGTAGACATATTGCACATGTTTGCAAGTTTAGCTGTGCATGCCACTGACTAAAAGCCTGTAAATCAAATTAGCTTATTACTGAATTTGAATTGTTGAAGGTCAGTGTATCAGTTAAGCACTGTGTCACTCTGACCTATAATTACAGCCTGGTTATAGTTTATGTGCAGGAAACTTGAAAGATCTTTGTAAAAAAAACAAAAAAACAAAAAAAAAAACTCCTTAATATACCAGTGGTTAAAGATTCCTGCTACAGCTTTTATCTCTCCAAGGTCAGAAGCTGATGTGTGTGTCTTTGTGTGTGTGTGTGTGTGTGTGTGTGTGTGTGTGTGTGTTTTCCTGCCCCAGAGCATGACGACTTCTTGACCGTGGCTCAGTCTCTGAAGAAGGAGTTTGACAACCCAGAGACAGCTGACCTCAAGTTCTGCGTCGATGGCAAATACATCTATGTCCACAAAGCTGTGCTCAAAATCAGGTGAGGATGAACACCTGTCAGAGCTGTCCACTAACGTCATTTATATAAAATAAAATAAAATAACATGTGTATCCATGATCCTGTGCAGGTGTGAACACTTCAGGTCCATGTTCCAGTCTCACTGGAATGAAGACATGAAGGAGGTGATTGAAATAGACCAGTTCTCCTACCCGGTCTACCGCTCCTTCCTCGAGTTCCTCTACACAGACAACGTGGAGCTGCCTCCTGAAGATGCTATTGGTCAGACCACACACACACACACACACACCTACACCTGTCACACCCTGACATTTACCTGTGAGTTGTTCCTACTTACAGAGTCACTGTGTGTCTGCTCTATCAGGGCTGCTGGATCTGGCAACATCGTACTGTGAAAACCGCCTGAAACGCCTTTGTCAACACATAATCAAGAGAGGAATCACAGTGGAAAACGCCTTTTCTCTGCTGTCAGCGGCTGTTCGCTACGATGCAGAGGTCAGTCAGCCAACTCTCTCCTGTTTATGTGTTAATATAATACATAGGGCTGGGACTCGATTAAAAAAATTAATCGAATTAATTAGAGGCTTTGAAATTAATTAATCGCAATTAATCGCATTTTAATTGCATATAAATATTTGACCTGAGAACAGTGAGAAGCATTTTTTTTTTTCACATGGATTTTAGTATACCATTGAATGACTGAATACATAAGCTTAAGCATTCAAGGTGGTACTTAACCAAGACCAACAGACTAGGGATGCAAATTATCGATTAATTCATTAATCGATATTTGATACATACAGATTAAATGGTCTTTCCTTCCAATACACTATGATGATTACTGTAGTATTTAACTAGGCTACTTAAATCACAGTAGCATAAACTGATTTGTTGAACTCAGCCTGATGTAAACATTAATAAAACTCAGTAACCAATCACACAGGCAGCTCCATGTTGTCCCTGTGTGATGTTCAGGGACAGGTCAGGACAGTCTGAAGACAGAGCTCTGAGGGTGAAGTCCTATCATAATGAGATGAGCTGCACCTGTGACAGTGACAGGTCATAGATATAGCGCTGCAGCTGAGCAATTAGCGCTATATAGCGCATTTAGCGTGCGCCCGTGTCTGTGTATCTATGTGCAGGCAGAGATCAGAGATGGTGTTTTAAATAACCATGCTAGCGTTTCACCAGCTCTCATCAGTCATGTATGTGAACCCTTTGGAATTTCTTAGTTTTCTGCATTAATTGGCCATTTAATGTGATCCCTTCTAAGTCACGAACACAATGCCACACAGATATATATATTCAATATTTCATGTCTTTATTGAACATACCCATTCAACATTCACAGTGCAGGTGGGAAAAGTAAGTGAACCCTTGGATTTAATAACTGGTTGAACCTCTTCTGGCAGCAATAACCTCAAGCCATGTTCTTAGGATGTCTGGTGTGAATGGCTCTCTTTAGGTCATTCCATAGCATCCCTATTGGGTTAGATTTTAGCTCTAAATGAATGAATCTGAAGATTTTCTTTTTAATGTCTCCCGTTTTGCAGTAGTTCTGTCTGTCCCTGCATTGCCACAGCAGCGTATAATGGGAGCGAACCGATCTTAGGCTGTTTACCGCAATTTTCTTTTCACAGACAACGTCAGATGGCTATTCAAACATACACCAAGGGTTTTTTTTACTTAAAGAAAGCAGATATGTTTGTAAATGTAGCTGTAATACAAAGTCTCGTGAAGTCTGAAGTGCTCCCGTTTGTTTTCATCTGAATTAACAATGACCAAATTTACTCTTACTGATACGAAAATGTCATCTGATGTTGTCTGTGAAAAAAAATTGTGGGTTTGTGGGATGCTGTGGCGATGCGGGGACAGACAGGACTACTGCATAACAGGAGACATTAGAAAGAAAATCTTCAGATTCATTCTTTTAGACCTAAAATATTAGGAAACTAGAGCCCCAGGTTGATTTTTGCCTGGAATTGTCCTTTAAGCGGGAGAGATGAGATGAGGGTATCTTGTTTGTAAAACTGGAATTGCTGTTAAGGTTTCTAGCATGTATTTCCTAATATGAATATGCAGAGAACCACAAGTTTTGAGCAATATGTTGTGCTCTTCTCTTTTGTCATGTAGGACCTTGAGGAGTTCTGCTTCAAGTTCTGCGTGAACCACCTGACCGAGGTCACCCAGACCGCTGCTTTCTGGCAGATCGACGGCAACTTGCTCAAGGATTTCATATGTCGAGCCAGCCGCTGCGGAGCCTTTAAAAACTGACCTCAGCCAGCGGTAACGATGGGAGCAGACACAGACGATACTGCAGGACGGCGTGGGAGTAAATTCTCAAAGGATGTCATCACTGTCATCGCCCCCGGTTGTCTGCACGTACCTTGACTGACAGGTGGATACTCAGTGAAAATCTTTAGATTATCACTGTCCAGGCTGTTGTTTATCTCATTCCAATACATGAGCTCTATGTGCTGACACTACAGTACAGGGCTGACAGGTAGCAGCTTCATTTCAGAGCACAGTGATGGTGGTTGTTTGCCACAGTGCCTGACTGCCTACTAAGTTACACATATTGTGTAAAGGAGGAAACTATTGCTTGTTGAAGTTTCTTTTTAACTTGAACGACTTTTGCCAGTCGCCTAATATCACTTAACTTTTTCTATTTTTCTGTTTAATTGACCAAGGTACTTCCTCGGTCTTTGCACTTATTTTTTTGTATGTGATTTTGTTTTACTTGACTAAGAGACCACATTCTAGTTCGGTTGCAGCATCTGGGATTCAGGTTGAGGTGTGAGGCTCTGTGCACTTGTAGTCGCGAGAACAGATCGAGTATTTTGAAAACTGGATGGATCCGAGACTGGACTAAGTCGGTGATTACTCGATTACTGGCTTCCCCGGCTGCCATGCTGAGCTTTTGTCCAGGTAGTACATCAGACAGGAACTCAGGTTTTTAAGTGAGATTCAAAAACGGAGTGATTCAGTTATAAACAGTGGATTTCACTGTACATTGTGGGTTGCAGAGGTTGGAACATTGTTTTAGTGCAGCTGCAGCAAAGCATACAAATATATTTTAGTTTGTCTGTTTGCACACAAGAGTTAAATGGCAAATGGAGCCATTAAGAATCGGTTGAATGCACGTGGCCTTGCACAAGCTGACTGGTCCTGGATGAAGATTTGAAGGGCACGTTTGCATCTGCATGACTAACACTGGTCAAAAAGAAATATTTTACAGTATTAAGATGAATAAAGATGTTGTTTAGCGATATCTGCACTACTGCTGCAAGGAACATACTTGCTTTTTTTTTCTCTCTCTCGCTCTCTCTGCAGGACATTTATACTCTAAAATCAATAATGTTACATTGATATGAAGTGCCAGTTACATTTTGTGACTCTACAAGCAAATGAATAAAAAGACTCTGATCTACTTGTGTTTTCTGTAAAAAACAAAGAAAAAAATAAGTTTTATTTTAAGAAATGTATTGTAATTAACAAAACTTAAAGGATAATTACCTTATTTCTAGCATAAAATACGATCATTTACTCACCCAGATAACTTTGGTGTCATTACAAGTAGTTCCGACGAAATTAGATCCAGCCGAGAGCTGCGTATAATGCGAGTACACGGGGCAGCGCAACGCAACCTCTAAATAACACATTATCTGCCGCGAAACTCAGCGATGACATCATCCAGGTCAGAGGTTAGTAGGTCAACCTACAGACGCCGGATGTTGATAACGGGTAACCCCGGACTCAGAGAGGAATAGCACTTATAACAAAATATTGGTGAAGTGAACGAGTTTCACGGCGGATAATGTGTTATTTAGAGGCTGCGTTGCGTGCCCCGTGTACTCGCATTATACGCGGCTCTCGGCTGGATCTAATTTCGTCGGAACTACTTGTAATGACACCAAAGTTATCTGGGTGAGTAAATGATCGTATTTTATGCTAGAAATAAGGTCCATACTGTAAAAAAAAACGGTAACTGACATGAAGCAACTACACAACACATCAACAAAGAAAATAAAAATCAAGAACACCAGTTTTAGTTTTTATCTTAAACTGTAATTAAAATTTGTTCCAGAACATAAATCCCCTTATATTTTTGAACAAAACAACACATCTAGACTCCGCTGTCCCAACAGCACACAGAAAACTGCTCACGCAATTAGACTTTGTTTTTAGTCTGAACATAAGAATAGTCCTGTCCGCCACTGACAACATGGTAAAACAAACAGATTGAAGCAGTTTGGGGAACAAGGATCTTGTAAGACTCTTGAAAACACATAATCATCATCATCATCACCATCATCATCAACACAGTTCAGACGCCTCAATTAGACATAAACAAATTGTTTTTGTTTTTCTAGTCGGGGTCTGTAGGTCTACAATAAAATATCCTTCAAAAGTTATTGCCATGGAGATCTCAGTTACACATGAAAGCAAATAAGCTCAATGTAAACACTTTAAGTCATAGGAAGAATTTCTACATCTCATTCAGGCAAGATTCACTCACCATTTAGAGCTTAATGTGTAACAGCTCTGTGTAAGATGTCTGCTAAATGGAACTGAAACATGTTCAGCTGCTTTCTAATAATTTGTAATAATTTTGTACATTACAAAATTCAGTCTTAAATCTTCAAAGTTCCTTTGAAATACAAGTGCTAAACAATTGTACCATTTTTTTTATTATCTTACTGAAGGCACAAGCAGTAAAAAAAAATATATGAATATACTGTTTGTATAAAAATGTTTTAAAATGTCAGAGTAAAGAGTTTGAAATAAAAAAAACAATAGTGAGAAGGAAACTAAACTGTAACCTCGACCTGATCTGAGATCAGCTGCTGCTGAATTCATCTCCTCAGTGCTGACATGACGTCTTTCATCGCTGCTGCTGCCTTCGTCAGCTCCATTTGTTTCCTCTGCAACTCTGTAAATAAAAATAAATAAATAAATAAATATATAGTATATAGTCAATATAAGCCAAATTAAAAAGCTAAACACTGGTGCTATGGACTGACCGGCATCTTTTGTATTTACTGTTCTCTTTTTTGCAAACTATGACTAAAAAAAGTGTCTGACTGTTTCTATCTCATTGTTTATACTCTCCTATTATACATTATAACATGTGAGTTATACTTTAAATGCAGTTTCTTCTGCCATAGCGGTCAGTCAGCATTTCCTTTCAGACACACCCTCCTCTGTGGCCTCAAACATGCACTTGTAACTAACAATTATTTTCATTATCAAGTAATCTATTGTTTATTTTCTTGATTAAAAAAATGTAAAGAACAGCAGTGAAACACCAGCCTCCCAGAGCCCAAACTGACCTACAGTTGGAAAGCTATGCATATTTCATGTACTATCATTATAAAAGCTGAATGAAGACATGCAGCAAATCCTCAAATATGAGAATGTGCTTTAGGAATGTTTGAAACAAAGTTTTCAGGTTTAGCTGGTTCGTTTTCCTGCAGTCTAACTGCTGCAGCCCATTAGTAAATGAGTTTTAGGGCCAAACAGAGAGCCTCATACGTCAGTAAACATCCCTAAAAGCCTGGACACAAGCAACACTGAGAGACTGCAATGAAATCTACTGATGAGACAATAAAATCGTCTGCAAATAATGATGCCAAAGAAAGGTCACAGTGTCTAAAGGAAAAGGTTTGAGCCTCTTCAAAGAGCACTGCTGATACCTCACACTCTGTGTCTCAGCTCTTCTCTGTTACATTACTTTCAATTTTATCAGTCGAAACCCCACTTCATCACATATTTGTTTTCACAGTGATGCCAAACCACTTTTGACCTAGTGAGGAATGAAGAAACCTACCCAGATAAAGCCAAACTGTTACGAGTGCACCTCACCTCTCTGCTGCCTGTCCACCAGCTCTGTCAGCTTCCCAGAAGCCTCCATCACTGTTAGTGCAAGATCATAATCTGAGGAAAGAGAGAGTTTATGTTGCAGTGTCAAGATCATAAATGAGTCTAAGAGCAGAGATGTTTTGTGTGTGTGTGTGTGTAATGGGTCCTCTCTTACCCTTCTGACTGGCCTGGTCTGACTGAATCCTTCTGCCAACATCATTCATCTCATTAATGAAATCAGTGAAGATGGCCTGTGTGCAACCCGCCGCGTTGCAGCTTTTCCAGAAGCTCGAGGAGTCGGTGCTGGGCTGTGGGTCACAGCTACTGCCCGGAGAGGGAGAGGGAGAGGGAGAGGGAGAGGGAGAGGGAGGGGACATGCAGATGGCTTCAGTAGGAGCTAGGGAAACAACCGATCTGTCTTGGCAAGGTGAGTCAGTAACTCTGTGAAGGGGGGGGTACTCTGGAGAGGAGCTTGGCTGTGGGGCAGAGGCTCCAGCGTCGTGTTGATCAGGACTCTGGTCTGGACTGCACTCTGAGAAAAGAGACAGTATAATTTCTGTTTTGCATTGTTGAGTAATTTTCAAACTTTCTGCAACAACAGCAGCATCTTCAGCAAGACAAGTGGCCGCACCTTTAGAAAATCTATGCATCAAACTTAGATCCCTTCGAGCTAGAAAAGCAACTTCATCGCAGATACTAAACTCAGTAAATAAAAGATGTAAGGAAGACTGAACGGTCCTGTGAGAGGATGTCTGTCTCTTACGAGCAGCAGATTCAAAACCACTTCTCCGGGGGTGAAACGAGGCCAAATGCTCGAGTTGGGCTGATAAATATTAGCATTTCAAAATGGATGACAGGAAATGTCCCATTTACTCTCAAGTTTGAGACTGATGTCTGTAATTGAAGGAAGTGTCCAGGGACACGAACGCAGGAGAGAATCAAACCGACAGAGAAACAGGGCGGCAATATTCAAGTCTGTGGATGTTGAAGTCATCTGTCTAATATTTATCATAATACAGAATTTTAGAAAAAACATAAACACTGCATTTCAAAGGAGCTGTTCTACCACAGGAGGAGAAAAAGTTACCTTGATCTTCTCTCTCTTTCACGACCACTTTGGGATATTCAGGTGATGCATACTTGGTTGCGAGTGCAGACTTTGTTGTTGCCTCTGTACAGACTTCCACAGGAAGTAGACTCTCTGAGTCCGCATCCTGTGTAAAAAAATATATATAAAACATACAATATATATATCACAACATCCTCCGAGTGATGATGATCAATCCCATATAAGAAGTGGATAGAATTTGTGATTAAATAAATACCCTTTGAAGTTATGAGAGAACACTTTAGAGAAACAAAGTGTACAGTAACAACTCACTGAATCTGTGATTGGTTCAATTTCATCTTCATCTCTGCTCCTGCTGTCTGGTTGTCTTCCTGAAGAGGAGACAGCAGGGGGTTGAATACACACACACACACCACAAGTGGTAGCTACATGCTGTATATACAGTCTGCTCTGGCTGTTTACCTGAGGTCGACTCTGGAGGATCCCCTGTGTCTTTTCTGTGAAAGCAGAACATCGACAACAAATGATCGTCCAGTGTGCACTTTACACTGTACAAACACGTTAATACAGAACAACACAACAGGCCTAATAGAAACTAATGCTTATGTTTCGATATTTGTTGACTGAGTGTCAAATTCATAAATGATCAGGAACAGAGGATTTGAACAGAGGATTTTTGACAAACATTCACTCTGACTTAAAGCAGAAGTAAGCGATCCGGTTGTTTTGGCTAATGCTGCGTTCCAGGCAGGCTTTTGAAACCGTAAATTACAGCTTCATGTCACAACTTAGTAGCGTTCCAGGCAACCCGTAACTCGTGTTTCTCCGACCTGTTTTACCTGTGAAAGTCACTATAACGGCCACTCGTAACTTCCGACCCGTGAACTCGTACCAGATCGAACTGGTACGACTTCACAGGTCGAAAAAACACGAGTTACGAGTTGCCTTGAACGTACCATAACGTCTTGTCAGCCGATGGAGTTAGCAGCCCCCGTCCTCGTCATGGATCTATTGGTCCTCGTCCCTACGTCACCACATTCAGGCGCATCCCTTGGCTGCACACACAGAGGACCGCCCCTTTATGCCGTTCTCTCTCCTCATTGGATAAAAGTTGTAGGATACAAGGAAAGTTTTCTCCTCGGCTCAGAGCAGAGCAGAGTGACTGACAGACCCATGTTTTGGTCCAAACACTCTATGTAAGTGATTGCTGTCGGAAGATATAACTATTTAAGACTTATATTAACACAAAAATATCGCTTACTTCTGCTTTAAGTATGAATTGATTAGATTTTTGGAGGGTCAATGGTCACAGTGGGATCAGAGAAGACATTGTTGACCATGACAATAACAAACAAATGTCAAATAGAAATAGATAGCCAAGTACATGTACAAACACATGTGAAATATTATATTTTTTATTTCATTTATTCTTATTCCATTTTATATCTTATTGTATTCTGCTCTTATTCTGCTTTTTATTTTAGTAATAATAGAGTTTGTAACAAAGAAAAATCTAAATCTGAAATTATGTTCTGCAGAATCTCTGGCCATGAGGTGGCAGCTCTAGTCACGGTCACACACCACAAAAATTATTGCACAGTTTAACTCATTTAAAATAATCTTTCTGTGCTTATTTTCAGTGAATCAGAGATTTGGTCTTACCCGTTTGACTGAGGCATATTCTGGAAGTAAAGAAGAATGAAAGACGGATATGAGATTATTAAACATTACTACAACAACTCTAATGATGATATTAGTCAGGGATTGAAGTGAGACTTACTTGGTGCTCTGTTAAGGAGTTAATACTGTCATCTATATCGGACTCTAGAGGAGCGAAGATTTCCATTTCTGTGTTTGGTCCGTTGTCGTCTGTAGAAGAAATCAGTAGGTTAACTGGTTCAAGTTTTATACGCTGTAGGTTATGTTCTCTCACTTAAAGCCAATAGGTTGACCTGAACCTGAATCGTCGGATATTCTCTTGGCTGCAGCTTTACGTTTCGATGGCCACTCCTCTCTGGGACAGAGGACAGGTATCAGGTTATTATAACAATTGAAGCTGTTGGACTTTTTAAACAATCTAGAGAGGTGGTGGTGCAACGTGACATGCAAGCAAGGATGGATTCATCAAGGAAAGAATTATAATTGGAGAACAAAACAAATATAGTGTAGGAAAAATGTAATACAAATATTTTTTGAGCTGCATTAATGGCTGTTTACCTTTTTTTAATGAAATAAAATGTTACATAATTTACACAAACACTGAAGAAAAAAAATGTTGAACAGACAAGTCCAGGATGTAAACACTTACCCATTTTGGAAACTTAATCGCCTCTGTAACAAAAGTAAAATGATTAAAATCACTCAATCTTTCTGAAGAGATATTAATGAATAATGATATATAATGCTTTCTTTGAATGATATGTGAACCTTGGGATTAAAACGCGTAGCACTGGCGGATGAGTTTGAGTCACTGCTGCAGCCCGACGGTCCGGCCGCTGCTGAATCACCTGTCGAAGCAGAGAGAAGTTTAATCTGTGACACTACGACATGAAACAGGAGACAGGAGACGATCAGAAGAGGACTTACCATTGACGTGCTTCTTATATGATGAAGGAGCATGTTTGTGACAGAACATCCTTAAAACACACATGTCTGGTTGTCAGTGCTTGATCAGATATTGATGCTCATAAACTTATAAACGTATGAATGTTTATGAGCTGTGACCATACTTACATGATAATGCCGTTCGACAAACTTTCTAAGCTGATGTTTCCCTCTTTCCTCTCACAGGTGAGACAATACGCCTCATGAAAATAAATATGGAAATCATTACATCCTATACAGATGCCAGACCCAACATCTGCTGTGATGTTTCTTACTGTTTAATCTTACCCACTGAAATATGATGTAAAAATCTACACAGACAAATAAGCATAAAACCAATATTTAATTGCTACTATCAAAAAATAAATAAAAAAATAAAAAAATCTAACAAAGTGATAGTTTTCTTTTAAAGCCCCAGTATGTAGGAATTACCCCCATCTAGCAGTGCGGTTGCATATCGGAAATTTCGGATATTTACCTTGTGTTTCATTTTTATCGTCATTAAACAGCTTCAGACTAATAGTGATGTTAGATAAACGACTTGTAACCTGTTACAAGTAGAGTGGAGGCTCCTTCACATGGCTGCTGGAAACCAGACCTGCATCAGAGCCTCTGACCCGGTGTCACAGCTCTCCTCTCGTCTCGGTGGCACCGCGACTCCGCGACACAAACGCACCCCGTAAACAGTAAAGTTAATCTCTTGTTTATGACAGAAAAAACTACACACAATACACACACCGTAACACGTGTAACGTTATGGTAATCCATCGATCCATTGATTGATTATCAAAGGCTTCAAATGCACGAACGGGAGGAGGCTCAGTGAAACAGCGGCCGTGACCGGGCATGCAGAAATTATGCAATTAAAAATCGATGAACGACGTATTTTGATCAACATTATGTTTCAAATTAATTATTTTACTCGTAAACCGTGTAATAAGCGGGATAATGTATAGTTGGTCGGTTGTTATGGAGAACAACACTTGACAGTGGTGACAGTTTTAACAGGCGCTACCTGGAAAACTTTCTCCCCGAGCCGACAGCTCCGGTGAGTTTCCGTGGTTACCTACGGTCACGCTGCCACTGAACGTAAAAAATGGCTGTGCAACATGGCAGCCTCGGTTCGGTGCGCCCCCCCTTGTATATTTGTAACGACTTGTAACAACTCATTCTAAGGTACCAGAAAGATTTTATTTGTATAAAATAAAAGCTTTCACCTATAGTGAAATACGTATTTATGAAAGCAATATTTGATTTTTGCTAATAAAAAGCTAAATAAGTTACATACTGGGGCTTTAAAGGTTTGCAATTTTCTGTTTTGTGCTGAACTATAAGCAGTGGATTAATAAATCAATAATCACCTTCACTGATCCAGCTCCACTAGGATTTTTTACAGAACCATTGTTTTCTGATCCTGGAACATTGAACGCATCACAACAATTCACACATGGGGGAAAAAAAGAGTCACAGAAACAACAACAAATTTTTTTTTGACTTACTTACTTTGTGAACGATGTTTGAAGCAGAGAATCCTGATGCATGAAAATGGATAACATGGACATTTTAGGAAATGTGATTCAAGTGCAGGATGAATTTTTTCTAAATATTCAGGTAAACAGATATGACATGTTGATATGTTGCACTCACCCGTACTTCCCTTTGTCTGGATCTTCAATGATCTGAGCTTCTTCTTGAACTGCACAGGGGTAGTGGTAGGACCTCCTGCATTTTTTGATTTCACACCCCACAGTGGCGCCTTTTTTCTTACATCTTACACAATGCTATTGAAAGCAAACTTGTAAATAACAGCTTCAAACACACAATTAGTGGATTAGATCTACTCGAGACCTAAAAATGTCAGAAATATTTACCAGTTTGTTTCCTCTTTTGACCTCCTTCGACACATCTTCCACGGAGAAACCGAACAGGTCATCAAACACTGGTGAGTTCTGGCAGTAAATACCTGAAGAAAATAACTGTGAAACATAAAGAACACAAGTGAGTAAATGGTGACACTTTAATTCAAGTATTCAGCAGTTAATGACACACATGGTACATTAATTTAAAAGCACAAAAGAGTTTTATTGCTAAAGTAAGCTCAGCATTGATCCATAAAATTGCGTGTTCTCAAAATTTCCAAAAACTAAATTCAGAAAATTCCCACATAACACTTATGTTATTTAAAATTCATTATCTCTCTCACTAAGGCTCAACCACCAGATAAAACGGCAGATCGCATGTTATAATTGAGAAATGTTGATTTTAGAGATGGAATAAATAGGACATAGTTGTGAATGAAGATGCAGTAAAAGTTTTTGTTGTGTGGGTGAAGACGATAGTCAACATAAATCATGAGCTGATCATGATCATGTGACCATCAATAGTCCAGTTATTGATTCCACATACTGGTTTCAACAGACCTTCAGCATCACACAGAGAGACTGGTTATAGTCATGCTATGTAACTATAGGGGCGTTTTTGGCCAGTTTGAACTCTAAATTCAGAAAATTCCCAAATTAAATATATATAAAATTTCAATAAGTTGAGTTGAGTGACTTAAAGATTCATGATCTCTCTCACTAAGGCTCAACCACCATATTTACAGCCCATTTTGCATATATTTACATACATTTGCAAAAACAATTTATGTTTCAACCATAACTTACACCTATATTGAAAGAGAAATATGAAGATAAGGCTGCATAACTTCTGACTGGGACATATACTCAACTACTTTCATCTACTGATTGAGTGATTTTAATCGATTATAAGTGTTTTTCCTGTTTGTCAAATCACAGTTACTGAACTTAACGTTACATAAACTTGACAGTTTCAACTTCCAACTTTTCACTTCTTTGTTTGTCTGTTAGCGTAGCTGCTAAATGTAGCTCACTAGCTTGTTCGTCGGCAGTGAACTGGAGAATCTAAACAAATGAGATATGAATGATACTTTGAATATTTACCAAACAGTTCTGATGGGCCGTGACTTGGTCTTTGGTCGACAGAGCCCCGGTTGTCCTCGTCTCCTCGGACCGCTGACAGAGGACACAGTGGACTTTCCGCCCGGGGCTCATCTTCACCATCTTCACCGGCAGCTCCACTCGTCTTTAATCGTCTCCGCGCCCGGTAACGATTAATTCAAACCGTCTTTGTTCCTCTTCCCTGCAAAGCTTTTCAACAACATTTCTACGGTACCTCCCCCGCCGTGTTTGCAGCGCCCAAGCACTGTGGAGGTGGTGGTGGTGGGTTGCCAGGTAGTGACGTTAACCCCCCCATCGCGTTCCTCCAAAACATCTTGTGGGATTCTTGTGTAGATCTTGTGGGGAAACGACTAAAATTTCCGGTTTCTCCGCCTTTATATCAAAGTCAAAGTATCTTTATTGTCCCAAACAGGTAAAATAGGTTTGCAGCCAGGAATATGCACACGCACGACATTCAAACGCACTGCACAGATGACAAACTGTGCAAATGAACATCTATATTGATATATCTATTATCTTTTCCGCATCACATAATCGATGATACTGCCTGTTCATTGAATATTAAGCTGAGTTCACTTTATTCTTCACAACTACGGTGGCTCTGAGGAACCAACGCTCTGCAACTTATCCATTTTTTACTTTCTGGTGTTAAAATGATCGTTTCAGTTCAGTTCGTCTAAAAACAAATAACTTTACACCTTTTAAATTACTTGGTTGTAATAGATTAAAAAAAGAAGATAATAATCTACCCCTTTTCATGGTATTATTCATGACTTTGTCTACAAAGTGTAAATTGCGGGTTTTTACAAAACCTGGCAACTGAGTTTGTCAGTTTCAGTTTCATTTCTGGTCAATGAATAAAGGCAACTTCTGGAGAATGAGTTTCCAGTTTTTCTTTTCTTTTCTTTTCTTTTCTTGACACAAAAACAAATCAATAATTGGCTCGACACATTTACACACAGACACAAGGACTGAATTATCACAAGTTTATATTAAAAAAAATTAGACAAGTCACAGAGTAGTGACATCGACATACTTAATGTACAATATAGCATCTCCGATAACAAACATTTCATGACAGACGGATATTAATGAACAATATCTACATTCAGAACATGATCCCTTCACAGGGAATAAGTTAGCACTATACAGTGATCTCTGATTATTCACACTGAAAAACAGTTTTAGACTGCAGCGTACATGAACTATCCACAGAGTTAGACCATGAAGCCATCAGGGGCCCGAAAAGACAGAAGCTCATACACAGTCAAGTCCGGACAGCTGGTGGCAGAACAGGTTTGCAGTGACAGAGGCTGACAGAGAGAAACATAGCAGACAGGAAGTGAAATAAAAAGAACGAACAAGGAGAAAATATGAGAAGAAAATTAAAAATTGACAAGACATACAGTATGTGGGCATTTTGAGCCCTTGCAAATAAATTAACACGTGTAAAAGGGGAGAAAAAAACAGAGAACAAAGGTGATCAGACCCTCAGAAAACATTCATTGAAGCTAAACGAGCTGTATGCCTTCATCTCTTTTCCTCATTTTATTTACATTAACACAGGAAATGTAAACTAATCGAGTGAATTAGGGTAGATGAAAAAAAAAATCATCCACATTTGATCAATCATCTCTCTGCATTTTAATGAAAACACAAATAGATGCATTAACTGAGATCAGTCCTGCTGGCCCATTCATACATCTATTACATCATAATCACACAGCTCCTGCATAAGAAACAGACCAAAGTGTGTGACTAAGGGGCAGATCGCTTTACGACACTATGAAATCACCGTATGTAACATATTCATCTGTGCTGCGTCCTCACTGTGCAACGGCACCACAGTCAAATCTATAACATGTGCCACTCTCGTGATATGTGGGGTAACAAGTGCATGATTAAAAATAACGATGAAAAAATACAGCTTTCTGTGGAAACCTGACAAAATACTTATGGAGTAGTGGTGTTGGCGTTACAGCACAGAGAGAGAGCCACGTGATGCTAGCATTGAAGAGGGCGGTTTGGTGATGGAGGAAGTGCTCGGGAAGGAGGTTCAGGGTTTGATGTCGGAGAAGCTTGTGTAGGTCTCGCTGCAGCTGGATGATGTGCTGAGGTTTCCAGAGCCACTGCCTTCTGTCAGAGTTACAGATGTACTGAAGGTTAATGTTTGGGATATAAGAACACTCATTAAGGTCATAAAGGGATAGTTCAACATGTTTGCCTATTGCCATAATCCCTATAGTCATAGCAGTAGGTTCATTACCTCTAATTATCGGTGCATGTTGTTTTGAGATCCGTGGGGCAGAGACGTGAGCTGCTCAGCGAACACAGTGGAGGTGAACGGTACAGGTCCCCTGTCCCTCATCAAACTCATCAAATACACAATCCAACAACTCTAAAACTCTCTGGTGGACAAGTTGTGACCTGCACATTCACCACGCTATGAAATAATAATGTAACATTAGGAGACAGAGTTGTTTACGGGGCAAATGCATAACCAGAACTACATTACAGACGCGGCTGCTGGGCGGAGTGATTTCAAAAGCGCAAGTAGTTCTGAGTATTTGCTTCATGTGTCGTAATGTTACATAATTATACATGATTGTTTCATAGCCTGGTGAATGTGAAGGTCACAACTTGTCCACCAGAGAGTTTTAGAGTTGTTGGATTGTGTATTTGATGAGTTTGATGAGGGACAGGGAACCTGTACCATTCACCTCCACTGTGTTCGCTGAGCAGCTCACGTCTCTGCCCCGCCGATCTCAATACAACATGCACCAATAATAAAGGTAATGAGCCTACTGCTGTGACTATAGGGATTATGGCAATAGGGGAATTTGCCAAAATATTGGACTATCCCTGCAATGCGTCATGCACTGCACTCCTTTTGTTTGAATACCTGAGCTGGTGAGAGACTGGCAAGACTTGGACTTTCCAATGAGTGTGATAAGATTAGCAGCAGCGATCCAGCCCTCCTTAGAGGAGCTCAGGTTACGAACCAACCTGCATGACCACACACACACACAAACACACACAGACACAAATTAGTATAATCATAATGCTGCTGTAGCTTTTATTTCTAACAAGCTCCACTAAAGTTTGTATGCTCACCACTGTCCATCATCTCCCTCTTTGACCAGCTGCACCACATCTCCGTTTTTCACCGAGAGCTCTTTTTCATAGTCGGCTATCACTGTGTATTTCCCAGCGCTCTGTTCACAGACAAGACAAATAGCAGACAAACATTAGATAATCAGATCAGGCCAGATAATGTAATGTCTATATGGCTATTGAAATCACAATATGCAATACCCAACATATATGAGCAGCATTTATTTTTGATTAAAAAAAAAAGGTACAGTTAATCAAACTAGAAATGAATCAGAGTCTTATTATATTCTCCAAATAAAAAGGGAACATGTCTGTCCCATACAAGCCTACAAACCTGATGTATAAATATGAAACTACAGTATCAGCATCTCATAAAAACAGATGACTCATGCCACTCAAAAAAAAAAAAAAAAAAAAAAAAAAACGTGAGGGAATACCATGGGAACCTTTTATGTTCGTCTCCACATAATTTGAAAAAATGTTCATGAATAAAAACTTAAAATCTGTGTTTACAACAATAACTTGACACTGCCCAATATATCAGTGGTGTGCGTCAATGTGAAGCTTTTCAGCCGCCCCCAAGTGGCCAAATCATGGTACAGAAAAACAAAATAAAGCAGTGGTGAGTGAATGGAACAAACAACTTAAAATAAAATTAACTTAGCAGTGAAGAATCAATGAATTATAGATATTAGGGAAGATCACATGATATGAATAACTGAGAAACGTTGATTTTAGAAATGTGTTGTTATTACATTTCATATTTGATAAAATGTTTTATAAAATGCAGAAATGGAATAGCATAAAAAAGGACATAGTTGTAAATTAAAATGCAGGGGGTGTCGTGTGCCTCCTCTCTGCCTCCCCATTTCCTGTCTCTCTATATACTATATTATACTATCCAATAAAGGCAAAAATGCCCCAAAATATACTTTAAAAATATGCAGAAAAAAATGTATGTAGGATAGTCAACATAAATCATGAGCTGATCATGTGACCATCGATAGTGCAGCTAATTATTCCACATGTACTGCATCACATGGTTCCATGGTTCCATGAGGTGTTTAAAGTAAAACGTTTTACAACTTATAATTATCCCCTGGGACCACAACTAACTAACTAACCCAAATCCTGCTCTAACCCAAAGGCACAAAGAGGAAGTGAATTCTCATTATTTGACGTGTTTGTCACACACAAGACTCACCAGCTTCTTGCCGTTGTCGTCCTCTGGGTCAGAGTTAAGGGGCTCCTCGGCGCTGGAGTAGCCGTCGTGCTCCTCTGAGGCGTCCAGTGACAGGGAGGCTTTGTTCCAGCCTGAGGAGGAAAACACAACAGGTGCTTAAGTTTACATCAACATGTAAATTCACCTGCTGTCAGGACGGACGGACGGACGTGGGAGGAGTGACCAGTAGTGAGAGATCTACAAGAGTGAAAGAGTGAAAGGCAAGAGAGGAGGTGAAGCAGCTAATCCCAGGAATCCCAGCATGACACAACCAGCCTCTCCGCTACGTATTTTATCATCAACTCTAAGCCAGGGCATGCAGCTCTAGACTTTAAACTCTGACTGAAACTAAGAAGTAAAGTGACAGGCAACTGATGTCTCCATATCAGTGTGCATTTCTTTGAAAGAAACGTGAAGACTTCAGATGGACGGAGAGTAGACCATCTCTAAGTATTTACAGTAGTGAAACAGTGCACCCAACACACAGCCCGTGCCAGTGTACCTCTCCACTTTGTCTGTAAGAGACTATTGGTGCTGAACCACCTGGCTCTGCTCAGGTGGAGGGGCGGGGGAGGACCTGCATCTGAGAGACAGGAGGAGGCAACGGAAACACAGCCAGTCACTCTCCCTGCAGCAGCGGCTACAGCCAGTTTAAAGATCAGCGCTATAGAGACCGCGGCTGTGGTCAGAAATCATGATGGATGAACAAACACCCAGGCAGCGAGGGCACATCGTTTTTATTTTAAACTGAACAACAGACCGACTCACCTTTGAAGCCGAACGGTGTCGGGTCGCTCTGGCGTTTCGTCTTGTGATCGGGGCTCGTCGGGGATCCTGATATGAAGCAGGAAAAAAAGGCAAGAATAATTGTTGAGGAAAGAAATAACCATAGCAAAAAATATTGACAAGAAAAAGCTAAAGGAGTAAAACAAAAACAAAAACAGAAACATAAAAGACGGAGAATGATAATGATTTAAAGAAATCCTAACACAGGAACTGATTTTAATAAGGAGAACAAATAGGAAATACAACTCAATGTTGGAAACACAACATCACATGGCACCATACAGAATGACGCTGGGGTCTAGAGCTGTGATACCTGCCAACTGGAGGACTGTCATGGGTAATGTAAAGCTTTTATCATCAGTAGCTGTGGGTTCTGTGGAGGGAAGCATGCAGGTATGTGTTTGACCTACTGAGCAAACATCTTGAAAATATATCATCTTTACTCAGTTTGGTAGTTATAGTTTGACATTTTTGGAAATTATACACTTATTTGTTTTCAATATTTGCCATAGAGTTCAATAAAAAGACCAAAACAGGTCCAAAAGTCAACAGAAACCACCTGCCAACTCTTCTATAGCTCACTAACAAACATTTAATACATGGCTCGCTCAACTGCACAAAAACTGAACAAATTGTCTCAAGTCCTGTCGTCACATTGATTTAAGAGAGATTAATAACTCTTCAACTTCCACTTCATCAAAACGCAGGTTTTAACTTGTACAAATGCAGAAGATGATGTGATGTGTTGGATAAGAACTGAAGCCGGCCTGCAGTTACCTTTCTGAGCTTTGAGGTTACTGAAGCCTTGTAAAGTAAAGCGCTTTTTAGCCACAGCAGCTCTGTCTGAGGTAGGGCTTGTCACAGCCTCATCTGACCCAGGAGGAAAAACAAGGATACAAAAAAAGGGAAGGAAGGAAGGGAGGAAGGAAGACGGTAAGTTAAGCAAGTGCAAAAGAAGAAAAAACAATAAAGAGGGAAGAAGTTCTACGTTTAAGTGGTTAAGACAGAGGTCTATCAGCAGAAGAGAGGGGGCAGAGATGTGTGGCTACAATACATGCACTACAAGTGCTGAAGACAGATTGGTTGAGAAAAAGAAGTTAAAGTTACATTTGTCTATTAGTGCTCACCTTTTCCAGTGGGCTTTGGTGAAGAGGAGTTGACATCAGGGCTGCAGGGCTCAGCTTTCTTCTCCTCTCCCTTTTTAAAGCTCTTCTGACCGCTCTTGAATGGACTGTGGGGAAAGAGAAGTGGACGGTAAGAAGCCTGAACAGGAAGGAACTGGAAGGACTGTGGCCCGACTGTGCCACCACCACAAATAAAAACCCACCTGAGATTTACTGTAGCACTGGGCGCAGGGGGGAACTGGAAAACCTGGTCTGGTGCCCTCTGCTGGCTGGCTTCTGAAACAAAAGGGTGTGTGGGAATTAAAAACTAGGCTCTGTCTTTTTACCATCATAACAGAGAAATCACAAGTGTCTCAATTTCTGGTTAAATATAAATACTAGTGTGACCAGGAACCTGGAATTGGATATTAATGTAAAGAAATGTGTTTGTGATGAGGAACGTCGTCTTTCCGTACCTCTGCATGCTTGCAGCTGAGTTGTCAGAACCTTCCTGATCTCATTCACCCAAGTGGTTTTTACTTCAGTTGTTGGTGCCTGAAATAGGACAGTTAAATATTAAAAGGCTGAAGCTGAGCACTGTTACCAGGAGATAGACAGACACATGTGCTTTAAGGATACGCCTTGTCTTTATTATTGTATACTTCTCATTAAGACTCTGTAATTTCATAAAACCTGATGTTACCAAAACATTTGAGCCTCACATTAATAAATGCTGGTGAGAATGAATGGGACTAGGACACATTCAAAATGTATTAATTTAATTAGGTTTCAGACCATGATTCTCTCTGACATAGAGGGGACATACAGTATATTCCCCCCATTTATAGACAATTAATTAATTAGGTGCTGATGTAGATCATTTATGAGGTTTGTTGTTGACAGTTAAAAATGTGAAATAGCACAAAACCCTTAATTTCTACGCATCACTCACCTGAACAATATAAACCTCTTCTCTTGAGTTGCACCAGACTTCAAACTTCTTGTTGTCTCCCTTTGCGTTCTCGGTGATGCCCACAGCGCTCATCTGTTTAAAAAGACAAATTAAGGTGGAAATTCAACAGATTTTCTTAAATGCAAAAGGATGATAGTTCATGACAGAAGTGTTGAGGCCACTGACATTCAGAGACTGTTTGAAGCTGTATGAAGGAGCCTTCTCGTAGCCTTCCCCGTTCTCCTCCCGCCTCTTGCAGAAGAGCAGAGCTTTCTCGTGGAGGAAGAGGTGTCTCTGCATGGGCTTGAACCGGGCCAGGTCCTTGACCTTGGCGTGACCCTTCTTGTGCTCTGTCCACACGCTGAATGACCCCTGCATCAGCAGCTTTCCCAGCTCACTCAGATTACCCTGGAAGTGGGAAGACGTTGTTAAGACAGACCATGTACTACTTATAGTTCAAAGTACAGAGGCCATAATTTAATATTAATGCATTATTTAATCAACTGAACCTCTGATTTATTCAATGTATCTGTTTTGTGTCTATTTCATGTTCTGTATGAGACAGTGTCCATCTGGAGAGTCTATATCCAGACATGATGTCTTTCTGAGTAATGCGTCTGTACTTGGGAGCAGCTGCCAAGTACATGTCTCCAAATGTCCCGTTGTGTCCTTGACCAACAAATCAAAAACAGTTGCAAGTCAAGTACGACAACACCAAAGTGTCTAATTTAGAAAAGTTACAACAAACAAAAGTCCTTTCAAGGAAGCCTTGAAAGATGTATTCTAACCACCCACCAATACATGCTGCAGATATTTACCAGGAAGTGATGTATTGAAGAACAAAGATTATACTTATTGATGATTATATTTAGTCCTTTGGACTATTTTGGCATCATTCGATTACAAGGTCAATTTTTTATTATGAGACATTATTTTTCTGTATATCATACTATATTTAGATATCTAAATTTGAATGAATTTTTAGTGTATATTTAATGACAGGCCTGTGTTTGTTTGATTTTTTTGCATGGCTCTTCTCACTGTGACAGTATTTGTCTCTCCCATTTTGCATCCTTAGATCATTTCCTTTTTTAGATTGCTGAGATAATCAGGCCAGTGAGACAATCACAGGACATCACAGTTTGGCTTCCAAATGATAATGTGTTCAAAGACAAAACCCAGGGTGTCTGTCATTTGTTTCTGTCCCTATATCGAGCATCTGTTCTGTGACTGATTTGCCTGGAGACTGTTTAATGTCTAACCTCATATCCTGTAATGGCGATGAGGTGCATGGAGTCATTGACGGCCTTGAGGATGCCTAGGATGGAGGTGAGGGCCTCCTGCAGGTCAGCAGCCCCCTCACGGCCCTTACTGTACTTCAGCATTTCCTGTAGTACAAAGAGAACAAGAACTTTATGAATAAAACAACTCAGATCCCACACAAAACAATGTCACAGTCCAGCTTTAGATCTGTTTCCAGCAGACAGGATCATACCTTAAGCAGCAGCTGATACTTGGTGATCCTCTGAACAGGCTTCAGCAGATAAGAATCTAAACCCAGTTTATGCTCCAGCTTTTTCTGACACTCCTAATTCAACAAAAATAGAGAAAGAACGATAGTAAATAAAACCACACAGATGAGAAAGGAACGAAAAGCTCAAAACCAGAGCGAATCTGTTCACCTGGAAGAAGGCGCAGTCTGAGCACTGCCTCCACAGGCTTTCAGAGCGAGGCTTGTTGTGACAGTACTTCTCATAGATCTGCAGGTCTGTCATCTGAGGAAGGAAGAGCAAATGGTTTGTGTTGAGGACACCTCATCAACAGCTGGATTCACAGCTGGATTCACATCTTAGTGCTAGTGGAAATCTCATAGTTCACTCACCCTCTCTATAAAACACCTCCCAACCAGCTCTGGGCAGTCGGTGTACTGCTCCAGCTCCCTCAGGAACGTCCTGGAAAAGACAAAAAAGGAGAGAGGAGAAGATGGGTAAGAAAAAATATATAAAAAGTATAAGATTGAGAGATCGCAATGCTGTTTCTACAAAATGTGGAGTCACAGTGCAGGTGTCCTCAACGGCAGCCAGAGGGCGCTCAATCACCTCTTGTGAAAGTGGTAAATTTCAGGCATGTTGCCAAACAGAATCTCCTTTTTGTTCTGCAGAGGAGCAGGGATGAGCTGAGACATGGCTGGATTGTCCATCTCAGAGGCATATCCCTGCAACACACACAAGTAAAACACATGACGTATGCAGGCACAGGTAAGAGAGGGAGGGAGAATATGAATGTTGAGTGAACAACAAGCACCTGCAATACACAGAGCAGCTCCTCAACGTAGGCTCTCTCAGTTTCTAGCAGCTCGTTCATCACGTGCCTGCAGACAGAGGGAGGACGGAGTGAGATATGGGCAGTAAGGAAAAAAGAAAGGGATCAAATAAAGGATTTTGTGGATGCGCAGCGCTATAGATAATGAGATAAGTTTTCACACAGCCCATCTGCTGTGTAATTCGATTACAGATGAAAGAGCAGCGGCCGATCCGCTCACCTCCTGAGCACTGCCAGGTTCTCCTCCTCCTCTGACAGAGAGGCATGTCGGCTGTTACCGTCTCCGTTCTGCAGTTGGCCGTTTCCCTGGGAAAAGCAACAACAGCATTAGGATCACGACGATAAACAACAGATGATACAAACTGAGGAGAACACGTGGAAAGAAACAAACTCACTTTCTCACAGTTGTTTCCAGAGTCCGACTCTGAGCAGTTCTTCTCCTGCTGAGCTCTGTGTGCTGCAGATGAGGAAACAGAGTCGTTATTTTTCATCATTTTTAGGTCATAAAAAGTAGCAGTCCAATGCAGCGTTTGAAGCAATGCAGGCTTGCAGTAGATATAAACAGATATTTGATAGTAGATATGACTAAAAACAAAGATCCCTATGCATTTAGCTGAGGTCTGGTGTTTTACCACTTACAGCTGAAACTGGAGGAAGAATTGGAAGTGGATTTGTCAGATGTGTTGGTTGGCGGCTGCAGCAATTGAGTTTAATTTTGTTTTCTATTGGATGTTTCATGTGGTGTTGTGCAGAGTTTTGTTTAGTCAGATAAAAGCAGATATTGATTTACGACATATGGAAGATGCAAAAAGATTAAGTCGACTATTTATATGAAACATTTGGATTAGCTCATCCTGGAGAAAACATGTGGGAGATGAGAAAACAAGATATCAAGAAAATCTGGAGATATGAAATATCTTTTCTTTCATCCTGTTCTTGTTTGACCATTGTTCATACATTATTTTATAAAAACCATAAGGTGATACATATTTTCCCATGTGGGATGGACAAGACCGGCATACACATAAATAATAATGAATTAACTAACTTTACATTGGTGTCATGCAATGAATTAGGAACATAAAATCCCTCTGCACACATGAGGCTGTGTGGGAACTGACCAGGCGAGCTGAGAGGGGATTTGATGAAGGCCTCAGGTCTGGGGGCTACAGGCTGCACCGGCCTGGTCTGTTTGGCTGCGAGCTTCTTCAGGCTGACCCTCCTCTTGTCGAACATCTCCTGCATAGACACCTGCTTCTGGAAAGTCTTCTCCACTTGGTCCTGACACACAGGAAGTCATCAGAGTTAGTGGTAATAGTCAGATGAGAACAACAACAACAATGGTCACTGGACGGTCAGTGTATCTTTTGGTCATTGGATTTTCTTTTGATGAATAGGAATTAAAAAACAGAAGACAATTGGTTTATTTGATTTTCATTTTGAAATACAAAAAGTCAAATTGAAACACAAAGCATTCTTCTTTTTGAGTGTCAAAGAGCAATTAACTAAATTTTAAAAACTGATTGATTTTCATGTTCTATTTCAAATAACAAAAAATAAAATCTCTAGATAACAGGAATTAAAAAACAGACCAAAAACACAGATTTTTTTCATATTTTGACACCGGATGTTGTCATTTTTCAAGGCAAGAACGCCAATGAGCCCTACAGTATCTGTGTGTGGGTCTGTAGGCCAAAAACAGGTATTTGGAGCCCTACTCAGATATGATTTTAGACATGGCAAAACAAGGCCTGACATCTACAGAAATATCACATAAAAGTGGAAGAGGATTTTCTGCAACAAGTTTGAGGAGATTTTGAGCTGAAAATGGCAGATTGATGGGAGTCCCCAACGTATCTGGAGTTAGAGGTGGAAAAAGTCATAACTGAGGTTTGAAACTGTTATATCTCCCCTTTGCGCTTCTTCTACAGACCAGTCCAGCCCACGGTCTTGCCTTGAAAATGAAATTCTGGTGTCGGAACATCTGTTTTTTAGTTTCTGTTGTCTAGTGATTTTATTTTTTGTTATATGAAATAGAACATGAAAATCAAACTGTTGACTGTTGTATTTCAACATGAAAATCAAATAAACCAATCTTTTTTATTTTTTAATTCACATTCATCAGAAGGAAATCCAATGACCAAAAGATCCACTGACCCGGGACATTCATCATCGGTCACTGTATCAAGTTGTTTCTATCTGAAATGTAAAGACATGTGCTTTGGTTGACCCTCTCACCTTGAACTGCTGGTTGAGCACGGCCTCATATTCTGTCCAGATGGCGCTGAGGTCCTTCAGCTGGTTCTGGCCTGCGTTGTCCAGGTAACGCTCCAGCTCCTGCAGGGCTAACTCAGCTCCCTCGTGGGACTGACACTTGTCCACTGGCTGAGAGGCCAGCAGGTAAATACCAGCATCGACCCATTTAGAGGCCTGAAGAAGACGGAGGAGGAGGAGGGAGAGGTCAGAAACAAACCACACCAGCTGTGTGTAAGTGTGTGTGTGTGTGTGTAAGTGTGTGTGTGTGTGTGCCGTCTCCTCACCCTCTCCAAACACTGATGCAGCTCCATGGCTTTGAGGATATGGTCCTTCTTGGCCCTCAGGCTGCTGCTCACGCTCTCGCTGATCGCTCTGAGCTCGCTGCATTTGGGCTGGATGGAGTCTTCAGCGTAGTGCGAGTTCTGGATCAGTTCGTCTCCCTCACGAGACAAAGCCAAGGCTCGGTCCAGCACCTCCTGTGGAGCGACAGCGTGGCCTGACGGTTACTGCCACGGCCAAAGGTGTCATCCAACAAACTCAATATGATTCTAACTAAACCTGCTACAGACGTTGATCAGCCTGAAATCTGACGCTTTTTACATATTCCATTCAACAGAATTTATTCATAGGAACTATGAGCATATGGGATGTCGTACAGCTCAGTGGGTTGAGCAGGCGCCCTATATACAGAAGGTGTAGTCCTCGCTGCAGCCGTCCCCGGTTCGACTCTCCCAGTGGGCATTTGCGGCGTGCCATTCCCCCTCTCTGTCTCCCCATTTCCTGTCTCTCTCTGACTATCCTATCAATTAAAGGCTTAAAAGCCCCAAAAATACACAAAAAAGAAAACTATGAGCATATGAACTGCTACATTTTTTGCCATTTTCTAACTAAGCACATAACTTATGAACTTATTATGAACATGTTTTCACACAATCAACCAATTTGTTTTTGGTAGATTTGGAAATTTGGTAGAAAATACAAACTAAATTTCTATTATATTCATTATTATATCTCCATGATAAAAGGTCTCCCAGACGTTGAGCTTTATTAGGCCTGACTTTAGATCATTTATAAAGAGACGCAAACAGAAGTGAGAATTCAACAAACCAAGATATTATTCATCTATTCACGCTACGGTTGGACAAAGCTTTGATTGTGAGGGGCGGAGTATCACTTACACAGACTCTCTCCTCATAGGTGGTGAGTTCACTGAAGATATGTTCGGCGTGGGCCGGGCTGATCCCGACCTCAGAGAAGGTTGCAAGTTTCTCAGACACCTGATCCAGCAGAGCCCTCACCTGCAGAAGAAAACACCACAGTCAGGGGATCAAGTTAACTGAGATCCAAGTGGCGGAGGATTTTAACCCGCGCTAACGAGGCTCCAGCTCACCTCTCTGTAGTTGTGTTCAAAGTGGCGCAGTTGGAGACACTGCTCCAGTTTGGTGTGGTGCCTCACCCAGAACTCATCGAAAGCCCTTTCCGTCTCATCCAGCTGAGACAGCAGTCTGACAGAGGAGCAGAGGAGGAGAGTAAGAGACAGAAATGGAGATGGAGTGGAAAAACAGAACCGGCAGTTGAGCAGAGAGAAAAAAAATGGCAGTGGGGGTTGAATCGAATAAAGTACAAAATGCAGTACAGATGCTGACTGAGGCATTTGGATATTTTTTGTGTGTTTTTATGTGTGTGTGTGTGCATGCTGCGTAATAGAGCTAATGCCAGTTGACAAGCGAATCAGTGCCGTTAGTGCTGCTCAAAATACTGACTGACCTCAAAGCACACTGCAGAAAACACAAGTCTCCTGGCTTTACCACTACGCACCGCTGATGACTTAACTAAAGTGCAACTTATTATCAAGTGACTGCAGTGTGTTACCAAAAGTCTAATGATGTAAATTATTGGTTGTGTCTCAATGGGAAAAACAAAGAAAACTGCAGACTTTTACTCATGAATGGCCAAAAAAGCAAGCTTGCAGAGGTGCAAGCTGTGTTACTTGATGAAGACTTCATTTCATTTCATCCATCAGAATTGGTTTGCTCTCTTATTTCACATGCGGCTCTAACCTTTGCACCGTGGCCAGGTTCTCCATTTCATCCTGGTTCATGTTGTGGTCGGGGTCTCGCACTACAGGCTCATTAATGCTCTCCAACAGCCTGCCCCCCTGACCCAGAGCCACCAGCAGATCCTCCTACAGACAGAAGGTCGCACATGGATAACCCAAACACACAACCAATGCATTGTGCTGTATATATATGTAAATATATAGAGAAATAAATCAAAACTGTGCATGTGCATAGACAGGGCCTCACCTTCATTTTGTCTTTCTTGGTGGTGTGTGTGCTGAGCAGGTTGGTCGTGGCCTGGATTTCATTTGGGAGTTCAGTTTCAGCCAGCTCCGTCCCAAACGACTGCAGGGTCTGTGCCGTTTTCTTGACCATCAGCGCAAAGCCTTCGATAGCCTGACGAGGACAAGACACAACAGAGAATGTCTCCATGAACGCTCACGATGAGTCCAGAAAATGTGCAGAGTCTTCACTGTTTGGATTCAGGTGCTGCATTATGAAGCTGATGTAAAGAGATGTGAAGGTATTTTTTGTTGACAAAGTGCTTCGCTGCAGCATATTTGGTTTTCATCAAATCTTAAAGGGATAGTTCAACATTTTGGCAAATTGGCCCATTGCATATGCAGAGACTGCTTGCCGAAAAACTGCCCCCGACGGGAATGCGCATCAGCGGTTTTGCATGAATTTACCTCTAAAACGTGGTGAATGTGCAGGTCACAACTTGTCCACCAGAGCGTTTTGGAGTTGTTGGATTGTGTATTTGATGAGTTTGATGAGGGAAACCAAGAAATCCCATTAGCCTCCGTAGTGTAGCTCTGAGCAGCTCACGGCTCTGCTCCACCGTTCTAAAAATAGCTTGCACCGACAAATAAAGGTAACAAACCTACTGCTATGACTATAGGGATTATGGCAATGGGCCAATTTGCCAAAATGTTGAACTATCCCTCTAAGGTTTTTATAGAAGGGTTCAATCTTGTTTTTCAAATTAACTTTCATCACACCATCCTGTCCATCTCTTATGTATCTTGGCCTGAGCTTCCTTTAGATATTTCAAACCTCTAACCATTTGCTTATTTAACTTTATATATAAATTTCTGCCATGCTACTTGCTCAGTGTGAGGTCTTGTGTACATACAGTGCGGTGAGAGATCCACTTCTCATGACAGTACTCCTGCGTTCCCCCGAGCTCCTGGGTCAGCTGGCTGCGGTCGATGTAGGAGTGTAGCTCAGTTATAGAGCTCAGCATGATCACCTGAGACGGAAACACACTCTTCACTCACATGTCCACATTAAACATTATGCGCGACGGTCGGAGCCTGAATCAAAAAGGTGAGGGCGACTCGCACGCACCGGCACCTTCATCTTGAACTCATCCTTGTTGAACTTGAAGAGGATGTCGGACAGTGTGCGCTGCAGGAGGGTGGTGGGCCTCAGAACCAGGACCAGCTGGAGGTTCCCAGGGAAGGAGCCCTGAAATGAGAGAAAGGATGAAGACCGTCGCTGATGTAACAAAACAAACAGGATCCTCTTCCTCCTCCTCCTCCACTCTGAGTCAATTATACATCACGCTTCGGCTGAACGTGTCCTGTTCTCTGCCGGTGCTTCTTGTGTATTACGCCCTCCTTTTGTCTCTCCCACATGAAACCTCTCATTCAAACACATTCAGGCCTGTACACAGAGTGTGTGGAGAACAAGTGAGTGAGAGGGGACTGTGTGGGGGGATGTGGGGTATCCTGAGGCAGAGACATTAATCTTCATGTCCCCAAGATGCTTGTGCATGAATTAATGAGGCAGAGAGATCCAGAACCAGCTCATGCATGTGTACAGTAACAAGAACACAGGGTTTTAGTTAGTTTAGATTTTAATTTGCATATATTTTGATGCATTTATTTATGCAGAGACCCTTTTTTGTAAAGTTTATGATTTATGATTTTGGGCTCCATAAATTAAACAGTCATCTCAAACAGGCATACACAACATAAAAGTCAATAGCCACTTGGATGAAACTTTTAACTAGACACTGTTGGAACCACCAAATGAATCCTCCTTATATTTATCACAGTGTGTGTCCACCACACACACAAACACACACACTCAGTGCAGCCAACAGAACCAATAAAATGCCAATTTAAATGTCAGGATTGACACCCACTGACAGACTTAAGTGCTGCTGCGAAAGCACTTGGATGATGGTTGAGGGTGGACGCAGATCTACCCGCCCGAGGCAATGCAACTGTTAATGCAGCTTTAATTAGCTAATGACCTAAACGGATGCTTTGCCTGATTGGCTGTCCTCCCCTAAGTGAGTTGAAGAACACTGTTCTCAGCAGAAATAAAAACGAAGATGTCGTTAATAATAATTAAAAAAAAACGTAGGGTAGTTTATGGGATTAATAAATCAATTCTGTGTTTGTCCCTGCTGACCTAGTGGAAGGAAAATTGTGTTGGAAATGGTCACAGCTGTTTCTAAAGACAGATATGATATACTGTAGTTCTCAGGGTTAATGGTTTTGATACTGTTGCAGAAACTCACTTCTTCTAGTCTTCTTTTTAATAAATCCAAAAACATGTTAAAGAGAAAAAATCAACATCTAATTGAATGATCTTACCAGTTAATCAAAGCCTGATACACGTTGATCATTAAAGACACGACTTGACCACTGCACTCAGCGATGTATTTGTGTTTCTCTATGATAAACATGAGCACTGCAGTTTATTGTAAGATGATGCCTGCTGTCATGAATCCTTAAAACCCCTCAATTTACACACTATTAATTCCCATTTGAGTAATTTTTTGCTTAATCCTATGCTGCCCAGTGGTGTGCAAACCCCAAAATGAAAAAGTTTCAACACTTCACACATCTAATCTTACCCTCTTTTGAACTAGAAGAAAAACAAAGTCAGTTCAAAACACACTTGAAGTGATACCATGGCCAAAGCAACACATAGGAATGATTATTTAATTAAATACTCATGGCTACCAGTTGGTCTCAAGTAAGAATGAATGGGTTTAGGGGTCAGGGCCACAGTCAGGAAAGAGAAATAGGAAACTACTGAGAGAATAATTCATTTCTTTGAGAGACGATCTCTGGCCTTTACCCTTTAAATGTATATTGTAACCGTTCAACCATGCTGCCTGACAGTTGTGGTCATGGTCTACTTGTTCTTTGTCACTGGCCGACACACACACGCACAGATGCACACACTGGGAGAAGAGTCAGATAAATGAGAGAGGAGAGTCTGCTTCAGGGACTGACACTTCATTAGGATCGGGGAGTAAACACACATTGTGTCTGTCATCAGATCAAACTCAACCATGCACAGCAACGGGTCGCTTCTCATGAAACACACTGACCCTCATTCTCCTGAGCACACGTGTACACATGTGTGTGCTGCTGAAATACACAGCCAGACACACACAAAAAGGACAAAGGGATTCATTCAGGTCTCCACGAGGAAGACACAACAGCAGATTAAGAAACTCCAGTTTGCATCCTGATGTATTTAGCAGCTCGACTGAATCGGCCCAAACAGGACATTATTGCAGGGATGAGTGAATGCCCCTTATTACCAGCCTGTCAGCCCATGAGAAGTCCCCCTTCTGGGATTAATACAGCTCGATTTAATTTGAAATGAGTGAGTGGGTCTCTCGTGTCTCTAGGGACCGCTCATCCTCTCTTTCAGACGTTTCATGTTTTGCCGTAGCAGCCCCTCGTGTTCAGTTATTATCTCACTGCCACTAATGACACACTTGTGAAGATCTGTCCAACTGAAAAATATGAAGTAAATTACTTCTACATTTTTAGTTCTCTACAAGATTTCTGAAAAATTGAAATATTTATTTTACATCGATACAACAATTAGACAATGAGTGCGTTGAGTGAAGTAGTGAAAAAACTGTGTGGTAGCCGGCTGGTCGGCTTGTTTCATCCACCCCCAAAAAGATGTGCTGAGATTGTAGGATGGGGGTGATTGTCTCTCTTCATCTCTCAGACACACACTCGCACACAAAAAAGAGGAGCAGGAGGTGGAGATTGAATGATTGGTTCTGATGCTCTGCAAACAGATTCCCCTTATTCAGCAACATAGATGGCATGTCACATGGTGAGATGGACCATTAAGTGGAAAATAAATGAAAAACCTCATCGCAGAACAGAAAAATGGGACTCGAATTTAGGGTGAAACATAACATGAGTCTCCTGAAATCAGACTGAGCATTCATTATTATTAACGTAGCTCACTTTTTTATCTAAATTAATTCAGTTTAGGCCTTTTGTTTGAAAAAAAAAGGACAAATGGGTGAGATTGAGGTGAACGAGTGGGGGAAAAAATCTGTTTCATTTGGCGTGGGACTGTTTATTTTGCCCTGTAGCTATGGAAACACATGGCAGGCTGTGATGGGACGGAGCTCAAGGATGGCCTTGGCTCATATCAACGCTTCCCCCCCTAGGGTGGTGTTGATGATATTAGTGGAGGAGCTGTGAAAAGGATGCTCCAACACCTCCCTGTGGCCTGACGAACATGGGAGATGGGAGATCAGTGTCTCTCAAACCCCTGGTCCTCTCATCTCAAAAGAGGCCGTTTCTCTCTCTCTCCCACACAGACACAAAGACACTCAACAACACAGACAATGCACGCAGAGAGAAAGTGCACGGTCACATCTGCAGACACAAAAGGCAAACTTACTGCAATACGAAGCAGGGTCCCCTTAACGGCCGCCCATTTGTCTTGCCGGCGATCAATGACCAGGATGAAACCCACGCCTGTCGACGACAAGCTGCAACACACAGAGGGGCGGCGTGTTTAACACAAATTACAGAGAGACAGTTCAAGGGGTCAGCACAGCAGCACAGTGAAGATGCGATAATCCAACTAAACTTCATCCAGATTAGCACTTTAAAGAGAGAAAAGGAGGAATCCCACAAAAAAAACAACCAAAAAACAAAACCATAACCGTATAATCAGAAAGAAATTAAAACATACAGTGAAGAAGCCGAGTGCTTGTTCACAGCTCGCTGGTTTGTTTTGCTCTTTATCTTCTCAGACAGCTGGTGCAGTCCATAAAAGGAGATGCTCTGAAGCACCTCCAGATTTCTTGGCCATCAGCCTCCAAACCCCCCGCTCTCTCCCTGCGCACCCACAGTCCCAGTCCCCTTCCCCCTGCTTGGTCCCAGATGACACAGAGTGGGGAAGGGTGGGATGTACATCAACAATCAATGACAACCACATGTGCAGCTCACCGGTAGATTCCCCCGGTGCTCACCTGAAAACATGATGCACCTACAGCATTGGTGGTGACACATGGACACTTCAGCACTGTCGGGACCTTCCTTGCAAATATATATCCCAGTGATCTTCAAGTATTCGCTGTCATATCATCTGTTCTACAACTGTTTACGGCTCAATCTGGGGGTGGCAGCAGATGGAAAAAGGTCCTCCTCCTTGCAACAACAAAAAAAGAGGAAATAAAAAACAAAAAACAGAGGAGTTGAGCAGATCCCAGCGCGTGCCGTGTTGTTTGAAGGGGGAGGGAGTCGATTGCCTCAGACCATTACAGATTTCCAGCCTCTGCATCCCCTGTGCGGCATCTGTGAGGTTAGTCCAATGAGACACCGGGAGCTGCTGGGACACGAGCCAATCGGAAGATGGCTGCAGGATGACGAGCAGCTCTGGTAGCTAATCGGTGAATGTTTACAGAAGTGAGGGTGGGAGCCGGCTCAAAGAGGATGCCACGATGAAGCATGAGGTTTTCAGCTGTTTGGGAAAATACTGAATGTTGATCCACGTCTGCCTCTCTACTCTCTACTCTCTCACTGTAACATCCACATTCATTACGACTCTTCTCATCCTTTTCCTCCTGCACTTTTCCTCCCCCTTTCATCTTTTCCTATTCTCTTCCTCCTTCATCCCCACTTCTCGCCTTCTGCGTACAATCACCTACACAGACTCTCACAGCCACTCGGGCTTTCAAAGCACAATCTGCTTTACATCTCAGCCGCAGAAGTGGAGGAGGAGGAGGAGGAGGAGGAGGATGGGGGAGGAGGGGGAGGGGGAAGTGGGGGGACAAGTGCTTTTCTGCCTTTGAGACGTTTACGGCTGCTGTGAGGGTGGTTTATGGTGAATATACAGCAGCACAGGTAAAGAGAGAGAAATAAAGAGTGTGTTGAAATGTTGCTCTGCAGCTGATACCAAACAATCACCCAAACTGTGTCTCAGCAAACTGTCGCATTTATCTTTTAAATAATACATGTCAGGGTATGTTAACTCATAATGTGTGTTATCTCTTCTGTTGGGTTAAACTGGCTTTTCTGCTAAACTTAAGTTAAGGCACTTTTAAACAGCATTTATGATGTGCATTATATAAATTTCACACTTAAACCGTATCTAAACACAATTTCTTATTTTGTTTTGCAATAAAAGGTGATCTTGAATTTATGAAAATATATAACGTGTTAAATATAATTATCATAATGTGTTGCCGTCTCACATAAACTGATTAAAAAATTCATAGAAACTGCCTGGTGGATGTTATGGCTGCACATGCGTGAGACCAGCGTTCCTGGTAATAATTGGATTTCTCAGGTCAAAGTGTGTAGAAGCGCTGCAAGCTGTGAGTTGAGCTGTGGAAAAGCTCTGCCTAATGGCAATGCAGTGATGAAGGAAATTTGCTGCATGGATGCATATGCAGACTTAGCAATACACACACAGCTACCCCCTCCCCTCCTTCTGAAGCACTGAGCAGAGCAGTTTGAATACAAGAGCACTGGTATATTAAATTAAAAAAAACATTAAATAACCATGAGCAAAGAAAGCAGAACAAGTCTGCTCAAATACCTTAGCGTTAACTTCATCTTTTTAACATAAACCCATGCGTGAGTGCACATATGTAGAGTCAAGGAGAGAGGAACGTCATCGGTGCAAGGACATAACTATTCGTGTGTCGCAAAGCCTGATAAAAACTAATTAGGATCCAGAAAATCAACCAAGACAAGAAGTTAATTCAATACATCCCAGCAGTCAACCTCAAATACTATATCATTTATGGTCCATATACAAGATGACTACAAGCGTGCATATGTTTGGTGTGAGAGAATTAACCTTAGAAATCAGGCCTGCAATTGATATTGATTCCCATGATATTCATTTGAAACCAGCAACAGCTGTTCAAGGTCATAATGCACAGATGCAGGACACTTGCCCCTGGTTGTGGATATATTTGCCCTGTCCGAAGGAAGGGGGGGGGGTGTTGGCCAGTCCCTCAGGTAGCTCCAGCCATCTGTTTCTGTGTCCACAACAGCTTCTGTGCATGACCTTCCCTCAGACGGCCGTAACCTCTCGACTCCACAGGAGGTGAATTTAGACTGATAAAAATAGATCCAAGTTGTTTTTGCCTGTTTGCCTTAGGAGAAACTAATTCTCATCGCCACACTGTGCTCTGAACAGTAGCACAGTGGAAGCAATACAAGTAAAATCATGACTGGTATAATTATAATAATGTATTTTGATCCTGCTAAGTAACCAAGGGAATAATTAAGCCACTTGAGACCCAACTATTCTGTCATAAAGGCCCTTAAACACAAACATATGCACTATATGCCTTTACACGGATGCATGTGTGTGAGCAGTTCGTCCCACAAACACACACACTCTGACATAAGAACTCTCTGCTCAGCTGTACGTATGCATTATTCAGGTTCAAACAGTCAGAAATGCTGCAGTTTCTATTTTTGCACATTATTCCAGACAAGATGGAGGAACGGTATGACGGACAGGAGGAAGGGCTAAATTAAGAAACTAAAAAAAAAGAAGAAAAAACAGGAAGAAAAGTGAACAGGAAAAAGAGACAGTAGATTGTTTTCTGGGATAAAAAAACAAACAAACAGTCACCTGTCCCCTTGTCTGGTCTCGTCCACCCATGTGTGAAAAGACAATCAGCAGAAGACTGATAAAGACTGAGGACTGAGACTTGACTTTCTTATTAATAATAAAGGAAACGCAACCTTTTACAGATATCTGCAGTGAACAGGCTGTGTCATCCAAAGCTTCTCCTTCCAACATCTTTATGAAGTGAAGCTGTGTATCCATCTAAGTCTCCACTGCCACCTACTGGTCGACTGGCAGAACATACACAACAGGATCCTCAGAAGCTCATCTGTCTTTATACGTCACACTCAGAGGTTGTGCTAGACGATTTCATTGTCTGTGACAAGACAGGGTAATAAAAAATCATGATCTATTTTAACCCATTAATTTCATTTTTTATTATTCAAATTTAAATGATAAATAAAGATTCAATAGCATCCCCAGCTGGACAACGGGAACCAACATGGTGATGTTACTGAAGGTTAACCTGCTTTCTATCAGGACGGCTAGCTAGTCCTCACTGACACTTATCCATAAACACAGAAATACATGATCAACTCCTCTCTGTTAGTCTTGCAAAATAACATCATCTAAAAAGCTAAGGGAAGAGGTGTTGATTGCAATCTGTCAAAATGGCAGATGGCGTTCAGATTTTTCCATCACAGTATATATACAGTATATACATAGTCCTTCAATGACGGAGAATATTCAGTTAACGCGACCCCTGGTCACACTATCCTTTCTTCACCCACCCATCGTCACTTCACTAGATGTCTGCATGTTGGGCGGCACAGAGGTAGAGATAGAGGTACGTGTGTGGGTGTGTAAAGCGCTGTGAGTGGTCCTAGAGACTAGAAAAGCGCTATAGAAGTGAAGGTCCATTTACCAAGTCTTTGGTTTGAGGAAGAAAAAACTCAAGAAGAGGCAAATGCCAGACAGTAAAAAAACCTCCATCAGTCTCCAACTCACCACACAACAACTTTCTCCTTTGACTGAAGCATCAAGAGATGAATTATAAAAGTGGACAGAAACACCAGAAGAGTGACGTTAAACGAGGGGTAGGAGGTCAGATGGTGGATGGTGAAGCAGGAGTTACTGTAGGATATCAGCAACAATTTCAGATTTGAGTGCGTGTGTGTGTGTGTGTGTGCGCGTGTGGAAATAAGCCCAGTGAGAGACTTTACCTGGGAACACTAGTTAAATAGGTCAGCACGTTGTGAAACTCTCTGTCGGTGATCTCTCCGAATGCAGGGAACTCTGGGAACACGATGACGGGGCTGCCATTGTCTCCTCTCCCCCCTGGAAAACAAACAAAAAGAGGAATACTGATACTTCCTACAGGGATGTATAGGAATTACATAAGCTCTTTGTGTGCATTGTATCGCTGTGGGTCAGTGTGACAAGTCATGATACAGAACTGTAGCATTTAGAAACAGTGCATGATAGAGGTGAACAATTAAACATGTAAAAATCTGCTCCCTCAGGACGGTGAGGGGCGGCTCAGTTTGATTAGATGTGATTTGTCGTTTGGAAACACAAACACAAACAACCCTGCATGCGCAATGAGATTTTGGTGCTAAATCCTGATTGGTGCACAGAAAATATGTGACACAGCTTTTTTCCAACTGAGCCCTGAGCACTTTAATCCCATCAGAAGAGCAGAGAGAAAAACAGAATTAAAAACGCAATAACAACAACAACATTTCTAATATGAAATAAGTCAAACTGGCACTTGGTTGTGTTGCTGTAGCACCCCATCACTTATATTAAGACGCCAACTGAGAACATGTTTTGAGGGCTTATCTCACCTCTTGCACGGACATGCACATGCACACGCACACAGACAGACACACAGACACACACTTTCACTTCTTGTGTGGAACAGCTGCTCAGTCAGAGCATGTGACTAGAATATCAATCTGTGTGTGTCTTTTCTTCTCCCATCACTATAGCAACAGCAAGTGCATGGTCATGGTTTCAACGTCTGCTTAGATCTTTTACTGCAAAATGGTTCCCGTCGAGTCTGCTGCAGCCACAAGGTCACCTCACATATACACACAGACAGACACACACTCACACACACACACACAGAGGAGTAGCTGTTTTACAGCACTGCAGGACCGGGGCTATAATAATAATAATTGGTGCCACAAATATCCAGCGATCTCTGCAGCAGATGGTTCAAATATTGTGAAAAGACACCGGAGGGGATGGAAATAAGACGTTTATCACATCCTGGACATTTAGAAGCAGAGAGTGAAATGTAGCTCAGGCAACAGGAGCAGACACGCACTAAATATCTGGACCAGAACTGGTCGGTGAAGAGGAAAAAGGAGAGAGGTGACATTTGAATAGCAAATGAAGAGCGGCAGGGAGAGACAGTTGATGTGAACGCTATGCAAATAGCAAGTTAATGTATATATGATTCCTGAGACAGTAGAGATAAGGAAGATGATAGTTAAATGAAGACAGAAATAGACAAAAAGTAGTGGTAAAAAAAAGGCAACAAGGAGAAAATGTGGCACATGTGAGAGATATAAACACAGAGAAAGAGTGAGAGTGTCACCTGAAAGGAAGGCGAACTGCTTCTGGAGGTCGGGGGTGATGTCAGCAGCTCGGAGAGGGCTGCTGTCCAGCTGCATGATTTCATCTGGAAAAATACAGAAGGACGAGCCAACATTAGTGACACATCAGAGCTGAAGATGAACAGCATGGCAAAAAAAAAAACCCACACACAATAAAAAAACAAAACCTGAGGTCAACTCAGCTTGGTTTCATTATCAAGCTTTTCTTTTTTCTTTTTTTGCAGCATTTTCACACATAACCAACTTGCTCAGGCGATGTAAAGTTGTCATACGTGCTAAACACAGGAAGATGTAACGCTTCAAACATTTCTACAGAAAATTTAACCCTTGAGTAGCATTTCAGTAGCAGTGGTGATCACAGCTTCCCCCCCTCCCACCTCGGCCCTGTACGCCCTCCATGTGGATTAAAATAATCAGATTTAACATTCATTCCCCCTCAGTAGGAAACTGAGATCCTAATTATACCGGGGCTCAAACCGGTGGCTGCACAGCAGACACTGATGGGGGAGGAGGGGGAGGGGAGGGGAGGAAGTGGAGACATGGACAGTCTAGCCAGTGACTTTTTATCCAGCTGACACACTGTAAATCTTTTGTGAGTCACTACAAGATCATTACACATGTGAGATATTATTTTTTATTTTTAGCAGTAACATAATGAAGTGAATGTAGGCTGCGCTGTAAACATCTGCGTCTGACAGCTGCTGCTGGTCCTTATGAACACTATGCAATTAAACATAAACAGCCTCCTATGCAGTGCATTGATCTGTGTTCATGAAACTCCTGAATGAAAAGTGGCCGCAGTTCAACTTGAAACAGAGCTACACAGCAACGGGAAAACAGATCAATACAGGAAAATTGGCAAGATGCAGTTCTTTGGTATTAGATTATACTGTGCTACTGCTTTGCTCTTTTCTTTTCTCTCATACTCTTTTCACGTTCACATGTATGTAATGCTCACAACTTATAATTTACAGTAATATTCGCTTTATGCTGCACTCTACATCAGTGGCATCTGAAGTAAAATTAGGTTATTTATCCTCCTGCATAAAAGACACATTTCATATCACTCACTTTCGTGTCTCTTTGAACCAAACTGCTGCCTGTTATGAACATTAAACAGTGTGTCATAACAAGAGGCCTGAGGGAAATCATAATAAGCTACTGTAAGGTAAACTCATTCTCCCTCTGGCACTTTGACAAAGAGACATTTTGTGTTGAGATGCAGTTCAACAAAACCAGTAAAGATGAAACGCTGAATAAGAATCCTCAAGCTGTCGTACTGTAGGCCAAAATGTTAAAAGATGCCGGCGTATTTTATATCTAGTTCCAGTGCTTCCATGTGATACTGTAAAACAGACTGCGGCTGTGAGAATGAAGGAACCAGAACGAGCAGGAGGTTAAAGGAGAAGGAGGTTTCTGACTGTCGCTGACTAAATCCTGTAAATGTGGACCCAATACAAACACAGACAGTTCAAGTGTGTAACGGCACAAGAGCAATATTGACTCTTCAGCTTAGACTGACTGTTTGCTCCCTCGTCCTCAGGCAGTTTCTATACTGTACACGTCATGTCTTTATGGATCAAAAAAGGATTATACCGTAAGATTAAAGCGGTTACAAGTATAGTCTTTCATTTACTTCGACTTGTCAGCAGAAAACTCTAAGACAAAATACAATCTCAAAAATAATAATAATCAAAATACAAAACAAGAATTTCCAAAACGACATTGATGAACACAGTTTATCTGTACCTGCTGTGTGAAACATGACAAAGCGATGACACCAGGCTCAGACCAGAGACACATCCACCCAGACTGACAGCTTCACGCTCACTGTGGAGCTCAGTCCATCACAGGAATATCACATTATATCCCTCAACGTTACGTGTGTTGTTGCTGTTTCCCCTCTGGTTCCTGTGTGTTTAGATGAGTGTCTCTTAACAGAGCTCGTCCCTCTCAGTTTGCAGTTTGAGCCCTCCTCTGAGTGCAGCTTAAACAAACCCAAAAAAAGCTTTCTGTTTCTCTTTGTTTGGCCATGAAACCTATCAGGTGACTTCGCCCCGAGGTGCCACTACACTGACATCCATTGCTTGCTCTCTATCTCATGTACAAACACACACACACACATACACATAGCTACACATACACATAGAGACAGGACTCGTTCAAGTGCATCTTCTTGGTTTGGTCTCCTTTAAACTCCTTTTCCTCTGGGAGCAGCTGGTGCCATGCCCGTTGTGTCACAACAACATCAATCAAAGATGTTTCCTAATCAGGGGACTTAAAGGAGCATACCAGCTTGTTGACAACTGTTCAGTGCAAACCTCTTACATTTAGCATCCTCCCTGTTGTTTCCATGAACATTTCATCACCTTTGTAGCAGTGAAATCTGTCTTCTTATCTAATCTTATCAAACCGCTCAGTGTGTTTAGTTCAACAAGACACTGCAGGTGCAACAGAAACACTCACGGTGCTGCACTCAATCATGCTTTCATATCCAACATATTCAGGTCTGCCAAACAGTATTTGTGGCCCATGTAGTGAGATGAACCACCCACCCACCCACTCATCCACCCACCCACTCACTCAATAAGGTAATCTCTTCAGCTGAGGGTGGTGTTGTAGTGTGAATCTCTTGTTTTTCTGCAACAAAACGGTTGCAGGTTTGATGATCGTGTGCAACCAGGTCACAGGGGAGTGGGCGATTTCATGGCTAAATTTATGTTGCACGAATCCTTTGAGGATGATGCATAGTGTGTGTGTACACTGCAAATACACATGTGCAGGGTTTTTATACAAATAATTGACTTGGCAGCTGCAAACCTGGAAGTAACAAATTAATAACTCTGTCTCACCGTCTCCCTCTCTGATCCGAACAGACAGTTACAGCAATTGTTTCCTCTCCTCCTCCTGCACTGGAGATGCTTCTGTCTACGACCGGCTCATCCATTATAAATTAAAAGCCTGCCTGTTGCTCGACAAACATTATTGATCGCACCGTACGTACGCACTCTCATGGATGGTGCCAGTTTGTTTGTTTGTTTTTTTGTCATCATCAGGAAAATGATCTGCCCTCAGAGCCAAATAATCACTGTTCTGCCCTCTACTCCTACCAGACGTACAGGCAATACAGTACCTGCCATCTTGTCTATTGATGGATCCCATTTCCTATAATGTGTAGTTAATTAGATATCGATTAGTGTGAACTGACTGATTGATATCTACAGATGCCACTTGAGATGCAGGTTCCTGTTCTTCTTCTCTTTGAAATTAACCCCAGGCAAGGGTGTGTGTGTGTGTGCACCGAAATGGCACAAGCAGATGGAAGTGAGACCAGACAAAACGACCATATATCTGTGGTGTTTGTAACTCGGTAAAGCAGGCAAGCGTTGCCATGTCGACGATGGGCCGGCCTGGCGCTCGCTGGCTGGCCTGAGGTGTTTAGGACACAAAGCTGCTGCATCATCTGGCAAACGCCCGCAGGTGCTCACACGCTCCTCGTGGACTCAAGTTCACACAGAAAACCTCCATCAGTTCCCACTGCCCTGCCCCGCTCTGGCAGCCACGCCTTGCCCCCAGCAACTCCCACACATATCAAATCAAACCCAACCACCGCCCCACCCCCCACCTAGACCAACAAGAGCTAGACTTTGTGTCCAGAGAGGGGCTATTCTGTTACTGAAAAATCCCCTCCTGTAAGAAGTCAGATTTCAGTTTCAGTCTTTTTTGTTCCACATTACAAAATACTATCCGCTGAATGTCCTATATATTTGTCTTCACCCCCCCTCCACACACATTTTTCTTCCTATTATTTTGGAGACTTCCTCCCAAATTTCCACTGGCTGTTGTTGACACAGTTATTATACTGTCCTTAAAAGGCCCTGTGGCCATTTTAGAGGCAGAGGATGAGCCGGTATCAGATGCTACTGTACTGTTCAAACAAAAAGGACAGACAGTGAAACCACTGGAGTGTGTTTTTGAAATTTCTTTTCTCATATGTGTGCACTCATCAATGAGTATCGATGGTGTCACAATGATCCACTTGAAGTTCAGCGACGTGTACGTACGAAACCAAGTTTATCATTCGTGTCTTATTGGCTCTGAGGTGGTCTGAACTAAACTCTGTATATTGACACACAGGAAACTTCCTCCCAACAGGAGAAGCTCAGTGACGATGAAGGTTTAAATTACATTTGGTGTTTATTTTGCTCACATTTGCCTGTATTAAAGATGGCAATGTGTTTGCTGTTTTATCCGTCCAATAAAACGCTATGATTACGGTGATTTTTTTCCCTGCTCTTTGCTGACAAGGTGATTCTGCTAATGGCAGAATACACACACACACACACACACACACACACACACACTATAACACACATATAAACGCGCACTCATGTACACACCACCTGCTGGTTGAGGCGCTAATGTTCTTTAAAAGGCTTAACGATAGGGATTAGTGTCCACTCACGCTCACGTTTGTGGGTAACGAGTCAAACGTTAGTGGGTCACAGTCACACACCTGGACCGCCTGCGACTACTGATGCAGATTAAACAGGACTACAGCAGGAGGATGAACTCGGAGTTCGCCAGAGCAGAAAGGACACAAACATGTTAAAAACATCTAAACTATGAAGCAAGATGGTTATTAGACTGTAAATTAATGTTTAAACCAGAGCTGATTTCTGCCTTCATAAGAGAAATATGAGTTTATTCAAAATTATATATTTATATATGACAAACTCTGAATGATGAATGGATAATAGTTGGGAGGGAAAAGAGCAGAGACCAGAGGAAGCCCGGGAACAGAGGAGTGGGGGAGGGCAACAAGTGGAAATAAGGGGCTTACATCGTCATGGTCATGGAGGAGGGGGGAGTAACAAAGATAAAGCAAAGCGCTAAAGCTGTGACAGGTGAGTCTGTGTGATATCAGGAAAGAGGCCGAGGGGTGACAAGGTTCAGATGAAAAACACAATACACACAGTTAAAGAGGTTAAAGAATAAAGGAGGCCACCTTTTACAGAAAATATGATTATCCTATAGAGGTGGGTCAAAAATACACACAACAGAGTCAAAACACCAGCTCTGGTTTTCCTGTTCTACATCAGATGATATAGATCTGTTTAAGAGCATCGATACAGTACATCTCCCCATGGTTCATCCATGCATCACTGTTTATCATTATCTTAACGTGAGCTATACCAGATCCACATCTGTGCTTCACAAGGCAAGGCATGGCAATTTGTATAGCCCATTTTTACAAACAGTTTGTCTCAAAGAGCATCATAACATAACATCCTCTGTCCTTAGACCCTCACATCAACTGAGGAAAAACTCCCAAGAAAACCCTTTTAACAGGGAAAAATCAGGAGAAACCTCAGGGTGAGCAACAGAGGAGGACATGGGATCCCTCACCCAGCACGGGCAGACGTGCAATAGATGTTGTAAACTGTTTTCTTGTCTGTATACAACACAGCATATGGAAAAACATGGAAAACAGAGTTCTCTTCTTCTATTTTTAGTTGATTTAAAAAAAGAAAACATAAAACATAGATATGAGATACGATATCAGTCACAGACACAATAGGCAAATGCGTTCGCAGCAGTGAATGAGAGCAAATGCAAGAGGGCAGGTGACTCAGACAGAAGAGAACAGGTGGAAGATGTGAAGTTAAGATAACCAAGCTGTGGTTAATGTGACACAGGAATGAGGTACCGTAGGTAAATACCATATGGTGACACAGAGACGTGGGAAAAAACATCCTGTGATACACGCTAGGAAAAAAAGAAAGAAAAGAAGATAAGAGGAAAGAACAATAAAACGTCTGACACCTACCACGCAGCCAGTGGCAGCAACGTGAAAATCTGTAGTATCTTTCCACCTCCTCCAGAGAGATCCTTACAAGACTCCCACCCTCCTCTGCTGGCCACAAACACACATCAAACACTCCTTCACCCTCTTCTTCACCTTCTTCTTCTTTGGCCTCTTCATTTTTAACTTCCTCTTCCATCTCACCCTCCTGCAGAGTTCGACTCCCTCCATCTTCTCCTGTGCTTCCTTCGTCTTGCTCCTCGTTATTATTAGATATAGAATCTGTGCGTCCTCCATTTCCGAACCAGTCCAGCTCCTCTACATCTGTGCACTCGGAGCCTGCGCTCACCTGCCCTGCTAGACTCCGCTCTGAATCTGCCTCCATGCAAAACCCAGAGTCCAACTCAACCTCCACATCCTCCTCCATCAAGACGCCCAGATCTGCCGTCTCCTCTCCTCCCATCCTGCTGCTGCTGCTGCTGCTGCTGCTGCTCGTGGCCTCTTCGCGTCCACTCCTCTCCTGCCGCACTTGTTCCATGCAGCTTTTCGCCACCAACGTTATCACATTAACAACTTCCCTCTCATTCTGGCTCCACCTTTCCACACTCGGCCTCTCACTCTCTGTCAGGCAACAGGTGCTCCACAGCCTGCAGGCCGTCACTCAGTGACTGTGAGGACTTCCTTTTGCTACCTCAGGTTACCCTCCTCCCTGTAGACAAAAGCTACAGTGTAACACTCAACCCCACCCTCCCTACTCGCCCAACTACCCCCTCTCCCTCCCCTAAAGGACAATTACCTGACCCCTCCTGGCTCAACAGCAATGCCTCTCTAACCTGCTGATGTATGACTGTGTCTGAATCCTCTACAAATGTCCACAGATGCTTTACATCTTATCTTATTCTGCAGTATGTTGTGTGACAGTGCTGAGGTACTATAGGTGCTGCAGCTCCCAGCCCTCATTTACCTAGGCCAACAACGCTCCTCGCTCCTCGCCTGCCTTATCTAAGGATATGTGGACCAAAAGTACAAAGCCTCCATTCTGACCAGCCCATTCAAACACTGCCTGCATCCCCATTTAACCATTCACAGACAGTATCTATTCAGAGCCTCTATTCTTGTTTATACCACTCAAAAGAGCCCATTCTTACAAACTTACTGAAAGACTTAATTCTAATGAGACCTCTCAAAGGCCGACTCTGTCTCTTAACAGAATGTGGCAATTTAGATTCCTTTTCAATGGGTCGTGTAAAAGATATATTTCAGTTCAAAAGAGCTGATAGACACCACTCTGTCTGTCTGCTCCTCCTGCGGCTGCAGACTTCAGCTATTAAAACAGGTCCAGTGGTGCGAAAAGGTTTGAGCAAGTGATGTTTATGTTCAGAGTGTGTGCACGTGTAGAGGACCAGCGTCTGTGCGAGTTTGTGTGGGGCGCAGGCAGTGTTTAACATGTGTGTTTGCTCTTGAGGTCATCAGTGTCGTAAACCTTGAGAGATAAAAACTAAAGCCATTAGGTTCGAGAGCTGCACAACTTAAGTGCAGTGCAACTCGAGAACAAAAGGTAAAGACCGACAGATCGACTCTCAGGCTGATTTAGACACTGATTCACAGCGTTTTCATCAAAGGCCAGTGTGTTAAGTACTGAAGATGAAAGCAACTGCTCTACTGAATACAGACTTTTCTCCTCTTCAGACATGTCTCCATCAGCATAAAATGACAAAAAGACGTGATCAATATACAAACTAATCGTGACTAATTACTTTTTCTCCACTGACAGCAAAAACAATGTGATGACGATCCCTCCATGATTTCCAAATTGTCATTGCTGCCAAATGTTTTGTTTTAATCAGTCACACAAGTCAAGCCAGTTATTTCTAGTTGTATAACCTAAAAAGAACAAGTTTGTCCATTTGCAATCTGTAGGACACACGACACGTCTGTGTTTAGATTCTCAGTTGAGCAAGGAAACACATACACACGAACTTTAGGAAAACAGGAAACAGGAAGAAGATCATTGGTTGAAATGTTTTTTAAAGCCTGTTTCACTGTGGCCCTCATGAAGTTGTTCTTGCAGTTTTGACTTCATCAGACATACAATACTTCAACGGCAAGAAAGAGGATGATTGGGAGTGCAATATGAACTAGTCTAAGAGAATTAACCAATAGGATGTAACAGTTTCTACTATGACTATACACATAGTAGCTACTTAGACTGATTTTCTGTAGAAATAACTATGTTAGACCTTTTCCACTTGCTCCAAAGAATGAAATTGCCAAGTAAACACAACCGCTTGGAAAAGATCAACCAAAAAAAAACAAACCTGTGAAAGCAGGGACCCTTTTTTTCCTGTTATCAGTGCTTGTGGCCTCAGACTCAAACAACTGAAGAGTCAACAACATGATTCCTCTTGTATGCATTCCCCTCATGGCTAATGACTTTAACAGAGCTGAAGGGAAAAGGAGGGGGAAACTTTCCCCTAAAACCACACAGCGGACAAGGAGAACATGTCCGTGTGCCTCACCACCTCAGTCTCTCCATGAGTTCTTGCGGCTGGCAGGGCTGAATGGGATGCCAGCACACATACCGATGAAGATATTCAGTGACACATGCGTGCACATACACTCACTCAATCCATAAGTGACCGTTACAGAAATAGCTTGGTCCGAACAATGACAAATTATCTGGGACAGTATAAATATAAATATCTAAGGATGACCTCCATGACGGATGAAGCAGCACCACAAAAACCAGAACGGCTTTTTAAAAAAACATGCAAGTTGCTGCACTGTACATTATATTAGCCTACACATGCACAAACGCACATACAGAACCACAGTTTGTCCTTGTTATAGAAAAATACACAAGTAGCCCACTCATACAGAAAGACAAAGATAGCATCCATACATCTCCTGACTCACATGGCTTAAGTGGGACCATCGGCATCCCACTATCCCACTGCGAAGCTCTCCTCTTGGCTTTCTTCACCATGCTTTTTTCGCCGTGTGTTGGAAGGACCAGGGAGAGTCCGCAGTGGCAAAACCGAGGTCTCCAAGTGACCACAATCTGGCTGACAGGACACCAGCTTGAAAACTCAGCAGCTTTAATCAGCAGTTCCCACTCCTTTGCACCAGCTTCTCTGCTGGGAAGTTGCTGCGTGCAGCAATTTTTGCATTTGCTGAAGAATCTGTTACCGCTACGGAAAAATGTCAAGGCAGCTGTCGAGATCTGTGTGTTGGAAACCGAAGCGGCTGTTTAAGCTGTGCAGTCACGCACACACTCAAACACACGCACTCAGACAAACTGTTATACACACAAAGAGAGACACAGAAACAGCTCAGTGGGGAGCAAGGGAAGCCCACAGGAAACAGTGTGTGAGGCGCTGGGCATGATGCCCTACAGAAGTCTGGCTGGAGCTCCAGTCAGGAATACATTACAGAAAAATACACACACACACACACACACATACAGATGCATGCTCGGGCGCATTCATGTAGTCTCAAATGCAAATACAATGCTGAGAAGTTGAAAAAGTGAGCAAACACTACACAGTCTCTCTCCCTTTCCTCTGCAGCTCTTACCGTCCCAGTCTCTCCAGGAGTTCCTGCGGCTGGCAGGGTTGAAAGGGAAAGGAGTTCCCAGTCCGGAGATGTCCAAGTTCTGGATCAGATGACTGAGCCGGTTCATGATCCGGTACGACGCCTCGCCACCCTCCCGCAGGATCTCATGCAGAGCCATGAGAGCCGGCTGCTGTTCTCACACACTCAAACAAACTGTGTCATCCAGAGAGACCCCTCGCTGCACCTGCAGAGCTCCGTGACACACTAATAGACTCCAGAACGCATCTAACAAATGCAGGCATGGGGAGGAATCCTTTCTTGTTGCAATGCTCCGGGGGTCACTCAGGATCAAGCCGACATGCTCTCACATGCATCCTGTGAGGAGCCGTCTGCGGTGGCTACATAGAAGACCGGGGTGTCCTCTGCAGAGCCACATTGGAGGCTCGAGGTAACGGCACAGTGTGGAGCCGGCACAAGCAAAAAAGAGCTGAGTCACTGTCTGCACAACCTCTGAAACAAACACTGTTCACACTGAAGGTGAGAATGAGGCCCCACTCGGCTCTGCACAAACGCACACAGACTCTGATGCGCACACAAACCACGTCGTCCGTGCAACTATTGACAAATCAAAGTGGCATAGGTTTCCAAGGAAGGCTGGGAGGGGAGGAGGGCGGAGGGGAGCAGAGGGCAGCCGGTGGAGCACAAATCCCCTTCTGCTGCTCAGGCTAATTATATTCCTCCACTCCTTAACTAATCTGCCTTTTCTTTCCCTCTTTTCTGTCTCCCCTCATTCTGCCCTGCATTCATTCCTGTTGGTGCAAAAAGCAAAAAAAAAAAAAAGAAACAAACCGGCTGCAGAATTTAAAAGAGAAAAAAACATTATGGCGTACATACTCAGCTCTGAGTGTGATGTTGCTCAATATGTGGCCAGTAACTGAGGTGAAGGAGCAAACATGGAGGTTCACCTTTGATCGAAGACAAGAGCAGGTTGCTTTCTGGCAGGATAAAAAGTGTATATGTGTGTGTGTGTGTTTGTGTGTGTGGCTGTGTTGTATGGTTAAAGCTGGCAAGGGAAAAGCAGTTTGCAGTTTACAGGCTTAGAGAAGAGAAGAGAAATGAGCTGCTCTCTCACCAATACTGATGCCACTATAGGGGACAAGACACAAAACATCAGGTTCCTATTCAGTGACATTCACCCTCGTCGCTCCCCCTCTGTCAGTTCCCCCGTTAATGAGGTCTGATCCTTCCTTTATGGCATTTCACCACCTCGCCCCTCACTGTGTGCACCCACACTGACTTCACACTTGTTCATCAATACATGTAGTGAACACAAATGCATACACATACACACCAAGTTGCCGTCATGACTCATACACAATGCACTGACACTTAGGGCTGAAGCCAATTCACAAGGATCCTTAAATACAAAAGACGTCAGGAATCGACCGTCATGTTAGCGGCATGAGTCTGTACTTGGTAACAGAGGTGCTTCAAGATGTGTGCATCCTAAAATGACAAGACCAGCATGGTAATGTTTAGTAAGTGGTATCACCTTACCACTTGTTACAGTAGCATGTCAACATTTGCCAATAAGAAGAAGAACATGGTGTTAGACAAACATTTCAGTGACAGTAAATTAGGAATGGCTATTTCCTATGGGAAACAAATGTGAGAACTAATTCACATTCATGGTAATCTATTCAAAAGGTCGGACTTTCTTCCTTTTCTCTTTTTTTACTTGTTGTTTATCACCTGATATGAACGCATCAAGATGCCTCAGGTACCCATTACATGACTGTATGATGTTTTTTTTTTTATCCCTGATGTTATGTCATGTGACTGTTATCATAGCATGCTTGTGCACACATTTTTCTCCTTTCTTTTCATATTTTGTGTGCAGTATTTTGTATTTTGATGTTCCTATAATCATGTATCTTTTTGAAGATTGTACACATTTTTTCACAGGATCAATCATGTGAATTAGAGGCTTGTTTTCTCACCTGTCTTAAGTCTGAGGAAGCTTTTCTGACCCGAAACGTTACACAACCTTTTTTGGTGATAATAAATTATTACTCTGGAGCTGTTGTTGGCGTGCGGACTTTCCTTTTTCCTATTATGTACTTGACTTGTGTTGTCCGGCACCCAGCTTTTAGACTTATGTGCGTGCTTTTTCTACTTATCCATTTTTTTGGGAACCATGAATGTCTGAATGTCTCTCTCAAAGTGTTGGACAGATTTTTAGCCACCCCAGTGTTACAGCTCTGTGGGTGGCAACATGATAATCATCTGTTTGTACTGCCAGAAAGGAAATACTTGTTTATTTTGAGAAACATTATGGAAATAAAAACTTTCAGATTCCTCTAGTCTGCACACAGTTTACATTGCAGCCGGCCTCAGTAAAGTACGATGAGTTAAAATGACTCTGACTCTCTGACCATTGCTGCCTAGTAGGAGACTAACGGTGACCTGCTGGACCCATCTGGCTGTGCACCTGCTCTCTCTTTAGGGATGAGCAGCACAGCTCACCTATAGAGCGGCTGAATGAACCCTTGACCCCGAGATGAAAAGGAACCTGACACTTGCATTGTGTTAAAAGTCTCACAACCGACCTTCCTTTTTTGATCTTTCAAGCCCCCCAATGCAACAGAGGATTATTTGATCAATAATACACTTGTGAGAACATGTGGCTGCTCAGACACTTTCAAAAACGTCAGCTCCTCTCTCACCAACTTCACAAGTCTCTCTCTCCCTCTCTCTCACAACACACAAACACACGGTGTGAAACATACTAGTCATATCAGCTCAGAAAACACCTCCATCCTCAAATTTGTCACTGTAACTAACCACACAATAAATGAAATAAACCCCAAAGCACTGCTGGCAGCAGATGAACACATTCCTGCTGGAAAAGCTGAGACCTGTGACGCACTGAACTGGATGTGTCCCTTTAAATCAACTGGAAGTAGGTCAAATACCCAGTTAGAGAGTCGAGGAGAAGCTGACTGTGATTAGAGCTGCAAGTAACAATTACTTTCATGACTAATTATTATGTTGTTGTTTTTTATTCAAGTAATTATTCTCTATTAAAAATAAATTACCCATCAAAGGGATTAAATATGCATCATGTTTTTTTTTTTAGACACGCGACCTAAGTGACTCTGAGGTGTGTCAGTCTGGATGGATTGCCATGACATTTAGTAAATACATTCAAGGTCCACTCGGGGTTGCATTGATCAACGTGTTGATCCATTATCTCATTTAGCAGCATCATCAGGTCAAAATGCAACCTATGGTCAAATTAAATTAGCTTTCACATGTACTTCACGTTGATCTGCAAAATGTTTCACTAGAAAGCTGAACATGGTAAATATTTTGACAGTTGGTATTGTTTCTGTGCGACAGTCAGAAATGTTTATTCATTCATAGTTTTTTTTTTTACGTATATATTTTTGGGCTTTTATTGCCTTTAATTGATAGTGCAGTCGAGAGAGGGACAGGAAATGGGGAGGCAGAGAGTGGGGGAATGACACGCAGGATTCGAACCGGGGCCGCCTGCACCGAGGACTGAGCCTCAACATGGGGCGGCAGCTCTACCCAGTGAGCTAAACGCCGCCCCTATTCATTCATAGTTATATGAAATGAAGAAACACAATTATCCATCAAATAAATCATTGTTGTGTCTAAGCTCAGGATGGGTGATTAATCTTGACACAATTGTAATTCTTATTTAAAGGAAATAGCCATAATGTGGAGCTTATATCTCTCTGATCTGTATCAGTCTGAGGATATTGCACAGTTTCATGATGGCATAGATCGTCCCTGTCCTGTCTGGGTAGAAGGGCAAACACTGGGGTTCTGTTTTCTGCATTTTAACCATACAGTAGCCTACATCCACTCCTTTTCCAGTTCAGGGGCAATGAGCAGTTCCCCAGATTAGACAATGCTAAACCCTTTTCATCCTCAGTTGACTTTGTTTCCCTGAATCTCTCTTTTGCTCACTCTCTTCCTCTCTGCTGTCTTCTGCGATCAGCGTTACACTCTCCTCTCTGAGCCGATTACAGTTCTCATCCTCCTGCCACAGCAAATTCCTGTCACATTTCCTTATAAACAGAAATACCACCAACGACTTCATGGCTGCAAATGTTTAGTGCATTAGTACTGTCTGCAAGAAGCCAGTCACGACAACTGCTTTTCATCATTTGCATTTCATTTTTTGCTTTTAGCGTGTTTGTGGTGGAGTGATGCCACGGTAATGTCTGTAGTTTGAGCATTTTCATTCTTCTAGCTTGGTCATGGCCACATCCCCCCCACCCCCCTCCTTCCTCAAGTCCACCCACTCACTGCCATACTTTCACCATCTCTGGTGGTATGAAGGAGAGAATTGAACAGGAGCCCACTGTGCTCTATAAATGATTGCAGCGAGAGCTACCGCCCAAGAAACCCAAAATCATGCAAAAGCAAAAGCAAAAAAAAAAGGACACAGTCTGCAGTATATCTACTAAATATAATTTGTCTTCACTGTACCCTCTGTAGCTGTATATACACAAGCATTTCAGGCTTGTGAGAGTAGCTGTGTGCTGACAATGAGTGGATTAAGGGATATGTCTAAATGGATCAAAAGAGAAGAGAAGCAAACATCAGAAATCATATTAGTGGCTTTAGACAAAGGAGAAAAATCTGTCCTTTAATCAGGAGTGATGCACCAGGAGCAACATAAGAACAGTCTGTGGAAAAAATAGGGTTTTATTATCAACCTCTGAAAAGGGTTAGGATATAGCTATTTTCACTGGCTAAATAAAGACTCTGCACTGCGGCCAGAATTGAAACAGAAACGAAAAATGTTTTCAATACCGCAGCTTTGATTTTTTCCCCCCATAGGCTATGAACACATACACAAGTCTTTGTTAAGTCATCTGCCTACAGTTACAGTAGTGTATAGATAATATATAGGTCACTGTGTCTCCAATATCTGCCTTCATCACCTATTCAGAGCAAATATACGCCTAATACGGTAACTGATTAGGGTGGAGTGCTGAAGACACGAGGCCAGTGAGGTACCGTATCACAACACAAATCAACCGCTCGGCTGCTTTTACTGACATCCATGTATAGATTACATGTCAGATTATATTTAACATGAACTGTCTTCAATTGTAACCACAAAGGATTTGTGACAACCGGACCACTTATCTGTTACATAATGTGTAGTAATTTCAACTCATGTTTCACACAAACTGTGTTATGGGATCAAATATGGGTCAATATCACATTCCCCCATTGCAACCACAAGCAGGGTTCATCACAGAAACACAGCCCGCTGCTCTGCTGACCAAACACCTGCCGAGCCTGAGGCAGAAACAGCAGCACATTCAACCTAATGTGGTTTCCAGCAGAATCAGAGTCAAATCTTATTGACATGTTGATCCAATCCTTCGATCTAAATCGATCAAACCTGTGACCTAAACGCGCATAACACAGGAACACGACTGTAGTTTGCATTGGGTGTGTTTTTGTCACCCACCTATGCTTTTGCTGACGGTCCTCAGTCTCTCCAACAACTCCCCCAGGGCCATCTCCTCTGTCTTCATCCACAGGATCATCCTCCAGAGGGACAGCGGAAGACCAGCTGCCCAGCCAAAAGACACTTTCACGGGAAGAAGAGACAGCTTGCCTGCTTTTCTCTGAACGGTGCGTCGGAGAGCAGATGATGGTGAAGAGGACGGGAGAGGGGGGACTGTCGCGGTGAGAAGCCCGGCCGAGTAGATGGGAAGAGGGGGATGCAGCAGGGTAAACAACCCGAGGATGTGACTGGCTGCAGTCTTGTTTGACACACAAACGCCGGAGGAGAGGAGATTTCAGAGAAAGGGGGTGTGTGTGCAGCTGGGCAGTGTTGGGAATGCGTGTGAGAGATGGATGCTTTCAAGGATGGAGAGGATGCTGCAGACACGGATGTGGGAATGGTGCTGAGGCTGCGAGGGCTGTGACAGCTCAGCTGCAGTGACGAGTCCTCCGCAGACCACAGGATGCCGGCGATGGAGATGGGGAAGAGGTGGAGCGGGAGGCAGCCTCACTCACATATGCAAGCTTCAGCTTCAGCACACATGATGGTGCAAACCTGTGCAGACCTGGCAGACAGAGGGGGGGAGGGGAAGTGAAGGTCAGCGTTGCAGTTTAACACAGACAACTGATACAACAGTGACACCCAGTGTGGAGGAAAGGTATGACGGCTGCATCATGAAGCATCATGACATACACACGGTACTGCTGGGGGTCATGCACCGTTGATTATACTGCACTGCCACCATGTGACAACACGTGGTTATGACAACAATCAGGGTGAGGCGATGACATTCACACACTTTGCCACTTGTCTATTACGTTTTATGTTCACAGATCCTCCTGTGTCAGCTTCTGTTTGTCACCATTTGGATGTCTGGACAAACACTGATGCAGTTTAACCCTCGTAACTTTATGAGTGCAGTTTTACACAGCTTTTGGTGTGTGTTCAGTACACTGATGTTTCATTTTGAATAAATTCCTCTTAGACACAAGGGGAATATTTACACATGCAGAGACTTGAATTTACAGATTACAGATTTTTACAGGTTTACAATGGTTAGCTTACAACTGGAACCTCGGGGCAATCGAAGGCAACTGGACTTGTATTTGTCCAGGCAAAATACAACTTCCTAGACAAATACAAGTTCAGTTGCCTTCGATTCAATTGTTGCCCAGAGATAATGATGACCTGGATGAATGAGAATATCCACAGATAGATTTACAACTGGAAACACTGGAGTTATTTGTGAACAACAAATCCAAATTTGAGACATATATGTTTTGTCAGGGTTGCCAACTCTCACGCATCTGGCGTGTGTCACACGCTTTTAGGTCCTGTCTCACGCCCTCACGCCACTCAAACAATTCTCACGCCAAAATCAAGCGATTTGGCAAAAAAAAAAAAAAAAATTAAAGCAAGCTTGGCACTCATCAATAGGCTCTCTGATTGGTGTGCGCGATGCTTATCCGCGTGTCGATTGGACGGCTGCTCAAGCCTGTGATCACAGCACAGTAGGACGGGGAGTTGTCCACCAACAGCGGCACGGTGCTGAAGCCTGGACCCGACTTGGTCCGAATCCGATGGCCAAAAAAAAGAGGGAGAGAGCGAAGCCCGAGACACAACCTGACCTGACTGAGTTATGTTTTCGGACTGAATGCGGCTCGAACTGACGCCTGCGGTCGGGCTGTTGGGCCAGTCCGTTGAAAACTATAAAATCAAGATGCAGACTGGGTAGCACAAAAGTACAGCCAGGCAGCTAGAGCAGAGGAGAGAGAGACAGCGCAGCAACAGGTGTGTGTGTGTGTGTGTGTGTGTGTGTGTGTGTGTGTGTGTGTGTACGTCTGTGTGTACGTGTGTGCGCAACTGCGCATGCATGCACGTGTGCCATACCTGCAAACTAGAATGTAGAATGTTTATTACAGAAGAGAAACACACATTTCAGGACCTGACTTGTATCATCAGGCTGTAGTAGAAGACTGAAAATCACAGGACATGTCTGTTCTGTCCTTTCATATATTAATAGGTATAGGCTGGTCCAGGCCAAAAGCCAGAGCTCCCCACTAGACCAGTTTCATACACTCCAGCCATACAATGATAGGAACCACAGATCTGCTTTTTTCCCTGTTATCTGAAGCAAATGTTGTGTTTTCCCTTTATTTTTTTCTCAGAGTACACCAGAATGCTTCAAATACATGTTAAAATCACAATTTTTTCTGGGGGGGTGCCCCCAGACCCCCCTAGAGGGATATACGTATTGTGTCACCTATTACACCTCTAGCCTACTCAGTTTGCAGGTATAATGTGTGTGTGTGTGTGTGTGTGTGTGTGTGTGTGTGTGTGTGTGTGTGTGTGTGTGAGTGTGTGAGTGAGAGAGAGAGAGAGAGAGAGAGAGAGAGACAGAGAGAAAAACTAAAATAAACATAACTATTATTATTCTAGACCACCCCCCCCCCTCCCCCCCCCCCCCGCCAACAGAATCTCACTCCAGCCCAGGACCAAAAGTTGGCAACCCTGGTTTTGTATTAATTGTAGCTGTTCAGAATGTTTATCATTTTAACTTTAAATGAATATAATTTAGCCTACCACAATTAACTCTGGTTCAGGTTATATGGGAAATGTCACTGAGGAGGCCACACACAGCTCCAACTGCAAATAGTCTACTGCTCCCAGGAAGAACCCTGGAACAGACTTTTGTCCCTAAAGTGAAAGGATTTCGGGGCTAGAACGGTGACATTTTGACACTGAAAACAAAACCTGAAACCCCAGTTAACTTGACAGAGAAATAATGGCACTGAAATAATACTGAAAAAAGTTATGTTAGCTCTGGTGCAAATATTGATAGCCTACTGTAAAAGGTTTCAGTGCAAAAGAAAACTGAGGCATAAGAAAAACTACAATCTTGTTCATTTTTGATGTAGCCTATATTTGTATTGTTTTTCTCAATCACAAAGGTGTAACGTAACTGGTTCTTCAGTATCACACAGTCATGTCACTGTTTCAGGCGTGGGGGGCAAGGAGGACCCCATGTTTTATTTACACTCAGAAGCCTGACAACCACATACCTTGGCAATGGTTTCCACGGGTTCGCCATACATCCAATCACAGGCCAGGTATCTTTCTATCGCCGTTTTCACTTAGGACCGGATTAGCCTTCACGTCATGCTATTTTGGGCAATCACTGCCTCTGGTAGCCTACCCTTTAGGGGTCCAGTCTGAAATTGTTTGTACGAAGGTGTTGTTTGTTTGTTTTGCAATTAATCACTGTTTCTTACCACTTGAATATTTATTTTTTCTTGGAGTAGGCTCGCCATGTTGTTGGAGCAAACAGTAGCCTATTTCTTTGTAATTTAAATGGTTGCTCATATATTTTGTTAGGCCTAGGCTAACAAGATATTGCAATTTTGATGGTTACGTTTTTTGCACTTTCCTCGTTCACCTGAGTCACATCGCCTCGACCTATGCTCGAGTTCCTTCTCCACCTTAAAAAAAACGCGCCCACTTAACCCGCTTCCGGTTCGAACGCAATTCTGTTACGACTTCCGCTAATCGCGAGTTTTAAAGGTTCGACCAGTGGATGTTGGCCTATCAGATATCATCATCATCATTTGATACGATCATAGTCAACTCATGTAGGGCGAAAGGCCAAACCAGAGCGATTGATATACACTTCCATCTCTATGGCTCTGGGCCAACAACAATCGGAGACGGCCCACTGACCCTCAGGATCTTTTTTTTTACAGTCTATGCTCAGGATGCAAAGTATGAAGCCCCGCCCACTTTGTCACTTCCGGTTCGAATGTGATATCAGGCTCTATTATAAGAAATAGGCCTTTAATTAATATCCAATTATCCATGGATCATATCCCTCATGATTTATGCTAATCATCACTAGCTAACATTTCTGAACAACTCAACTAAAGTTTTACTTCAAAGTTTATAATGTAGTTTTGTTGTTTATCAAAAAAATATTTCGACTGATATTTTTTGTTATAGCCTACCTTCTTGGTGTAAATAACATTATGAGGGGGGAAAAAAAAGTCTTACTACCTGTTAGGTGGAAGTTGAAACACGATTAGCATGGAACCTAAAAGTAAAACTGGCCTTTGTGAGCAGGTGTGTAGCTGATTAAGGTCAATGAGGGTCAGGTGTGTTACCTGGCATGTGGACACCACCCACTGGACATGCGGGGCATGACAGGGTCTGAAATGAAAGGTTACATAGATAATGGTAGAACAAATGCATAAATGACAGAATAAAGCTGCTCCTGTGACATTGTGAATAGGCTTAAACACATTCAAAGGCCAAGTGTTTTCACTCTTTCTTTATTACAAGCAGAATGACAGTACAGTGCTTTGCCCTCGTTTGCTACAGACAGGCTGGCAAAAAGTCAACAAGTGAACTTTTACTCTTCACCCCCCCCTCCACCACCCACCCCACCCCTCCCATCAAAATAAAGGTTATTTCTCAAAACCTGTTTAGTAATACAAACAGTGCTATACTGAAAGTATGATATGAGGCGTGCTACTCAGAGCACAGAAGTCGACATTTCAGACCTTTGCCAAGCTCAGGAGTGACAGGATGAGCACCTGCTGTTGTGCTGATGGACTTAGAAAAGCAGTTTGACATTCTGATCAGCAGTAGAAGGCTGGTGTGATAAACCCATTTGGAGACAGAGGCCGACACCTACAGATAGTTCATTCCTTGTCAAGTTATTCGGTCACTTTTTTTTTTCTCATCCACTACAATCTTTGTAGAAAAATAACTTGTGAGGAAGAGTGAACGCTTACAAACCCCAGTCGACAGACAATAGACCTTGTTTTTAGGGGAAAACTGATCTCTTGTAGAACAAAGTGCAGTGTGTGTAGACCTATTGGTAAATCTCTAATGAATCATATAATGTATATGTTGCTCTTATTTTGGTTACAAACTTAAACACACATTTTAACAGAGTTAAAATATATTCTTCTCTCTGGGATACAAAAGTAGCAAAAGAAATTCTCATGAAGAACAACACAGAAATGACAAAAAGTAGTGAAAAACTGACATGTGAAGGACTTACTTAAAAAAAAACAGTCTGAAGAATGACTACAAAGAACTCCCCATCACATCATTAAAGTACAGCGAGGTGGGACACTGTAACACAAGCACATTGGCCCTTCTTTGACCAGTGTCAGGATGTTGAACCCCAACAGGTCCAAAACACTTGTGGAGGTTTTGTGGGCTCTGAGTTAGACAAATCCAGACCTCCAACCAAACTGATAAATCATCTGTGCCCCAGTAAAAAACACAGAATCTCTGTTTTGTTTTGTTTTTTAAATCTATACATGCTGGCAGATGGTGATGTGTACGAAAATAAACTGTATAAACATACAAAAATGCTTGAGAATCTGACATTCAAGACTTCCAGAGTCAGTCACTCGCTATGTAACGCAACAGATATGCTTTGGACAAAGAGGACTTCAGATGTTAGAAATGCAGAAAAGAGGTTCATCCATAATGAGCTACAATCTTCAGCTGGAGGACATGATGGACAAATCAGTTCAACATTCTCACTGATTTGATTGTGACATCGCCGATTCAAGTCTCCCTCCTACTTTCAACAGACTATATATATATATTTATATATATATATTTAACACCCCGTCTCACTACAATATACATATCAAAAGTATTTAAGTTACATCCATACATAAACAGTGACTGCCATCAATAATTTTAGAACAACACAGAAAAACTCATGGATTAATGCAACACAAGGGCAAACCCCTTATAATGTAACTATACATGACATTGGCATTCTTACATTAACTTCTGCATAACACACACAGAGCATGGCAGCAAACGCACAAGCACAATGCAACAGTGAGGAATAAGCGAGTCATTCGGGACATCATGAATCAAGACTGTTGCTGTTACCCTACATGGCCACATGGAGGCGGGAGTGGGTACAGTGTGCTCATTGTTCAGGGGGAAAAGAAAAGGTGTCATGATATAGTTGGTGATGAATGATGTCTGGGACGAAGAAGGAGGATAAGGGACGACTGAGAGGAGAGCAGATCGGCGTGCAGCAGCGAGATACGGCATGAAACACAGGCAGATAAGAAGGGAAACAAAGCGTGACACTATCATGAGGGTAAAAGAAAGCTGGAAGAGGAATAATAGGCACACTGTACCAGACATATATGCCCTTTGAACCTCCGTGTACACTCATAAACGTGTTTAAACTGACCTAGAAATATAATCCACTGAAAATGGGTATCTATGAATCTATGAATTAAGGCAGGGTGGTAGAATACTGCACATCCCTCTTCAGATTTTCCCCATTTCTCTCCTCCAGCTGATGTGTGTGTGTGTGTGTGTAAGGCTTAGTAAAACACCACTTCTGCTATTTTTTTCTCCTTTTTTGTTTTTTAAGTTTTTACACATTTCTCCTTTGGCTCCTAGCCTGCTGCTGTGTGGTTACCTGTAAGGCAAAGGTGTGTCATGTAAAAACATACAATAACAGGCAAATTCATGCATACACTCACGCACATGCACACGCATACCTAAAGGGCTGAGCTAGATGACTTGCCCCTTAACTTGGCCAGACCACGTACTGTACATAAATGTTTTCAACAAACATTTACAAAAGAAGCAAAAAAAAAAAGGACACAAAAGTGAAGGAACAGGCAAGAATGCAAGACTAAAAATGAGGACGAGTAATACAAAAATGCCCGACGGTTGACAAGTTGAAACTCAACAGTTCCATTAGTGCAAGAAATAATGCACCTTCACATATGGTTCCCCTTTTGTTCTTAGACTTATTCAAGTAAGAGTTTGAGCAGGAACTTTGATGAGACCAAGACAGGGACAACACTGAAATAAAAAAAGAAAATGTCACCAAAAGAATGAGTATGAGGAGTCAGGGTAATAAGATCTAAAGGGTTGTCCACTCAGGTGTATTCCAGAAAATGCACATGGTGAACTCGGCATGGAGCGCCCATGCTTTGTGAACATGTTTTGTATTTCGTTCTATAAATCCCTTGATCCTTGAGGTGCAGATCTTGGTCTCATATCTTGGGATGTAGTACATGCTGTGTGTGTTGTTGTTTTTTTTTAGCCGACAAGAATCACATACAGATAGTTTCAGTGTTTTGCATTTTGTGTTCACACGGAGGTCTCCGGCCCTGGAGCGTAGTAGGCGAATCCTGCCCCTGAGAGACGGAGCGTTAGGGGGCTGAGGGAGCACAAGTCTGCCCCTCCCCCTTCTGCCAAGTGGGCCAGTAGTTTCTGGGGCAGGGGATCAGACCTGCGGAGCGACAGCGTCTCAGCGGCGCCAAGGTGGAGGTGAGAGGAGTCCGAGCTCGTGCCTTTGTAGGATCGACGAGACGACAGTGGAGTCAACTCGGCCACGCCACCCTGCGAGAGCCTCTCGTGATCCTGCAGAGAGAGAGAGGGAGGGAGGACGCACCATCACGAGACAAGTCAAAACGAGAGAAGACGAAATGACGACGACAGAAACAGGCAAAGAACTTCCAAAATGAGGAATATGAGACGGCTTGATGCAAAAGATCAAACAGCAGGGCTATGATCAGAAGGTAAAGGTTTGTTTTAGATATCTAGATGTTTAGTTTTAATGATTAATGACCCCATGCCATGGCCCAAGTTCACTAAACAAGATGAACAAAAAAAAACTAGACACCTTTTTTTTTAATGAATAATAAGACACCCTCTGAAAAAAATTCCCATCATGATTAGTAGTCATGTTAGATTGAGCATGCTGAAGACAATAAGACAGATTTCACACTTGCAATTTCACCTCCCAACACCAGATGTCATGAGTGCTGCTAGTACAAAATGACCTTTTTCTGAGTATTAAGTTTGCTGAGCTGCCTGAGCAACCTGGGTAAATATTTTTCCAGATCAGTTTTGTCCATGACCTCATTGTTGGATTAGGTGGCCAACAAGTGGCACGGCCTGATAAAACATGACCTTGGTAACAAACTAAATCTACATTACGTCTCTACAGCTTGACGGTCATATCATATGGTCATTTCAGACCCTTAAGCAGTGGTTGAAAACAACCCAGACCTGCTCTCATGGGTAACCTCTTAGTATTTTCTCCTTGGACTTTTGACTTTGATGTGAAGCGCAACTTATATTATTATTTTTTGTAAGATTTCTACATGTTTTATCTACAGTAATTATCATGATGTAATATTTGCATGTTTTTTTATGACACCTGCCTTAGGACAACTGTGCTAACTCCAGCATATTTATATTGATGCTTCTCATTGATATATTGATTAATGTGCATCGTCCTAATCAAATAAATGAATAAAAAAGAAATAAATATTACACAATTAACCTCCTTTGATCCAGAACCTTCACTGTTAGACCCTCAACTTTTCTTTGACATGTTTTCTAAGCTCTTGTCCAGGAGTCACAAGTCTACATCTTGTTGTCGCCCACGTCACCAGTTGTAACGGCTTTTAAGTGGCCGAGTCTACTGTAATAAAGAGAGGATAAAATTTCTAATTTCTCTGCTACTCAGATCAAGTTAATTCCCAACTGACATGCGGTGAGAAGCACAGCACGCTTTGAAACCAGCACTGCGGAGTTAATTGGATATTGTGATTCCTGAAAGTAGGTTTGACAGGAATAAAGTTTTTTTTTGTGTGCAGACATACTTATGCAGGCCAAAGCCCCCACCCATCCCCCGGCCCTCGCCATAGCACGACAGCATGCCCCCCACACAATGCACAGCAGCAGGAAGCATCCTGGTAGCAGCCAGCATTAACAACCCGACTCCCCACTGGCAAAATACCCTCTGTGCGCTGTTACCATGGTGACCATAGCCCACCTACAGGAGGTGGGGCGGGGGGACTCTAGGGTTTGCCGAGCAGGGTGCTGTGGCTGTGTGACATCATGGAGTCATAGGTCCTAGTAGCAGCAGCAGCAGCTTTGTCTCCACTGTCTCCCTCACCGGTCCTATCAGGGCGGAGCGGGTCCTGCTCCGTGCCTCCCCCTCCCCCAGCAGCAGGACCAGCAGCCACACAGCCCTCCAGGGCCCCCGCTGCCCTTACCTTCCTCTGTGGATGACGTTAAAGGAAAGGAGGTGATAATGGGCTCTACTTATACTCAGAGATACTCATGTCTACTTATATCCTTCTGCTTGCGTTTAGATTCAGTTACAAGTTAATGGCCGACTCAGGTCCTCATCTGGCTTCATGTTAGATGCCAGTCTGTCCACACTGATGAAGCTCATGTGTATTTAACTCTGTTTAATTGTGATCTGATGACCCGAGACACATTTCAGAAATACTGCAAGTGTGAACAGCACCGTCGACCTTTAGCATGTAGCTTATGCTAATCCTTGATTTGGGATTGCAAAGCTTTCTCACAGGAAAGATTAGTTTTGCTAATCAGGTTAGATAGTTAATATCTAGTCTGAAATGGTTTAGTAATGCAAATTAATTGGGGCTGCGACTACTATAACAAATACTTTTGTAGATAATAAACGGATTTATTGTTTCATCTAAAAGTATATCTTCAAGGAAATGTCAACCAGCAAATCCTAGCACAACATCATCCTACCAAGCATAACGTACTAGCCTATCTGAAAAAAACAAAAACAATAACAAAACAAAAACAAGACAACATGAAAGACACAAAAACACGGTTACATAACATTAGATATAAAAAGGGGCAAAACCACAATGAAAGGATGTTTTCATAGGATACCATGAATGTAATCCGATCACACACCAGACATCGTGCATCGTCAACAGCGCCCTGGTTGGTTAGTTTCACATTAGGCGAGGTGTGGAGACAGTGATCAGTGCAAACATGCCACCATGCATACAGAGATGAGGGCTTAAAAGAGAAGAGTCACCTCCTCTTCCTGCTCCTCTCTTGTCTCTCTGGGCCAATCAGAAACTCATTCTGCTGGAGGACTGAGAAAGCATGAAGATGGTGGACGGCTCCACAGTAAGGCACGGGCGAGTGGACTGCAGTTACCACGAAAGTGCGAGTGAGTGCGGAGGGCAGAGTCACAACCACACAGGAGCGGTGGGGAAGGAAAACAAAGAGGGGAGAAGAGACAGGGGAGAGTAATGAGGAGGGAGGACGAAAGAAGAAAAAGGAGGATGGCAGTGGTGAGGATAAGGCATTAAAAAGGTGATTGAGTGGAAAAGGGAGAAACAATGGAGGGTGGTGTGAATTTTGATTAGGGTGGTCCATTAGGGTGCAGTAACAAGGGAGAAAAGAGAAGAAAAAGCACAGGAAGAAGAAATCTGTCAGACCCTTCATTCATTTTTCCATTCATGGTGACGCTTGCTTCACAGGAAGGTGAGGCGAAGCCACAGGGAATACGAGGTCACACTAAATCACGCTGATGCTCAAAGCTTTTACAGATCTTAATGGTCTTCCTCAGTGATTAATAGAGTGGAACAGCTTTGAAGCTTAATCTTATGGTTCATTACTATCAAAATATTGAGTGTGAACAAGAGTTCAGGATTTAAGTATTTCAGTTTGTGAACTGAAATGCAAAAAAAACAAAAAAAACAAATACTTTTATCTTTTAAAAACTTGAAAAGGCAGTTATTAGTTGTAGGTTAATGGCTTCAGCAAAGCAAACTATTGAGAAAATTAGACACACGTCATTTGGAAACAATAATAATAAATCTTCAGTTTCAGTGTGGAGTTGGTGCAACGACTTACCTGTGCACGTTCGGTGGCCGTGGGACACATGGCCCTGCAGAGGACCTTCTTGATGACATCTGGCAACAAGCTGACTGTAATAAGTAGGATGATGCTGAGCCAGGCGGGACCACTCGACAGCATCTGCATGAACACGTAGTACATCCTCTGGTAGTTCAGGAAGGGCCTGTGCAGCAACAGAAACAGAAATAAAGACAGAAGCGGATTGTTTTTTTATGGTTTTGTTTTTCAGAAATGTACTAATCAAGATAAAGGTTACAGATACTAAAAAAAAGAAGGATGTTATACCAAATGATGCCTCCCCAGAGAAGAGAGAAAATAACATAGAAAAGTAGCGATCCCCAGATGACAAAGTGATTGATCCAGGTCCAGTGGTGTGTGTCCAAGGCAAGCTGAAAATAACAAGAATATATACATAGTAAACATCCATCCAGTCAATAAAGGCATTGACTTTGCCTTTAGGCTTTACTGTTGTACAAACTGGGCAGCCAGCGCAGTCGATCATTTATGTAACATAATAGTTAACATGAGCGCCCCGAGCTAGTCCACGCATACAGTCAGGCACACGTGCAGCGGTAATGAAGCCTTTTCAAATGGAGGGATTATTATTAAGGTATTATGCAATACAATAGACATGAGTGTTTGTCTTTTTTTTTTTCCCCCCCACCCCGATTTGATACCACAAAAACTTGCACACGCACCTTGAGCGTAACGGTGAAGACCAGCACAGTGAAGACCAGAGTCCCAAATGTCCAGTTCCCAAACATCTGCGGGTGGGAGAGAGGAAGGAGGAGGTTAGTGGCTACATCAAATCGCACAACCCTCCTCGTGGATTAGTGAACATCCTACAGGTTTTTTTTTTGGTTTTGGTTTTTTTTTACAGTGCATCTGCGAGCACAGACAGACAGACAGACACCTTCACGTCAATTCTGCTGCAGCGAGAGGTAATCTGTCAGGAAAAGAGTAGCCTACTCCCTGCGACTTTCTTTTGAGGCATGTAAGGCCCAATAAGTCAAGAATATTTTCACTTTGACCTTTCAGCATCCACATTTTTCTACCTGATGAAATCCTAGGGAGGTTTAAGCAGACATCAGACAACGGTGGACAGATGGAATGAGAGTTGGGAGGAGATAATGAAGGAGGGTGAGGAGGGAGAGAAAGATCAAGACAAAGAAACTGGGGAGGAGGGTTTTTTTTTACGTAATAGGCACAGCTGGTTGTTGGTACCAGTTACTGTTACTAGAATTCCTTCATTCATTACTTCCTTTTCCTTTTTTTTTTTAACCATGTTTTCTTTTTGTTTGTCATAGAGCACACAGGGTGAGAACAATCCAGCCGCCCCATGTATGCTGGAGCAGTCAAATTAAAAACTAACCAACCTCAAACACAGCAACCACACACACACACACACACACACACACACACACACACACACTAGACAGAAAAACAAACAGATGTTGGATTTTAATCTATAGCACATACTAGCATTAGTTTATTTACTGCCACAGATAAACACAAGGATAATGTGGGGGTGGGTGGGAGGGAGGAGGGGGAGGGACATCTAAGGTTTCTACTATGTCAGTGGTGGAGTTGTTAAGATCAGGTACTGTGCAGGATTCAGGGCTTTACAGAGATTAGGGGGAATAATGGAGCACAAGAAAACTACACATTCAAATGAAAGTGCATGGATGATGTGAAGTGAGGAAGGATGGAACCGGATGAAACGGTCAAACTGAAAGCTTAAACGGTACGACAGGAACTAAAAGAGCGTGAAAGACAGAGAGAGCTGACAGAGAGGGAGACAGGCTTACCATCTGTGTGTTGGTGGTCATAAGCTGAGGAGGAAGAAGAAGACGAAGAAGAAGAAGAAGAGGAGGAAGGAGAAGTAAAAGAAGAAGAAGAAGAGGAGCAAAATAAAGAGAGAGGAAGCAGAGAGAAGGAGGGGGAAGAAAAAGAGAAAAGAATCAGGACAAAGGGTAAAATGAATTTCAGGATGTTTCAACTTAAAAAACAGGACCAAAGGCAATTGAAAACAGTCGACATGATACAAATTAACAATACAGAGAAAGATGCTATTGCGTTGTCGATATGAATGGAGATCCAATGTTGCTGACCTACAGTATAAGGGAGCCCCCAGGACAGAAACCTTACTGTTACAGGTAACAGGTAACACGACCACCAAGTCATCCCGTAACCCTTAACTTCCTATTTCATGAGAATCCAATGGAGATGAATGAGTGTTTGTAAAAGACAGCACTTTCCTTTATATCCATTATCCTCCTTTAATTTCCCTACCGGACACCTTGAACCCCACACAACACTGTTTTATCTTAATTACTACTACAACTACTACTCGTTCCACCGAAGAGGCTCACCTGGCCGTTGCTGGTGAAGGTGGTGTTGTCAAACAGGAAGTAGGCACCGAAGAAGAAGATAACAGCGTCAAACACACCCAGGCACGTCCAGTACAGGAAGACAGGCCAGCGGAGGAGGGAGTTCTTCGCTATGTCCCTGAAAGAGATTTTTTATTTTTTCAATTTTAGAAGCTCAATATTCGGGGATGTAAGGTGTTTGTTTTTTTTGTCACTCTCACCTGTACAAGGAAGGATCCCGTTTCAGTGTCTCCATGGTGACGTGCTTCTCGACCAGGCTGTAGAGGAGGATTGGGAGTGAGGTGAAGCTGATGTTGTACAACGTCAAGTAGGCCGTGTCGTACAGAGGCTGCAGAGGGACAAATACATACGGCATCAGACATATAGAGCTCGGAGGGCATCTTAAAAAAACAGAGTTGCATTGTTTGATTTCTTGGTCACCTGGGGGCAACAACAGGCGGAAAAACACATCTGACATATGAAACCCTTTCAACAAGTATCATATTTATATATCTAACATACATGCAGAAATATTAAAGGGATAGTTCAACATTTTGGCAAATTGGCCCATTGCCATAATCCCTATAGTTTTAGGAGTTGGTTCCTTACCTTTAATTGTCGGTGCAAGCTATTTTTAGAACGGCGGAGCAGAGCCACAAGCTGCTCAGAGCTACGCTACGGAGGCTAATGGGATTTCTTGGTTTCCCTCATCAAACTCATCAAATACACAATCCAACAACTCCAAAACGCTCTGGTGGACAAGTTGTGACCTGCACATTCACCACGATATGAGATAATAACAGAACGTTGCGAGACAGAGTTGTTTTCGAGGTAAATTCATGCAAAACTGCAGATGCGTGTTCCCGTCGGGGGCAGTTTTTCAGCGAGCGGTCTCTGTATTTACCTCTAAAACAACTCCGTCTCGTAACATTTTGGAGTTGTTGGATTGTGTATTTGATGAGTTTGATGAGGGAAACCAAGAAATCCCATCAGCCTCCGTAGCGTAGCTCTGAGCAGCTCGCGACTCTGCTCCGCCGTTCTAATAATAGCTTGCACTGACAATTAAAGGTAACAAACCTACTGCTAAAACTATAGGGATTATTATGGCAATGGGCCAATTTGCCAAAATGTTGAACTATCCCTTTAAGAAAACACCACTGTAAATACGTGTTCAAAAAGAATTCTTCTTTTAGGTCTATATTGGTTTCCACAGTCTCATTGTTATGTCTTTCAGCTGGTGTTCTGCATGAATGTCAAGAAGATGTATCAGAGCTTTTAGACATTAAAATGCTCTGTAGAGTCGAGGAGAACTTAAGAACAAGGACATGGTCATTTCTTGTGTCAACACCTTTTACATTAAACATAATCATTTGATCCTTTCATGAGAAAATATGAAAGAAAATATGGATAAATGCAGCCGTAAAGTAAACAAAATCTAAGCTAGTTTACTATGAGGACATTATGTGGATAAGCAGTCAGGATACATTACATACATACTACACCGTGTGTCTGTGTACTGTAAACCAAACGCAGTATAAACTCCTTACCTGTTGGGAGAAACCGCAGAAGAACTGATACAGGAACTGGGGGAAGATGAAGCATACATTCTGGAAAGATTTAAGAGTTGGAAAAAGAACAAGTAGAAAAAGTGATAAGCTTGTGACAAGTACACGGGGAGAGATTTGAAGAATCTAAAAATGCAACTATCTACACATTTCTGTTTAAGCAGAGATTGCGCTATAAGCTCACTGAGTGGGCCGCACAGAGCTGGCCTGCCAAAAGGAAAAAATGAATCAGTTGGCAGGGCACTGCTTTCTGTGGAAGCCGCCCACACTGATCATCGCGGCCATGAATCCAGGAGAGGATGTTGCACCAGGGATTCATGAATCCAGTAATCTGTCAGAGTCGCTGAAAAATCTGCTTCTTTGTAACTCGGTGTTTCACTGGGAATTACGATAAAGTGATTAAAACGTGTGAGCCACTGGAGTACACAAAGCATTTGTCTAGTACCTTGTAGAAGAAGTACTGAACAAGCTCAGCAATTCGGATGTAGTAGTAGTGGCCGTGGACGAGCAGCATCTTTTTCAGGTGTTTGAACTTCGGGATGGCGTAGTCGCTGTTCCTCGCCGCCTGTCGGCCCTCTTTACCCATGATGCCTGAGGGAAGAAGAGAAGTCGTTGGATACAATCTGATCGGAAATGCAACAAAGCCAAAAGTGAGTCATTGCTTTTTTATTGGCTTAAATTGTAAGGTATATTTGAGCTTTTTTTAAAGGTAAGTTGTTTAAAGCTTATTGATGATTTATACATTTAATTTAAAGTGAAGTTTTCCATTAAATAGCACTACTATGTTTATTATTGGAAATATCTTAATATAAATGTAAATGTAATCTACTGAATAAACAATTTCAGATATTCTTGTGTTTGTTTACTCTGAGTAAAAAAAGCCATTTGGCTCATACAGCCTCATCAGATTTCTTCTACTGAAGCTTTGTAAATCGTCTCAGTCTCGACCAGAAACGTCTTTCATATTTTAATGGATGATTTAGCAAATGTTCCACTAATTAGAGGAGTGAAATCAGCTCACCAATGCCCACATGTGCTTCCAAGATCATGCTGACATCGTTGGCTCCATCACCGATGGCGAGGGTTATGGGGTGCTCCTTGGACGCTTTAATTAGCTTGACGATCTACAGAAAACAAAAAAATCCCATTTCAATCAGTACAACTGTTTGTCACTTGGGAGGGTGCCTGGAGCCCACTGGTTGAAAAAAAAAGAAAAAAAAAAGGGAAGTGCAGTTCTGTCACCTGTGCCTTCTGCAGTGGAGCCATGCGACAGCAGAGCACGGCGCTACAGTTACGACAGATCTCCAGAAAGATCTCTCTGTAGTTGCCGTGGCCGCCTGCACCCTCCTGGTGAGACTTTAATACCGCAGACAGAGTGGCCCCATCGATGATCAGCCCAAAGTCCAGGCAGTCCACTGACAACCTGGAAGAAAAGATCACAGAAGTCTTGAAAAGGAAGATTTATGTGCATAACAACCATCCAAAAGGAAAGATAAAAGCAATAATATACTGAGAGTAATTGTCATGAAGCATGTGAAACAACCAAATGCACCTAAATTAAGAGTATTGGAATTAACAACAGAACAAAGTTTAGAGATTTATAAATAGGGAACAAACACATATTTGGAATAAGCTATACTGTAAAGAAAGGCTGATCAAAACAATGGAAATATTTAATCAAAATAAGGAGGTGAACTAAGTGGTCCTCCTCCCAACACTAACACTCACAAGCACACATACACACAGATACATGAACATGCATACTGTACATGCACCACCCCTTTTACATCTACCCATAGATATTATTTAGTTATTTAAATTAGATATTATTTATAATTAGTTTATTTCATTTTATTTAATTATATATATATATTTTTTTGTTAATTTACTTTCTTTGAGATCTTTATTTGGGAAATGCCTCAGTTTGACTCGTGTATATGACTGATTAAGTTTGTGAAGGCAAGAAGCTTTGCAATAAAGTATTTTTTTTAAAAACAACCATTTGTATACGAGTCTGCTGTGAATGTGTGATATTGTGTGATACACTCATGCAGCATCTCATACCCAGAAATGGAGCGCTGTCTGAGAACGGTCCGGTTCAGTTCGAACAGAACGTCGTGCAGACTCTGCTCTTCCGTGCGTTTCTTGGTCAGCTCCAGGATCTGCGTGCTGCGACGGAACAGCTTACTGGCGTAGCAGGTAGCCGCCGCCGTCTCCATCTTGTCTCCCGTCAGGACCCAAACTTTCATCCCGGCCTTGTGCAGCGACTCGATGGTGTCTGCAGCTTTTTCCTGGAGCCTGCGCGTCAATAAGTCAATGAGAGTTTCAGCCTCCAGTCGGGTAGGTTAAAACATCCATCAGAACTTCAATCAATTACCAACTGGTGACAACTTATCGACGCGTGACCACCCCTGTCTCTGCTCATCACCAGTTTATCTATTAGGAACTCAAACTGTCAGTCAGCTGGGGTCAATACTGAGGTCTGCTCTGTCAGAGGACAAACACATTTTGCATCACAGCGTCGTGAAGAAAAGGAGCAGTTTTAGCATGAACACTAAGTCACCCGTCTGAGCCGAGGCTGAGTCTTTTTTGGCCTCGTGCGTCACGACAATACTTTGAAGATGACTTCATGACTCATTAATCTTCCCTTCTGTCTCCCCGCTTTTAAATCCTTCCCTTCCTCTCTCCCCCTCTTTTCTTTCTCTCTCTCTCTCCATGGTGACCAACCTGTCCTCCACTGCTGTTGCACCCAAAAGCACAAAGTCTCTCTCGATGATGTCATAGGCCTGTGCCAGCCGCTGCTCCCTGTCCTGCAGGGCCATCTTGGCGTCGTTCAGGTGATGACATGCCTCCTGGTACTCTGACTCCGACAGCCTCCGATAGGCCACGCACAGAGTCCGCAGCCCCTCCTGGTGTCACAGTGTGGAGAGAGATTAAAGAGAGCCATGTTATCATGAAAGTCATGTGACCTCTTCCCCTGAGTGTGTTATTGTTAGATTAATATGGGCTTTGGAAAAGAAAATACACAGTGCCAGCACTTTAATATTATGGTTCTTTTAGATCTGTGCAACAAGCTGTAAACACAACATTGGATGTATTATGAAGTTGTAACAGCAGCATTAGTGTTTGTTTGTTGTTGCGCTCACCTAATGAATGTTAGTTCAATGTTCAATCTCCAATAAGCTTTGCTTTGGTTTTCAAAACTCCTGAGGGAAACATCTGGTTCATTAACCACTAAATGTTTCGGCATGTTAGTCGCTAGCTCCGTCTGCTATTTGCTGCTCAGCAGGGAGAATACAGTTGAGTTTCAGATCGGACGTTGAGGTCAATCAGAGCAGTAAGACTAAACCAAGACAGTAAAAATGTGGGCTGTAAACCAAAAGCTGCTAAAACAACGTCGTAAACCAGAGTGGGAACTGCAGACTGTCATAACTCTCTTTGGTTTTAGCAATCAGCTACCAAAGTCAATCAATCAGCTCATTGCTAATATACTGATATTGATTTTCTTCAAACTGCTGATAGATGCCTTTTACTATGATTTTAAAAAATGAAATGTGCATTTAAATTGAGCTCCTAAAGTGTTTAATGTTTTGCTGAATTTAATTCTACGCAGTGTTATGAGTCCCTGAGCCATTTTTATGAACCTATATTTATGAAAAATGATTTTCATATGAGGCAGAAGCTCATAAGGATGCATTATAATGCCGTGTTTATGCTACAGCTGGACTGATATGATGTATTATGTTTTGACACTGGTTAAACTTTGCACACTTACTACAGCATTCTGCTCCACCCGCGCTTTCACCTGCTCCACCTTCCCAGACACCACCCGTGGGAAAATGGATGAGTCTGCACCCTTACAGAAGAGCAGGTATTCTCCTGATGGTGCAACAACAACAACAACAAAATTAACAAACTGCAAAACCGTGCTCATGTCTGAATGTGGATTCATAAAATGTTTTAACGTAGCTCTGATCTCTGCCTCACTGCTGTGTCACAGTGAACATCTTACCTGAGCTTGACTTAACTATGACACTCATTCTCCTCCTGACAGAGTCGAAGTTCAGCACATGGAGCAGCAGAAACCTGGAAAGGAGAAAGCAGAGGGTTGTCTTTATGCTCATTCTCTATCTTAAGTCTTGCAAATTAAGTAAAATATCACGTGCATACTGGTTTTGAATGGACCCTTGTGTGTTGATGTGACAAAGACAACCAGGTATTGTTTATAGGGAGGTTTTGATCCGACTTTCTGGCTTCAAATGCCACATTCACTATCTGTCTGCAGATGAATTATGTTTGATGGCCTTTTATGTAACTCAGAGGAAATAACTCCCTGAAGTAAAGGCTGAAAATCTCAGATTGAGGTGCGATACTTTAGTCAAGTACACTGTAGACTGATGTGGTCGTTTTGTGCAGGTTCATATTCCCTCTAAAGGGTTAAAAACAGAAAGTGTGAGAACCCTTTGCCTTCCTATCGCATCCTGAGTGTTCACATCACTGGATACAACCCCCTCCCCTCTCCAGCTCCCCTGCTTCCTTAAAATAGCTCACTATTGACAGGCCACTGCAGAGAGTGATGGAGGGAGAGGACGGTTACATGAACGCTTCCTACGGATCACAACATTAGACACTTTCCACAGAAAAAACGCCCTCTAATTGAATCTTGCTGTCTTTCATTCTTCCACATCAGTCGGAGCATTTTTGATCTGATTGAGCAGTTTTCTAAAAACATCCCTCTGCCTCAGTCTTTTGTGGTTGTGTTTTTTTTTTTTTTTTTTTGCAATCTCTGTCCAACATGAAACACAATCCGAAGGCCTTTTCCCTCCAGGCAGATGATGTATGACCGCAGCTCCCATCAACCGACTTACTCCTGCTTTATCTCCTGTGGTGTAACCACAACAGACACTTAGCGGACCAACCTTTCAATCTCGTCGTCTTTGTTGAGGATCTCCATGTAGTTGTCTTTCAGCCTCAGATAGGTGTAACCCAGCCTGGAAACAAGAGGGACAGAAAAAAATGATTCATATCAGTGTGACAGTGAGGTATCCATATACATATGCAGTAGTACTCATATCCATCACACTTGGAAAGGCTGCAGGTGTTGTGACGCATTCGGTGTAACAGGAGCACAGTTTGCACGTACGCCGCCTGCGTCGCTTTACATCTGTGAAAGTGATATCAGAGAGCGAGCTGCACATCTTTCTAAGAGCTATGTTCAGACTCAAAACAGTAATGTGTGTTTTCCTTTTTCCTGCAGTAATCAAGTCTTCCTCCTTCTCAGGCATTGAGGTAAAGGGAAGTAGTTTACCGGAGGTGCTCTTTCTTAATTGACTGAAACCTTTTATTACCAGGCTGTGTTGCAGCAGAAGTTGAAACAAGACCAACTTTTTTTTTGATTGTCCTTTTTGCCAGCAACACAGTGGTCTCACTGAAATCAATGAAGGGACTGTGTTATTGACACCGACCTAATGACAGTCTAAACACTACAGAAGACGAACTAGGCCAAACTTCAAGGATAATTTTGTTTGCGTAGGATCTTCACTCCATTACACTGAATTCAAACTGAAAGGATGTCCTTTAGTGCTATAATTTAGCCTAACCAGTGTTTAAAAGAGGTGTTTTATTATAGGTGGCTTTAGTGTAGGGCCATCCACCCCTTATTTTGGTACAATGCAGACAAATGATTATCTTAAAGTGGAAAAACATATGGGAAAACAGTATAATTTTCATGCCTGATATAATTGCTCTATTTTAAATGTGTAATTAAGTTTTTATTAACATTATTCTGTTATTTTATATCTTTTTTTACTATGTTTTAGTTATTAGTTATGTCTCCCTTTCTGTTTTACTTCTTTTTATACCTGTTTTAATTCTTTCTCTTATCTGTTTTTAAATAATGTTTGCTTTTAATGTTCTCATTTTGCTAATATGTAAAGCACCTTGAGTTGTCTTGTTGCGGAAATGTGCTATACAAATAAACTTGCCTTGCCTTGTCAAAATATAGACACCTTATCATCATTACTCAAAAGATATTTCCAAAGACCAAGGATGACACATATTTACAACCAAAATTAAATAAATAAATACAACATCAAAATGATGCTGTGAGCAAAATAAAATCGGTTCTAAGACTGAACCGAAGTCAAAAGCCCCCTAACAAACAAAAAACAAAAAAATAAAGAAGTGAAAATGGCTGCTTGGCATGCCTGGCAGTATGTTGCACTCACATCGATCTACACTCCTTTCACTGTTTATCTTGTGAACGCAAACACTCTCAAAAAGATAAAGAGAGACGGGACTTTTTTTTTTGCATTTGCAATCTGCTAAAATGCAACACAACCTAAAGCAACACTGCTCTGGGACAGTGCATAATTAAATGTAATTACATTGAGTTAGCTTATAGCTCATTTGCATCTACTTTGAGAACTTTGTGAATTTGTGCGTTTACCTTTTCATTCCCTCCACCAGAGCCACCTCATCCGGCGAGGAGGAAATGTAGAAGGAGGTGGGCTTTCCCTGGTGGATGCCTCTCTTGATGCCGTCCACCGTCTCCTCCTCCTTCACCTGCACCGTGTGGCACA